>NC_053492.1:343605562-343932229 GCF_905171775.1 Rana temporaria
GCTTTCCAAGGGACACAGGAAATAGCGAGGATGTTTATGTCTGTTAGAAAATCACACAGTACACTGTACTAATTCATTACAAGCACTGTGCATTATGGAGGAGCTGCAGGTTGAATGACATGAAGTGAGAACAATTCCGATTGTGGCTGAACACTATAAAACATTTACAGGTGAACTGACAAATAGATGTCAGATACTATTACATTTTCCAGTGTGTCTTGTGTTTATGACAAGGTTTTTTTTAAAAGACAACTACATGCACTAGCTTTTGTGCTCAGATTGAAGCAGCATATAAAATGTTTACAGTGCTGCAACAAGTGATATATATATTATTACATGCTAAAATATGGACTTGGCTGTAATTGTGAAAGACCACAGCACCCCCAGGCAACCTTAAGGCCTGGTTCACACTAGAGCGACTCTTGGTGTGACGTGAGTCGCACATAATCGCATGACAAGGGAAATCTCATTGTTTTCAATGGTACCCATTCTAAATCAATGCGATTCAGAATGACGTGATTTTGGAAAAGGTTCCCGCACTATTATGGTGTGATTTACAGCGCAACTTGGCCCAATAGAATGAATATGCAAAGTTACATACTGTATGCCCAGTCCTTGCGCCCACAACATATGTCTTAATTACTGTGCCACAAGCAAGAGTCTTACAGACCAAAAAAAACTTCAAGACAAAGGATACTTTAAAAATAAATAAAACATGTTTTTCATTCATAATATAAACCACTGGCCTTTTTTTGTGGGGAGGGGGGGGTAAGAGGTCCCTATTTCTGAGGCAAGTGGTACAAAGGGTACAAACTGTTAGGGATGAGCTGATGTTAGGATTACAAGTTCATTTGTTAGGTGAAGGCAGGATTGACTTCCCATGTGGGTACCTACCGGAGCATGATGGGACGATGAGGCCTATATCAATGGGATGCAAGGCGCGCTTCCATCATTGCAGCGAGAAGAGCCGTCGGGTCAACATCGGAAGAAGGGAGAAGAAGAGAAGAGAAGAAGATGACGTCACGCTGGCTGCCTGCTAGTAATTGAGCTAACACACGAAGATAGCAGGCAGCCAGCGCTGAAGAAGGCGGCACCGGACAGCTGGAGAAGAACCGGGGTGCGCCGAGTCAACAGCGGAGAGCGGCAAAGATAGAAGAAGACCCCCGGAGAGCAGAGAAGACCCCCCTGGAGAGCGGAAGAAGAAGACCCCCCCGGAGAGCGGAAGAAGAAGACCCCCCCGGAGAGCGGAAAAGACCCCCCCGGAGAGCGGAAGAAGAAGCCCCCCCCGGAGAGCGGAAGAAGAAGCCCCCCCTGGTATTAGAGCTAAAGAAGACAGGGGGGGCCTCCGGAGCAGACTAATAAATGATTTTAAAAACCCTTGTGTTGTGTGTTTAATAACTATCACTTTGCCTCCAGGTGAATGGGTAGGGGTACGATGTACCCCATATCCATTCACTTAGGGTGGGGAGCCGGTATCTGGGGGCCCCCTTATTTGAGGGGACTCCCAGATTCCGATAAGCCCCCGCCCGCAGACCCCGACAACCAACGGCCAGGGTTGTCGGGAAGAGGTCCTGTCCTCATCAACATGGGGACAGGGTGCTCTGGGGTGGGGGGGCCCACAGTGCGCCCCCCTGCCCCAGAGCACCCAACCCCCCCATGTTGAGGGCATGCGGCCTGGTACGGCTCAGGAGGGGGGGGGGGCGCTCGCTCGTCCCCACTCCCATTCCTGGCCGGCCGGGTAGCGTGCTTTGGATATGGGTCTGGTATGGATTGTAGGGGGACCCCCTACGTCGAATTTTCGGCGTAGGGGGGGGTCTCCTTACAACCCATATCAGACCTAAGGGCCTGGTATGCTCCTGGGGGGGAACCCATGCCGGTTTTGATTTTACAAATTGCCGTGGAGTTCTCCCTCAGGAATGCATACCAAATGTCGCTTGAATGTGCTTTTACATGGTGTTACTAACTTTCCACATTGTAAAACCAGCCCTAGTTTTGCGCAAGCAAATCGGAACTTACGCAGAAACCACAATGCTTAAAAGCTTTGTGGATCTGCTTAAGTCCTCATTTGCATACGCAAAGCGGCATTTCAATGAGAAAAGCCCCCAGCGGCGGATGCGGTACTGCATCCTAAGATCTGACAGTGTAAGTGTCTTACAGATGTCAGATCTTCTGCCTAACTTTGGAAAAAGCCTTTTGAGGATCGTTTCCAAAGTAAGGCACAGAGATACGCAGGCTGAACAGCAGTTCCGCCTGCGTATCTCTTTTGAGAATTTGGCCCAGAGTTTTTAGGGATTGCCTAAAAGTGGACAAAGTAGGAGATAGCTGGATAGATAGGAGTAGAGAGTTTCCCCGAAGACCAGGTAGCAGCTTTAGAAATATGAGCCGCAGATACCTGATGGCGAAAAGCCCAGGAGGTTTTTACACCCCTGGTAGAATGAGCTCTCACCCTATAGAAAGGAGCTTTACATTTCAGACTATAGGCCTGAAGGACCAATTGACGGACCCCTTCTTGGGTCCCTTTTGGTAAAACAAAGAAAGAGTCTGATCCTCCGATCTCCGCAGATGTAGACAAATAAACCTTGACTACCCGGACAAGGTACAAAGAATGCAGTCGTATCTCTTCCGCCGAACAAGGTTGAGAGAAAAAACGCGGCAAAATAATGTCCTGATTTAAATGAAAAGGCTGACACCACTTTTGGCAAAAAGGATGGAACAGGTCGTAACATGACTCTGTCGTGGTGAAGGATCAAGTACGTTTCCCCGCATGAAAGGGCCGCCAACTCCAACACCCTTCTAGCCGAGGTGATAGCCATCAGGGAGACTAGTTTGCATGACAGCAGCAGTGTTGTAACTAACGGTGTTTAAATAAACGCCGTTGGGTAACGATGGGCTTCCTGAGGGTAACGAGTAATCTATCAGATAAATTTTGCCCTCTCGGCAACATTACTTAGAGCGCGCGGGGGGGGGCAGTCCGAGCAGACTCTGCCTCCTCCCGTGACGCTGTTTTGAGTGACTCATCGTCCGACCACCTGACACGGCCGCGTCGAAACGTCACTCCGTACACTCCCAGCCACCCGATACAGTATCGGGTGGCTGGAACTGTACGGAGCGACGTCTCGACGCGGCTGCGTCATCTGGTCGGACGGTGACTCGGTGAGTCACAAAAAGCAGCGTCGGAGGAGGCATAGTCTGCCCGGCGAATTGCGATAATTGACTTTGCACGTGCGTACGATTTTTTACATGTGTTGCTCTCTGTTTTTATGATGCCGGCTATTTTTTAATGCATGGAGTGTCTTATTCTGGCTACAATTTATTAAACTACCTCAACGGTACTACATATAGAAATGTATTAATTTAATTACATTTATTTATTTATTAATTTTTATTTATGGTTTAATTTAATTTATTTAACTCTGCTTTAGCAGTAGATCTTGCCTTTAGTCAACCTATTGGGCATTGGTTCTAGGTGTGCAAGATTTGGCTTGATTGGTATTTTGATATCCATATTTATTAATAATTGTTATTTATTTATTCATTTATATATTTAATATTTATACATACACTCTTCACTAGGTGGTATTTCTAGCGCAACTTTTATTTTGATTTTTGATACTTGACAGTGAGATGGGAGTGGGACTGCCCGGATGCCTAAAACGGATGGAACAGCGGCATTGGAGCCCGCCGAGTAGATCATCAACATGACAGTCGGGGATGGAGAGGCACAGTACACGGGATGGGACACACAGACCCAGGAGGTGGGGAGTCAGAGCCAGATCATGATATCAGGCAGCTTAGCGGGCTTATCCAGGCTCTCCCCAGTCCCCACAAAGGATGACATGCCTGGGCAGTGGGCAGTTGGGCACTGTGGGCAGGTGAAGTTGATAATTAATTATACACAGTATTGCATTTGCTGGGCCCGCCTGGGCATGTGGAGTGGTCCGGTGGAGTGTCAGTGACACTCCACCGGACCGCTCCACATGCCCAGGCAGGCCCAGCAAATGCAATACTGTGTACAATTATTAATATCATCATCACACTCCAGTGCCCAACAATACTGTACAATATAGATTCAGTGTGCAGTGTGAGTGACACTGCTGCAGTGCACACTGAATCTATATTGTACAGTATTGCTGCCTGGGCAGGTGGGGTGTGATGATGATGATATTAATTGTACACAGTATTGCATTTGCTGGGCCTGCCATATACTGTACTGTACTATACTGTATAACTGCACTACAAAATTCCTTTACAAATAATGCATATTTTAAAATGTTATTAGTAATAACAGTTTAAAATATGCATTATTTGTAAAGGAATTTTGTAGTGCAGTTATACAGTATAGTACAGTATATGGCAGGCCCAGCAAATGCAATACTGTGTACAATTATTATCATCTACGGGGGTTTCCTTAGACAGGAAAAATGTAGGGACTGTTATTAAAGCATGAACAGTAGTATAGTATGGAGATATGTGGGCCTGGTCAAACCTCAATCATGAGAGCCACAACAGCAAGTATAAATATCAAAAAATGTATTTTATAAAAAAGTTTCTTTATATAGAGACATAAAAAAAGAAAGATATACAATAAATACTATAGAGTGCATCTTTGAAAGGATTCAGACTAACAGATAAAATGATACTTCAAATGCATAAGGATGCAGGTGATCTTCATTTTGTCCCGCATGTAGCGGTTCTACTAGTTTCGCCCAAAAGGGCTTCGTCAGGAACCAATAGGGGGCAGTAGTCTGAGCAAACAAAGAGTATATCAGTAACAGAACAAGATAATATACAAAAGCATCACATAAGTTTAATGTATCAGTGCATACAAACAAAATATATAATTGACCATAAATATAAGCATAATCGTAATTTATTATAGAGCATAGATAAATATGTTTAAGGAAGCAAAAATGGAGTGAATAAAGTGTCTGCGATAACTGTGGACTTTAACAAGAATATTTACCTGAAAAAATGGAATGAATAACCTGGATAGTTAGCCGTAACTGGCTCAGGGTCCCAGATGGAAAATCCCAGATGTAAAGAAGAAGGGGAGGGAAAGAGAGGAAACAAATCCTCTTGTACATGCGTATAGGGTCACCATGCAACGCACAAAGCCTGTGGATGCAAGCCTATAGAGGAGAAGGAGCTGGAGGTGGGCAGGTACTGTAGGTACAGAATAGAAATGTTATAAGTAAACAAAAAAAGAGAGAAAAAGTGTAAAAAAGAAAGATGTGATGAATGAACATCTGAAGAAAAAGTGTAAATGATAATTATTACCTGGTTCGGGTTGTAGTCAAAATACTAAGAAGGTTCTATGATGAAGTGGTCTTAAAAGAGATTATTATGGACCAACCCAGGAAATTTCTGTCAGTACTGTGTAGCACAAAACAGAAAAGCATTCACTATGGAAATACATAAAATGTATCATATATAATATATAAATATTACTTCTAATTAGTACATCATCTTGTTCTGATTGAGGGCAGTATATCAGGGAGCCGCACAGCTGACTCATCAGCGTGAGCTCTGTTAGAGGAATCATTCCTCTGCATACTGAGGCAATAGCAGGTCACAGGTATGTTTCTATCCACAGATTTTTATTTTCTTATATATTTTTTTTTCTTTCAACTTCAATTCAGCGCTGACAACAGCCTGGCTGTGACACTCTGTTGCCACTTGCAGACTTTGTGTCATTTCATTTATTTGTTTGTCAATATTGAGGAAATATTTTTCCCTTTGATTGATCTTTTCCCTCTCTTTCCTTTGTTTGATATTCCACTATCTAGTATCTGGATTTATCAAACCCATCGGTTATTTTGTCTGCCTAATTGCTGGCAGATATTGCTGCAACTTGAACCAGGTAACATTATTACCACTATTTGTGCATACCTTTGATCTCTTTTAGTTTCACCTTCATCTCATAGGTGCAATAACTATAATGCTTAACAAATACATTAAATATCTATATTCCGTGAGAAATTTAGGTCTCTCTAATACCCTGTAGTCTATTTAGGCGTCCATGTTAACACCATATTTAATACCGCCGTGATTTGCGGCTTCAATTTTATTAAAATATTTACTTACTGAGAGTACTAATTAGAAGTAATATTTATATATTATATATGATACATTTTATGTATTTCCATAGTGAATGCTTTTCTGTTTTGTGCTACACAGTACTGACAGAAATTTCCTGGGTTGGTCCATAATAATCTCTTTTAAGACCACTTCATCATAGAACCTTCTTAGTATTTTGACTACAACCCGAACCAGGTAATAATTATCATTTACACTTTTTCTTCAGATGTTCATTCATCACATTTCTTTTTTACACTTTTTCTCTCTTTTTTGTTTACTTATAACATTTCTATTCTGTACCTACAGTACCTGCCCACCTCCGGCTCCTTAGGCTTGCATCCACAGGCTTTGTGCGTTGCATGGTGACCCTATACGCATGTACAAGAGGATTTGTTTCCTCTCTTTCCCTCCCCTTCTTCTTTACATCTGGGATTTTCCATCTGGGACCCTGAGCCAGTTACAGCTAACTATCCAGGTTATTCATTCTATTTTTTCAGGTAAATATTCTTGTTAAAGTCCACAGTTATCGCAGATACTTTATTCACTCCATTTTTGCTTCCTTAAACATATTTATCTATGCTCTATAATAAATTACGATTATGCTTATATTTATGGTCAATTATATATTTTGTTTGTATGCACTGATACATTAAACTTATGTGATGCTTTTGTATATTATCTTGTTCTGTTACTGATATACTCTTTGTTTGCTCAGACTACTGCCCCCTATTGGTTCCTGACGAAGCCCTTTTGGGCGAAACTAGTAGAACCGCTACATGCGGGACGAAATGAAGATCACCTGCATCCTTATGCATTTGAAGTATCATTTTATCTGTAAGTCTGAATCCTTTCAAAGATGCACTCTATAGTATTTATTGTATATCTTTCTTTTTTTATGTCTCTATATAAAGAAACTTTTTTATAAAATACATTTTTTGATATTTATACTTGCTGTTGTGGCTCTCATGATTGAGGTTTGACCAGGCCCACATATCTCCATACTATACTACTGTTCATGCTTTAATAACAGTCCCTACATTTTTCCTGTCTAAGGAAACCCCCGTAAATCTTCTTTTTTAGAGGGACTTGAAAGCTGACAGTCATTTCTATATAATCAATGTTATGCTCTGCCAATCCATTTATACTCAATTATTATCATCATCACACTCCACCTGCCCAGCAATACTGTACAATATATATTCAGTGTGCACTGCAGCAGTGTCACTCACACTGCACACTGAATCTATATTGTACAGTATTGCTGGGCAGGTGGAGTGTGATGATGATATTAATAATTGTACACAGTACGAAATGTTCTAAAATACTGTATATAGTGTTTTTATTCTTCAATCAGTTAATATAAACATCTTTGACATTAAAGATGTTATAGAACGTAATTGCATTGTAGAATATAAAAAAAAAATCTCAGTTACTTTTCCGAGTAACTAGTTACTTTGCTAATAAAGTAACTGAGTCACAAACTCAATTACTTTTTCAGGCAAGTAACTTGTAATTGTAACTAGTTACTTTTTTAAAGGAAGATGAACAACACTGGAAAGCAGGTCTAATGGAATTTCTATGACAGGTTCAAATGGTTGTTTCGAATAGGGTAGAAGTCCTGGAGCAGAAGCTGGAAGACGTGCTCCCGGTCATATCGCAACTACAGGAGAAATGTTCGGCTCAGAGCCATCAAATTGAGGCCTTGTTGTGTCATTTAGATGACATGGAGAACCGCAGCCGAAGGGCGAATATCAGGATAAGGGGCCTGCCTGAAGCGACCGGAGCAAGGGATATAACCCCTACATTAGAAGACATATTTAAGGACATTTTAGGCCTGCCTGCAACGGCTGTGGTGGAAATTGACCGTGCACATAGAGCACTTAAACCACCGTCGCAAGACGTGAATAACCCGCGTGACATCATCTGCAAACTCCACAAATACACACTTAAGGACCGCATAATGCAGAAGATGAGAGGTAAAACCCACTACGATTTTGATGGTGCCCGTCTAACTTTTTACCAGGACATCTCAAGGCGCACCCTTATGCAGAGAAGGCTGCTGCGACCCCTTTTGGCGGCCTTACAAGATGCAGGCCTGACATACCGCTGGGGTTTCCCCTTCTATCTTCAAGCTACCAAAGACGGCAGAACTGTGACTCTCCGCACGAAAGATGATTTGCCACACTTCCTTTCATCTCTTGACCTGGACCCGGTGGACTTCCCGGACTGGCGGACGTCGTCGGAAGTCCCTAACCTCACCCTCCCGCCTTCGGGCCCCTGGCAGACGGCTAAACGCAGGAACCGCAGACGGAGACGGAGTCAACGCCTTTCCGAGTCCTCACAAGGGCCTGCTCCAGTTGGAGAATGATCCTCCTTTACTTCATCTCCGGCCGGAGATGCTTGATGACTCCTATACCGATGTGCCCACTCCTGACTGTTTGGGCTCCCTGATGCCTATACCCCTTGAGACTGCCACCTTGAACACTTAGCTCCCTTTCCTCCCATACATGCCGCTCCACGCCTGGTGCGGTGGTCGGTGGCGGATGCCCCCTCCTCTCCTTCCTGTTGTGTTAGCCACGTTCCCCCAGTAGGCTACCCTTTTTTATTTTTTGGGTACTGATCCCCTTTGGGATCTTGGACTAGGGTCCGGGCCCTCCCTCCTTTAAGGATTGGGGTCCCGGACAGGGTCCATAGTAAATTGGCTAGACCGTCTGGTCTCGACCTTTCCCCCCCTCTCACCTAATTTTTATTTTTTTCCTACATTTTTTTTTTTTTTACTGTTTTTTTTTGCCGTGTTTACAATGCATTTCCTGATTATTGATGCATGTTATTTTGTCTCCACTCCTCCCACTCTTTCATCTGTCCCTTCCTCCCTTTTCCCTCTCTCCCCCCCTTGCCCTTCTCCTACTCCTCTCTTTCCTAGGTGCGTCTTGCTGCTCCGCCTTCCACACCGTGCGCCCCGTATCTGTCAGCGAATCCATCCTCTCCGTACACACCTATGGCCACCCTACAGGTAAGCTCTTACAATGTTAGAGGCTTATGCTCCCCCCACAAGCGCAGCAAGCTCTGGTGGGAGTTGAAGAGGCTCAAAACGCAGGTGGTCTTCCTGCAGGAGACCCACTTCACGCCTCAGTCGCTACCCAGGCTCCCTAAACACCTCTTTAGCCAGTGGTTTATTAGTACATCCCCAACCCCTAAATCCAGGGGTACTGCAATAGCTATACACAGGTCATGCCCCTTTCAACCCACTGACACCCGAATAGACCCCCTGGGCCGCTACGTATTTCTGAAGGGCTCCCTAGCAGGACACACCTACACGTTCGCATCTATCTATGCCCCCAATGTTAATCAGCTGGGGTTCCTTGACACTATGTTGGAACGTCTAGGCGAGTTTAGAGAGGGCTCCCTGATCCTGGGGGGGGACTTCAATGTCAGCCCTGACCCCTTACTTGACACTTCTCATGCTAGACCCACACACTCCTACGCGTTCCTTAAGCACTTCCGTAAGTCCCTCCAATCCCTCCTTCTGACGGATAGCTGGCGAACATTACACCCTTCTGACCGCGACTTTAGCTACTATTCTAAGGTACATGATGTCTACACCTGCATTGACCACCTGTATGTGGACCGGAACTCCCTGGAGCTTCTGAGATCTGCCTCCATAGGACAGATTACCATTTCGGACCATGCGCCGGTGTCGGCGGTCTTTGCTTTACCCTCTGGCTCACGTCGATCCTGGACATGGCGACTGAATGACAACCTATTAGACGACGCGGGGGTGGTGGGAGAAATCGCAGACACTCTGTCCCACTATTTTGCCGAGAATTCCACGGCTGACGTGAGTGAGGGCACGTTGTGGGAGGCCCATAAGGCCGTGATCAGGGGGGCATTGATTTCTCAAGGCTCCCGTCTGAAGCGAGAACGCATGGCGGACTTTCACAGGGTGTACACCGCCCTCCAGAAAGCTGAACTCGACCATAAAACAACGGGCGGCCCAGAGGCACTGCGTACCCTGACGGAACTGCGGGAGTTGTTCCTGCGGCTTCTGGACAGGCAGACACACAAACGTTTCCGCCACATGTCCCATAGATTCTACGAACACGGAAACAAATGCGGTCGCATGCTAGCACGGGCGCTCCGGACACGAACGGCGCAGATGCATGTTCACAAATTAAATCCCCCCTCAGGGACAACGACGGTGCTGTCCTCTAAAATCGCAGCGGGATTCCGGGAGTACTACGCCGCTTTGTATGATTTAAACCCTGATCTCTCCTCCCCAGCACGGGCCGCGAAATGTCAGGCGATTCGTGACTACCTGGCCTCGTCGGCATTCCCCTCGCTCACGGACGAACAGTCCTCAGCTTTGGAACAACCAATCACCCTGACAGAACTCAGATCGACGATTGGGTCTCTACCCGCTGGGAAGAGCCCGGGCCCTGACGGGTTCACCAAGGCATATTTTGTGACCTTTCTCACCCACTTGGAAAACCCACTACTACGCTATTTTAATTCTATAGCGGGGGGTACGGCAATCCCGTCGGAAGCTTTACTTGCCCACATTACCGTGATCCCAAAAGAGGGTAAGGATCCCGCCGCCCCACAGAGTTACCGCCCTATCTCGCTCCTTAACTTAGATGTGAAGATCCTAGCGAAAATTTTGGCTAATAGGCTCAAACATCTGTTGCCAGGACTTGTGCACCTTGATCAGACAGGCTTCATCCCAGGCAGGGAGGCGCGGGACAACTCTATACGGGCGGTCCAGCTCATTCACTGGGCCCGCTCTTGTGCAGACCCCCAGCCCTACCTCATCCTTTCCACTGATGCCGAAAAGGCATTTGACCGGGTGGACTGGTCGTACCTGCATGAGGTACTTAAACACTTGGGCTTGGGCCCCCGTATGTTGGCGTCCATCCTGGCTCTGTACTCTGATCCATGTGCACAGGTGAAGGTGAATGGTACCCTCTCCGCTCGCTTTCCCATCAGGAACGGCACGAGGCAGGGGTGTCCACTTTCGCCCCTCCTCTTTGCTCTAGTACTGGAGCCCCTACTCCGTACAGTTCGGGCTAATGGTGATATCAGGGGCTTGCAGGTTGGGAATGCGGAACATAAACTCTCAGCTTACGCTGACGATGTTCTTTTCCATCTCGCGAACCCACTGCTCTCACTGCCGGTCCTGTTGAAGGAACTTACCCACTTTGGCACCCTATCCAATTTCAAAATAAATTTTGACAAGTCGGAGATCCTCCCCATTAACCTGACCCCTGATTTAACAAACAGACTAAAAGCTGCCTTTCCCTTCTCGTGGGCCAACACCTCCTTACGCTACCTAGGAGTACGACTCACGGATAGGTATGAAGCCTTGTACAAGACAAACTTCCCCCCTTTGTTAGCTGCGATTAAAGATGATCTCACTAAATGGACTCGCACTGCCTTCACCTGGTTTGGCCGGGTGAACGTGGTGAAGATGAATATTCTACCACGTATCCTTTTCTATTTCCAAATGCTCCCGATTAGATTGCCTAGACTGTTCTTTGATCGCCTTTCTAGCATGCTGACTGAATTTATCTGGAGCACGCGTAAGCCCCGAATAGCTCTCAAGACGTTAAAGCGCTCTAAGACAGAGGGTGGGCTGGGACTTCCTGACGTTAGACGATACTATAGGGCAGTCGCTCTCCAAAGGATACTGAACTGGCGTTTCCACTCTCAATCGAAGCTCTGGGTATCTCTAGAGAAATGCCTTGCGGGGCGGAACCTATCGTACGCACCGTGGTTACAGCGGGAACACAGAGGCCTATCAGAGACAACCTCCCCATTGACGACCCATGTGCTTACGCTCTGGGATAGATTAAACGCTTCGCTTAAATTGTCTCCCCCTGTGTCGCCGCTGGCCCCACTGGGTGGCTTCCTTTGGTTCCCTCCGGGGGAACAAATGGCCTTTTTTGGGCCATGGGTGGAGGACGGAAACGCCAGCTGCGGGAACCTCATGAAGGATGGTAAGCTCCTGGATTACGAGACCCTTCCGACGGGAAGACAGGGGCCGCGGATGAACTTCTGGCGGTACAGGCAGCTACACCACTTCTTTGAAAAACAGGGTCACAGGATAAGAGATCCCTCTTCTGTCACCCCGTTTGAGGATCTGTTCATTGCTGATGAACCTACCCCACACCTGGTGTCTGGACTCTACCGTTTGCTGGGATCTGCTGCCCCTTTGCCCGTGCCCGCCTACATACGGAAATGGGAGAGAGATTTGGATCAGGTCCTTACGGACGCACAACTGACCCATCTATATCGCCTCACTCATTCTTCCTCTGTGGACTCTAAAACACAAGAGACAAATTTTAAATTATTGTCTCGCTGGTACCGTGTACCGGCGGACTTAGCGTGTATTTACCCAACTGAGTCCGGGCTGTGTTGGCGTGGGTGCGGGCACAGGGGCACACTCATCCACATATGGTGGAACTGCCCTCTGATTGAGCCCTTCTGGGCGGACGTTAGAGACCAGATACTGACGATCACCGGGGTTGACATACCCTTCTCTCCGGTGCACTTCCTTCTCCATGTCCCAACAATCCCTCTTAGTCAATATAAGAAAAGTGTAATTCCACACTTACTCAATGCGGCCAGGAGGTTGCTTCCGGTGTATTGGAAGCAGACTAGAGTACCTGGTCGCGAGGATTGGATACGGGCGGTAAGTGACATCGGAGAGGCTGAGAGATGGGTGGCGACCTGTCGCGACCGACAGGACCGACATATGACCGTGTGGGCACCGTGGACAGACTATGTCTCGGACCCTGTTTTTGTCCCCTCTAGCCTAGACGTGGCTTTGTTGGAACTGGCGGAGCCCTCCCTTAAGACTCGCAGGCTGCAAGCTCTCGCTGGAGAGCAACTGGACCCACCAGCACTTGGTTAAGGAGATGGCCGCCCGGCACTGGTGTTGGTAGTTGGAGTGGAGCGCGCGGTGTGGAGGCGGACAGGTTTTGTTCTTACTGATAAGGTACGCACTCTTCCTTTCTCTACTCCCCCCCCTCTTTTTCTTTTCTTTTTGTCTTTTCCCCCCCTCTCCCTCTTTCCCCCCCTCTTTTCCTCCCTATATGTCTTACCTGTACTCCTTCTCCTTCCCAGACCCTTACCTCCCCCCACCCTCTCCCCTCCCAGAAGCCCGATCCCCCCCCTTCTTTGTTGATGCAGCTTGTGACCAGTGATGGAATGTTATTCTTTGAGAATGTCGAATGTGGTGATGGGCTAGTTCGAGCTAATTGCTAGACCTTGGTGTGCCCCATAGCCCGCCTGGGGGCCCCTGCCGACTCCTGGCCCTGACCTGGAGCTCACTCGGGGGTGGTGGGTGGTTAGTTGGAGGTCTCAGTACCCCCCCCCTCCGCCCCGGACGTGGGCTTCTGGTTCGGTTTTGAGCCCTACGGCTCGCCTGGGTTGGCGGGGCTCTCGCGCGGACCTCCCTCCTGGTTCATACCCGGGCTTGGGGGGTCTGACGGAGAGTTCTGTCCCTCCCCCCCCGAGATATCACACCTTCGATGCTCGTTCCCACAACATCTTTGATGGAGCCCTATGTGGCCCCCATGCTGTGGGGGGAGGTCGGGCCGGCCGCGGACGACCGTGGGGTGTTGGCTGCTGATTCGGCCCCCCCCACGACTGAGTTTGAGTTTGACACAGGTGGCCCATACCCGCTCACACAATGTGCACTGTTTGATACTTTGTTCCAATGTTTGGTGGCCCTGCGTGGTCAGATCTTTATGTAATAACAACCTGTTGGGCGTATCTGACATCTGGCTTATACGCTCTCCCCCCTCCCCCCCCTTTTTGTTTCTGTTTTCCCTTTAAATTTTTCAATAAATACTGATTATACAAAAAAAAATGGTTGTTTCGGTAACACAGACAGCACCAAATTCATGTCCCAAGGACACATACAGTGTTTCCCTGAAAATAAGCCCGGGTCTTATATTAATTTTGACAACAAAAGACACAGTAGGGCCTATTTTCGGGGTAGGTCTAATAATGCCATGTGCTGTGTCTCTCCCTACCTGCCTGTCATGAATCCCCTGTGTAAAAGTGCTTGTAGAATGTTGGTATCACACAATGCAAAACTGTTGCATGCTGAGATGTAGTGCCACATACCTTCTTATATCGCCTGTGACACGCCGGAGGTCTGCAGAGGAAGGGGGGCCCGAAATCCCCCGCTGACATCTTGGAGAAGGAGAGATTAGCTGAGTGCAACTCGTCACTTGCTTTGCCCGCTGGAGTGTTGCACAGGGAGAGGGGCCTAAATCCCCCGCTGACATCTCGGAGAGGGGGAGGACAGCTGAGTGCAGTTCGCCACTTCCTTAGCCTGCTGAACCTCTCCTCCCTGCTCCGAGCACTGTAGGGGGGGGTGAAATCCCCAGCTAACAGTGGGGAGGAGAGGAGGAAAGAAGAACAGCTGATCGCAGAGTGGCTGTATTCTGAATGTACTTGGCACAATTGACACAAACAGTCTACATAATACACTACTGCAACGGAGTAGTGTGTACACTATACACACAAGCACTCCACGCTAGGGCTTGATTTCGGGGTAGGGCTGATTATGCAGCCTTCCCGAAAATCCTGTGTCCTCTGCAGTGTGCACCTAAAGGTACATGGTGTGTACTGCCTGTGTCCTCTGCAGTGTGAACCTAAAGCCACGTGGTGTGTACTGCCTGTGTCCTCTACAGTGTGCACCTAAAGCTACGTGGTGTGTGTACTGCCCGTGTCCTCTGCAGTGTGCACCTAAAGCTACGTGATGTGTACTGCCCGTGTCCTCTGCAGTGTGCACCTAAAGCTACGTGGTTATAAATTTTTGTTATAATAGTTCACAGCAGGGCCCGTTGAACTGGGAGTTCCCTGTTGTGTTCTCTTCCTGCTTATTTCAGATAATTGCAAAATGAGCAAACATTAAGACCAGGCAGTGGAAAAAAAGAGAATAGAATACTAGGTGCATCACTAGAGGGATCACCAGCAGGAGGAAGGAGGACCTGTTTCCCCTATATAGATCTTTAGTGAGACCTCATTTAGAATACTGTGTCCAGTTCTGGAGACCTCACTTACAGAAAGATATGGATAAGATAGAACGAGTCCAGAGATGGGTAACAAAAAATGGTGAAAGGTGTGGGGAGGATATAACATATCGAGAGCGACTTCAGGAATTTAATATGTACAATCTGGAGGAAAGAAGGGAAAGGGGAGACATGATTGAAAACTTTAAATACATCAAGGGGTGAATACCTTTTGGGAAGGCAGTCTTTTCAATATGAAACAAAAATCAAGAACACAGGGACATGACCTCAAAGTATTATTTTACTGAAAGAGCAATTGATGATTGGAATAAACTACCAAGAGTGACAGTCAACAATAAATGGCTTCAAACATGCTTGGGTTTAACATAGATCTATAGTCAGACAAAAGGGTTAATGAAACCCCCCCCCCCCAAAAAAAAAATAATAATAATAATAATAATGGGCAGACTTGATGGACTACTCAGTCTTTTCCTGACGTCACTTTTCTGTTTCTCTCTCTCTAGCAACCCCTAAAAGCCTGCAGGTACAAGCTGTTCTTCAAATATTTAATATATAAATATTGCATTGCATTTAATATAAAAATACTGCAGTTCAAAAAATATCATACATCTTTATACATGTTACTGCTAAACCAGAATGTATTTGGCAAAAGGACATAGTACAGTATAGCCTGGAAATTTATATTTGAGCAATTAGTGAATGTATTTTCAGAATGCATTGCAAAAACATAACTGAACATAAAAATAACTGCAATTAATTGTAAATGTGATTTATTTTTTATTTTTTTAACAAAGATGACTTTTAGCCTTGTGTATACTACCGCATTATATTAGCTAGAAGTGAAGCCAACACTCTCCAGCAGTTTTTGTTCAGTCAGACGGCCCCTATAAAATGCCAGCTGTCTGTGAATATCACACTGTGACTCTGCTTTGCTCCTGCTCACAGGCATTTCAGTCACAGAACACTTAAAACACATCCTAGTACATCACTGTTGCTATAAAATAGACAGCAGGCAAAGTCCCTGTGTTTTGATCATTGAGAGGTAAAGATAAGATAGTATCATCCTTCTCCACATGAACTTGTCTCTGAAAGAAATCTGCTCTTCTGATGTTCTAGTACTGAAGCCCTGATTTTCCTCTATTCAGTCACGTACTAGTTATCATACCTTTTTTGTAAAATATGACAAAGAAATGCAATGATACTACCTGGACTGTTCTCCTTTGGAGTTAAGAGTATGGAAGCCAGACATGTAACCTTTTCGCTGCCAGAGCCTTTTCAGCATTTTTTTTTTTTTTTTTTTGCACACGTTTAAAAAAATGATTCAAGGTCTGAAGATTAATTAAAACCCAAAACATTATACATTTTCTGAAAGCAGAGTCCCCGAAGAATGAAATAGTAGTAGTTCCAATATTTTTAAGCCCCAAGATATTTGGGCAATAGTTATATAAAATAAACTAAAGTTAGTTTTAGGACACATGAACACAATAACATTTTCTGATAAAATATAAAAGAGTTGCACTTAGTAAAAACATACTCAACATGTCAAATCTTAAAATTGCGTGCGCCTGAAAACAACAATGAACTTCAGTAATCTATATTTTCCATAGGCAACGTTTTAAAAGCCCCTACTGGTCATCAGTTTAGAGTTAACCATGGATATCGTCCCTAGAATTATTGCTCTTATTGCTTTAACTCTGACCTGTGCAGCGATATGCAACATTTGTATTACAAGCAACCATTTTCATACCTGTTTTGGAGGGCGGGGGGACGTTTTTGGGAGAGGTTTTTAAGTTCTTGGGTGTAACCTATTTTTTATTACTTTCACTAAAACTTTTATCTTATATAAATTTTATGACAAAGTCCCCTATGTGATATTCTTTTTTTAGACATGTTCTCTTTAATGAGACATCAGTTGTCTTTAAACCCTTGTCTCAGCTTCCAGTTTGTGCTCCATTAGCTTCTTCAATCAGGAAAAGTGACAACAGAAACCAGAAGTGACATTTTAAACATCATTTTCAGGTTTATTCTAGCTAGGTGAGATCAGCAAGTAGATGTTCGCTGGCCTTCCCTCCCTCCATCCAACCTGGGATGCATGGGTCGTTCTTGGAGGGGGCACACTCCAGGGTCCCAAAGAGATATCGGGACCGCTGCCAGACGGATTCCATTTCTGCTTTTACAGTCAAGTTTGAGAAAACATCACTATATGTTTTGTAATGTGTTCTCATTCACACAGCATTCCTTAAAATAAGATCTGCCAGCACAGAACAGAAAGGATTCATTATGGTAAACATTAATTCCCTAGCCAAAAAAATTGGGTGATATGGGGGAGGGGAGGGGGAGGTAGTTTGTTTAAAAGATAGTTTTTATGGGGGATACATGGATTAACTGTTCAAAGAAGGCTGCCAGTTCAAAACAAGTGTAGAAGTAAAAGAACTCTGTAATAAAAGAAGGGGAGAGAGAACAGCGCCCTCTAGGTGCAGTAATAACGTTTTAATATGACACAATAGAAATGATTGCACTCACAGAAATGTTGTGGAAACAGGCATGGTAAAGCTCATCCGCTCCGCCTTCCGGGTGCAAAGAGAAGAGGAAGGTGAGTCCGGCGTCGCTGTTGTGGACGGGTGTCAGCAGTAGGGTCTGTCTTCCTGGATACGATGCTGCTGGATGGATGGAACACAATCTGTGGTGCACAGTGGACAGCTTCACTTCCGGGTCTGGTCACTTCCGGGTCAGGTCAGAGGGGTGGTGCTAGCTTTTAGAGTATTCATACTTGTTCTTCAGGCATTGGATGGCGGCCAGGGGGAGGGGATTTAAATACAGCAAGCCTAATCTGCATGGCGGTCACCATGGAGGCAGTGCAACAATAAAATTCAACCGCAGACTTTTTAAAAGAACATGTTTGGGAAATGGTTGGGAACTGCTTAAATCAGCACAAAATAATCACTCAATATGGAGTGATGCCGCAATGGGAGCGGGGCGGGTGGAATAAGAGGCCGAGGCTAAACAGGGCCATACTGTGTTACTTATACTGACACCGACAACGGTACTAGGAAGTGGCCAGACACACTTTTGTCAGTGAATCAGAGGAGGATTAACTGTTGTTTCCAATCAGACATTTACCCATTATTATAATGCATAATATAAACATTTTATTATTCATATAAATAAAGGGTATTTTTTGGTTTTTCACTTTAAGTTAGGCTATATTGTTTTAATAAATTAAAGGGTATGTTCACCAACCCCCAACCCCCTTAACAAAATTTATCCAGCCCCTTACTTTGGACTTCCTAATTGGACTTCCAGCAGGACTTTTCTGTGGATTTTGGTCCGAAGGTCATGACGTGAACTTCATACACACGACCCAGCGTTTTTAGCCAACATCCATCAAATCACATGGTTTTTCAGCTCTTTACTGCCACCCTTTGGGTAACTTCTGCTATTTATGTCTGATGTTTAGCATTAGTTCTGAGCATGCGTGTTTGTACTTTGTACACAAGTTCGTCCAACTAAAATCCACACGATCGGATAAACCGACGTAACAGGTTTATTGCCAGACAGTTAGTGAGCATGAAGAGCCAACATTTGTTGTTGTTAATTCAGCCAACAATTGTCTAATGGAGCATACACACGGTCAGGTTATCAGACACAACACGTCAGACAATTATGGCCATAAAATTGGATCGTGTGTACGAGGCTTTAGGCAGTCACCATGCTGTAATTTCTTATTTTGACCTGGCTACTACAAAAAAAAAGTTACCAAATTCCTATCAGACACCCACCTAACCAATTGCCCCCTGGATACTGTTCCCTCACAACTACTAAATTCACCCTCTTTTTCTATTTTTTGCTCTCTCACTCACATCTTCAATCTCTCCCTCTCTATTGGCACCTTCCCCTTCCACCTAAAGCATGCACAGATTAACCTCATACTTAAAAACTCCTCACTTGACCTCAAAAGCCTGAACAACTTAAGACCCATCTCCTTACTCTCATCTGCCTCTAAACATTTAGGCTGCATTCACACCTCGGCGTACAAAATCGCAGCGTTTTGTCCCGCGAATTGCGGCGACAAATAGCAGCGTTTTGTACCGCGATTTGCGGCGACAAAACGCCACGATTGTGAATGCAGCCTTCACCCCCTCTATGGAGATGGCGTTCGGCGTTCGGCGTGGAGATGTGAACCATCTCCATAGAGGTGCATGTTAAATCATCCCTCTGGCGTCTCGGGGCTGCAGCGGCGTCGCACTACAAGCGTATATACGCCTAGGTGTGAACGGGGGCTTAGACCTCTTAAGCCTCGTACACACGATTGGATTTTCAGATGGGAATTGTGTGATGACAGGCTGTTGTCGGAAAATCCGACCGTCTGTATGCTCAATCTGACAATTGTTGTCGGATTTTTCACAGACAAATGTCGGATAGCATGCGTTAAAATTTTCCGACAACAATTGTGTTGTCGGATTTTTCAATCGTGTGTACACAAGTTCAGACAAAAGTCCAAAGTCCAAACACGCATGCTCGGCAGCAATGCTCACCAAACAAAACATTAGCAGAAGGTGCCCAAAGGGTGGCGCTAAAGAGCTGCAATACCACGTTGTTTTGTGTTTGTTGGACGACAATTCTTTGCCGTTTGTATGCAAGACAAGTTCCTGGCCAACGCCCTTCAGACAAAAGTCCTATGCTTTGTCCGTGGAGAATCCGATCGTGTGTACCAGGTTTTAGTCTACAATCATCTGAACGCCTACCTCACTGAAAACAACCTTTTTGATCCCTTACAGTCTGGCTTTCTCTTGCAGCACTCCCCAGAAACTGCCCTACTAAAACTCATTAATTACTAACTACTAAAACAAATAGACACTACTCTTACTACCAGGCCTTTCTGCGGCCTTTGATCCTGTTGACCACCCACTCCTCCTCAATAAACACCACTCTTTAGTCCTCCAAGACTCCCATCTATCACAGCACTTCTTCAGGGTTACCCAGAACTCTCCATCTCCTAACCAACCACTCAGTGTCTGCCACCCCTCTGCCAATAGCCTCATTGACTTCCGGTTGCCCAGAGAATCAAAAAACTAATGCCATACAAAGCCATTCATAACTCTGCCCCAAGCTACTTTACCATACTAGCTACTTTATCTTGTTTCAAAATATCACCCAAACTGTCCTCTTCACTGCTACCAAGACCCCTTGTCTCCTCCTCCCAAGCTAATTTCCAGGATCTCTCCAAAATCTTTCCCATCTTTTGGAACTTGCTACCTCAATCTATCTAGTTATCTCCTACTCTGGACACCTTTAGGTGATCCCTGAAAATTTTTCTCTCCCAGGAAACCTATCCCACCTCCATCTAACAACAGAATTTTAATTCTTCCATCAGCTCATCCCTCACAGTTTTTATCCTTTTGTACCACTTGCCCCTCCCTATTAGATTGTAAGCTCTCATCAGCAAGACCCTCTTGTATTTTATTGTATTTTAACTGCACGGTCTCCCTTTATATTGTGAAAAATAATAACAATCAGCTTATTGAGTTACAGATGACATTAATAATTCTTAAGATAACAAGGTTAAACATATATATAGTAGTACAATATTTCTTCTTGGTAATATAGAAACAATGTTTTTGCACTGTTATTAATAGACAAAACGATGTAACAAAATCTTTAAAAAATATTTTTTGGAATATGACTAGTATTACTTTTAAATAATGGGTGCTACTATAGAGAACAAATACGTTTTAATCTATAATTTGTCTCCTTTATAATGACACTAAAGTTATGCTACTTGTATAGAGCATTAATAGATTGTATTTATAATTGGAATAATATATATTTTAAATGTTCTTTATTTTTGTAATACATCATTATAAAACAAATGAACAAAAACACAAAGTTTAAATATTAACAGTTAAAAAGAAAAAAATAATAACAAAGAAAAGCAGAAGAAAAATAATTGCTAAGGAGGATGGGGGAAGATCAGGTTAAGCAGAGTAGATTAGGGTCAACTAAGGGTTAATAGAATAAAAAAAAAATAAAGTTGTTTTTCACTTTCCTTTATTGACATAAGTGTGTAGATTAAATGAATCTGCTGCCCATATTCTTAATCTTTGCAGTAGTATTAAAAAAAAAGCGCTACGTGTGTGGTCAGCCTTACGTTATTTTATTGCATTTTTTATTTTTATTTTGCTTGTCACATTTTGAGATATAACTAAGGTAGACTTTTTAACATTATGTTTTTACCTTTTTTGTTATAGATAACTGCCCATACTTCCCTAAATGTCATATACTGTATAACGCAACATAACAATTGGTAAGAGTTAATGAGAAGAACAATACTGGCTCACCAAGCATATGCTCACAGAATACAATACTGGCTCACCAAGCATATGCTCACAGAATAATAACAAAGAAAACAACAAGTGGAATGCTGGGTATCTGAGAGAAATGAATAAGCAGAACTTACAAATTTGCTATGAACCTTTATCCTATTCCATTCAACACATAAATATAGATCATTAAAGTAAAACTGTGAGGAGAACAAGATTGCCATTGCAGATTGTTTTTTTTTTTTTTATTACTGTAAATTCTGGTCTCAATCTGGCCCTGGATTAATTCCCTAGTCAACAACCTGGAAACATGCAGAATTAGATTTTATTGGCTGCATGCTTGTTCCAGGTCATTGACAGGTAGCTTTCTAATTTGTTCACTCATAGGTTCACTTTAAAATGTACAGTGGGGAAAATAATTATTTGATCCCCAGAATATCAACCAAAAAACACATAAAAAAACACATAATACAAATGTTATAAATTGAGTTGCAGTTCAGTGAGTAAAATAAGTATTTGTTCCCCAAGTAAAACATAACTTTGTACTTGTTGGAGAAACCCTCGTTGGCAAGCACAGAGGTAAGAAGTTTCTTGTACTTCGTGACCATGTTTTCACACATCTCAATAGGGATTTTCGTCCACTCTTTTTTACAGATCTTCTCTAAATCCTGTTGCATGGTAACTCGAAGTTTCAGCTCCCTCCATAAATGTTCTATAGGATTAAGGCTTGGAGACTGGCTAGGCCACTCCGCCACCTTACCGTGCTTCTTCTTGAGCCACTCTTTTGTTGCCTTGGTGGTATGTTTTGGGTCATTGTCATGCTGAAAGACCCACCCATGACCCATCTTGAGTGTTCTGGGAAGAAGGTTCTCATCAAGGATTTTACAATATATAACACCGTCCATTGTCCCCTCAATGTGGCAAAGTTGGTCAGTACCTTTAGCAGAGGAACGGCCCCAAAGCATCATGCTTCTCACTTCGTGCTTGTAGGGATTGTGTTCTTAGGGTCATAGTCGCCATGTTTGGAGGAAGAAAAATGCTGAGTCCCCCTTCTCAAGAAGGCACATGTACAGTTATGCCAATTGGCTTCTAAATGATTCAGAGAAGGATTGGGAGAAAGTGCTGTGGTCAGATGAGACCAAAATTGAGCTTTAACCACTTCAACCCCGGACATATTGCTGGTCATTGACCGGGCCACTTTTTTGCGATTCGGCACTGTGTCGCTTTAACTGACAATTGCGCGGTTCTGCGACGTGGCTCCCAAACAAAATTGGCGTCCTTTTTTTCCCACAAATAGAGCTTTCTTTTGGTGGTATTTTATCACCTCTGCGGTTTTTATTTTTTGCGCTATAAACAAAAATAGAGCGACAATTTTGAAAAGAAATTAATATTTACTTTTTGCTGTAATAAATATCCCAAAAAATATATAAAAACACTATTTTTTTTCGTCAGTTTAGGCCGATACCTATTCTTCTACATATTTATCGTAAAAAAAATCGCAATAAGCGTTTATTGATTGGTTTGCGCAAAAGTTATAGCGTCTACAAAATAGGGCATAGTTTTATGGCATTTTTATTAATATTTTTTTTTTTTACCAGTAATGGCGGCGATTTGTATCGGTACTGCGACCTTATGGCGGACACTTCGGACACTTTTGACACATTTTTAGGACCATTGGCATTTTTATAGCGATCAGTGCTATAAAAATGCATTGATTACTATAAAAATGCCACTGGCAGGGAAGGGGTTAACACTAGGGGGCGAGGAAGGGGTTAAGTATGTTCCCTAGGTGTGTTCTAACTGAAGGCGGGGTGGGACTGACTTGGGGAAATTACAGATCGCTGTTCATACATTGTATAAACAGCAAAGCCCACAGGGATTACCTAGGAGGGGGTAGGGTGGGGAAGGGAGGAGGGAGGGGGGTGGGGAAGGGAGAGTAATTGGGAGAAGTATAAGGATTTGACCACATTAAGGGGAAAATATATATATATATACACAAAAGGCACAAACCTCGGTAAAAGGTAAATTATTAATTAAAAGTATGCTAAAGTGTAAGATGTCACTGATCTCACAGAATGTAATGATAACTCACATTAGTCCACTAAATAGCAGGCACTTAAAAGGGAAAAACTATAGTTTGGCTTTGTATAGCACACTTAGAGAAAAGGAGAATAGGGTATAAGGATATAATAGAGAATAGGGACTATGGGCCAGATTCACGTAGCCCGGGCGCAGCGTAACGTAACCGATTTAGGTTACACCGCCGCAAATTTTCTGTCTAAGTGCCCGATCCACAAAGCACTTACCTGGAAATTTGCGGCGGTGTATCCTAAATCTGTCCGGCGCAAGGCGGGCCAATTCAAATGGGGCGGGTACCATTTAAATTAGGCGCGCTCCCGCGCTGGACGTACTGCGCATGCTCCCAACACAAATTTCCCGACGTGCTTTACGCGAAATTACGACGCGCCGACGTTTTGTGAATCGCGACGTGAAAAAAAGACTTGCGCCGGGAATTTTTTTTTTTTTTTTTTTAAATTCAAAAGCGACGCGGGAAAGACGGGTATACTTTTACATGGTGTAGTAATTTTACACTTTGTAAAAGGTGCCCTATCTTTGCGACGGCAAACTAACACTTGCAGTGACGTAACGACGGGAAAAAGTTTCGTGGATCACCGTAACTGCTAATTTGCATACCCGACGCTGGTTTACGACGCAAACTCCCCCCAGCGGCGGCCGCGGTACTGCATCCTAAGATCCGACAGTGTAAAACTATTACACCTGTCGGATCTTAGGGATATCTATGCGTAACTGATTCTATCAATCAGTCGCATAGATAGAAACAGGGATACAACGGCGTATCAGCAGATACGCCGTCGTATCCCTTTTGTGAATCTGGCCCAATGTTAATATAAATGTATAATCCTATTTGCGGTTTAAATATGAAGCTACTTATAAATCAGTGTTCTTCTTCCTATGGGTAAGCAGGTAGACACAATTCTATCCTGGAATGTTAGGGGACTGCATGACCCTAAAAAAAGGACTGCCTTATTTACTTTTTTCTCGCAACAAAAACCCACTATTATATGTTTGCAGGAATCCCATCTTACTGGTGACACTACCCAATTGTTACGTACATCTAGATATCCTGTGCAATACCACTCTGTACACACTAGATACTCATACGCTTATAGACCCCGAGGGTAGGTTTATTTTTTTAATGGGAATGTGGGAGTCTCAGAGATGTGTTATTGCTAATGTATATGTACCCCCACCCTTCACGTTAATGGTATTACAATGCTTAGCTGGGTTCCTGGTCAAACATCCCCAGATTCCTGTATATATCCTTGGAGACTTTAACAGTGCAATGGACATCTCCCTGGATATTTATAAAACGTTTTCTCCACGGGGCCCCAGGTCGTATACTCTGTTCGCCAGATTTGTGACCGAGCTGGGACTGGTAGACCTGTGGAGATGCAAATTCCCTCTTCAAGCTCAATTTTCCTGTCACTCCCTGTCGCACTCTACGCTGTCTCGTATAGACTTTGCCTTCGGCAATGATCTAACGCTCTCCTTTGATCCAGTGGTGTCGTACTTGGCTAGAGGGCTGTCCGACCACTCCCCGGTGCAGCTTTCATTGGATCTCCATAAAGCAAGCCTCCCTATGCAATGGAAAATGAACCCTTCCTGGCTCCAACTGTTTACTGATACAGAGAGCATGAGGATGCAGATCCAATATTTTTTGGATCACAACAAACCATCAGCTGCACCCGGAGTGGTATGGGACACGCTAAAAGCCTTTATTAGGGGGATGTGCATAAAATAAATCAGTTCTATTAAAGGAATAGGCAGTGGGCCAGGGATGTTGAGAGGGAGGTGGAGAAAGCGGAAGAATTATATCTCCAGGACCCCACCCCCGAACATGGGAGGAAATGGACAGAGGCACAAAAACTTTACCATACTGTTCATTTACAGCAAGCTGACAATAAGAGATTCTTCACCTCTCAAGCTTACTTTGAGGAGGGGGAAAAAACTGGCCATATGTTGGCTATGATAGCTAGGTCGCAGCAGCCACCTCAAGTGATACACAGTATTACGACATCAACACAACTGACCGTTACGGACACGCCCTCTATATTGAAGGAGTTTCATTCCTTCTATAAAGACCTCTACTCCTCTAAAGTGACATACCCTGTAGATGATTTGACACGTTTTTGGGGTCTATTACACTGCCCCAACTTAAGGAGATGGACAGGGTTTCGCCTTAATGCACCCTCACTCTCGAAGAATTCCAGACCGTGTTGGCCACCTTTCCAAATTCAAAAGCCCCGGGCAATGATGGACTGCCAATTGAACTATATAAAAAGTTTGGTGGAGTGCTCCTAGCGGAGTTACTCCATACACTTAAAAATGCATTGGATTCAGACTCTTTGCCTGGATCTATGTATGAAGCAGTAGTGGTAGTAATACTGAAGCCAGGGAAAGAGTTTGACAAGCCTGATTCGTATAGACCTATCTCTCTGTTAAATACGGACTTCAAACTTCTCACTAAAGTGATTGCCATGCGACTCTCTGCGGTGGTAACTGAACTGGTGCACTCAGACCAGTCTGGTTTTATACCAAACAGGTCTACAGCAGTTAACCTGAGACGACTTTACCTTAATATGCAGATCCCCGGGGGGGCGGAGCCGACGGCCGACATGTGAGCAGCGCTGGTCCGGAGCTCCGTGCAGGGCAGACGAATCCTGAGCTAATCCTGGGTGATAGAGCAGCCGAACACCGCAGGCAGAGACATCCCCCGACTCCTAGTCCTGTGCCGACCACGTAGGGATGGTCAAATACGGCCGTGCACCGATGGCAACTCCGGAACAGCGCCCGGTCCACTTTGCCTGGAAGTCCCAAGATGGCGGCCGCCATGAGGCAGAGGGACAGGGCCCCAGCGCGGAGCGGCCTCCGGACGACGAATGGCCCTCACTGTCTGACACCCAGGTGAGCCAGCTACCTCCCAGAACTAAGGGGCCGAAGCGGGGCACACAGCAGGCCGGATCACAACCACAGGAGGGGGGTGATGAGGCTTCTGAAGCCGGAGGAGGGGAGCCCTCCCTGAAGCAGATCATGGAGGCCATATACACCTGCCAGGCCACCCTCACTGACCACATAGATGGCATTAAGACTGAACTGTCGTTCCTTAAACATGACGTGCAGACCATCAGGGAAAGAGCTGGGGAAGCTGAGCAGAGAATTAGTGACCTGGAGGATGTGGTGCGCCCTTTGGAGAATAAACTGCAGACCGTGCACTGTGAGGTGGGAGCTCATACAGATAAGTTATGGGACATGGGAGACCGCCAGAGGAGGAATAACATAGGTTTGGTAGGCTTCCCTGAGAAGGCAGAGGGCAAGCAGCCTGAGGACTTCCTTGAGCTCTGGCTAAAAGATACTTTGGCTGACACTACTTTCTCCCGTCTGTTTGCTATAGAGAGGGCAGAGGCGTACTAAGTGGGGGGCGAGGGGGGCGGGCCGCACCGGGTGCCACACGCTGGGAGGGGTGTCAGGCCGGCGCCCCCCCTCCGACTGGAGCGGAGGCATCAGGCTGGTTTAGGCAGCGCAGCGGCAGGCGCCCCCCTCCGCAACTGAAGCGGAGATAGTGAGGCAGATTTAGGCAGCTGCAGGCACCAACCCCCGCTCCCCTCCGCGACGGAAGCGGAGACAGTGAGGCTGAGCTGGCGCCGCGGGTTGAGGCAGCGGCGCGTGATGACAGAAGTAGGTAGTGGCTCGCTTTGAGGGGGTGTGAGCTGCACCTGAGTGACACCCGTCGGATCCCGCCCTTGCTTCCTTGGTCGTGGCTCTGATCAGTCTCGGCCAGGGCTGGACTCGAGCAGTGTAAAGACGCCTCCCCCTCCTCCTGCTTGTCTACACAGGGGGAGGGGACCAGACCAGTCTGTGCATGTCTGTCTGTGCATGTCCCGATCATGAGGTACATTATGGTACTACTGAATGGGGGGAATCTGTCCTTAAGGGGGGGGAATCTGTCCTGACGGGGGGAGCTTGTACTGAAAGGGGGAGGGGGAATCTGTACTGAATGGTGGGGGGGATGTGTATTGAATGGGAGGGGGGGAGCTGTACTGAATAGGGGGGAAGCTGTACGGAATGGGGGGATCTGTACTGTAGGGGGGTGGGTCTGCACTGAATGGGGGGGTGTCTGCACTGTAGGGGGGTCTGTGTAACATGCAGGGGGTCCATAACTGTTAGGGGGGTGTCTGCGTAATATACAGGCGTCCAGAGCTGTGGGGGGGGGGGCTGTGTAATGTAAAGAGGCCCAGGGGTGCAGGGTGCTGTGTAATGTAAAGGGGTCCAGAGGTGCAAGGTACTGTGTAATGTAAAGGGGTCCAGAGGTGTAGGGAGCTGTGTAATGTAAAAGGGTCTAGAGGTGTAGGGTGCTGTGTAATGTAAAAGGGTCTAGAGGTGCAGGGTGCTGTGTAATGTAAAAGGGTCCAGAGGTGTAGGGTGCTGTTTAATGTAAAGGGGTCCAGAGGTGTAGGGTGCTGTGTAATGTAAAGGGGTCCAGAGGTGCGGGGTGCTGTGTAATGTAAAGGGGTCCAGGGTGCTGTGTAATGTAAAGGGGCCCAGGGGTGCAGGGTGCTGTGTAATGTAAAGGGGTCCAGAGGTGCAAGGTACTGTGTAATGTAAAGGGGTCCAGAGGTGTAGGGAGCTGTGTAATGTAAAAGGGTCTAGAGGTGCAGGGTGCTGTGTAATGTAAAAGGGTCCAGAGGTATAGGGTGCTGTGTAATGTAAAAGGGTCCAGAGGTGTAGGGTGCTGTGTAATGTAAAAGGGTCTAGAGGTGCAGGGTGCTGTGTAATGTAAAATGGTCTAGAGGTGTAGGGTGCTGTTTAATGTAAAAGGGTCTAGAGGTGCGGGGTGCTGTGTAATGTTAATGTAAAGGGGTCCAGAGGTGCAGTTGTGGAGAGGGGTACACAGTAGTGACAAAGAGATATTTAAGGATGCAGAGGTGTGCAGGGGACACATTGGGACATTACATTATTACATTTTAAGGTGGGGGGGTGCCAGATTTAGGATCCGCCCCGGGTGCCAAATGCTCTAGGTACGCCCCTGAGAGAGGGCACACCGCATTCCGTCTAAACCCCCTCCACCGGGCGCCCATCCGCGTCCTATGATTGCACGTATCCTACACTTTAGAGATCGTGAAAATATTCTGAGGGCAGCTCGCACTCTATTTATCCTGATTTCTCTGCAGCTACGCAGAAACATAGAGCCAGTTTCCTGCAAGTTAAAAAGAGACTGAGAGATATGCACATGGCCTACAGTATGATGTACCCTGCGAAGCTCAGAGTGGTCGACGAGGGCAAAGTGTTCTTTTTCAATTCCCCTACAGAGGCTTCACGATGGTTGGACACTAGGGGGCGACCTAGTCCAAGAAATGATCACTAACTGCATTACATAGGCTTGGCTCTTAATCTGGGCCGTTTGTTTCTGCCTGCGCTCTGTTTTCCGCTGGGACGGGTGTGGTCAATCCCACTGCGATTGTTTTGCTCTGACGCCTCGGTCTTCCTGGACTGAGCCCTGCCCGGATTCACCAGCATTCTTTCTCTATCGGTTTTTGTGTGGTTTGGGGGGGTTTTTTCTCCCCCTTTTTTTTTTTTTTTTTTGCTTTTTTGGAACTTTGACTTACTGAGTCCGTGTCAACGGCAATGTCAACATAGACTCCCTGGAGGGAGTTGGTGGTTGGGGGGTGAGACTGTTATAATCCCCTGACAATTTGTTTGCTGAAGTTATGGGATACAGGCACTCGGCAGGTTGGGGCTGTGTGCAGGGTGGGGTTCTGTTTCTCTCTGTGAACTTAGGTCGTGTGTCGTTGTCTCTCTTTTGTTCAATCTCCACATGTTGATATGGTTGACCGCACCGGAGGTGTCCGGGGAGTCCCTGGGTATGCACCTGCGATTCGTTACTTTACAGGATGACGGGTAAGATAAATGTGTTGTCCTGGAATGTCCGGGGTATGAATTCAAGGATTAAGCGTTCCCTTGTCTTTGACTTCATAAAGAGGTACAAACCCCATATTATTATGTTGCAGGAGACACATCTCCAAGGTTCTAAGGTATTAGCGTTGAAAAAAGCTAATGTGATGAGGGTAATACATGCTGAGTATTCTACTTATTCTAGAGGAGTGGCCATTCTAGTCACTAAGAAGGCGGCTGCACATATTTTACAGGTTAAGAGTGACCCAAAGGGGAGGTATGCTGTTCTTGTCTGCCAAATGTTCGGGATCTGTATGACGCTGGTGTGTGTATATGTCCCTCCCCCTTTTTCCTTCCAGGTACTGGAAGAAATCCTTACAGCTGCAATACAGGTGGCCCAGGGCCCACTACTACTGTTAGGAGATTTTAATGTGGTGTCAGATGGGTCACTCGATAGACATGGGAGTGTGACTGGTCCACGCCATACTCTTTCCGCCTGGTTGGACAGCTACGCCCTCACTGATGTGTGGCGTTGTCGCAACCCTGGGGTCAGAGAATACTCAGTGTCCTATGCGTCCCCGAGTGACATATCTAGAATTGATATGGTGCTGACCTCTGTGGATGCATTACCCCTGGTTTCAGGAGTTAGATACCTCCCCAGAGCTTTATCTGATCACTCTCCTATGGAGGTCACGCTGACTTTAGGTGTGCCTGCTGGGCGATTATGGCATATGAAAACGCAGTGGTTGGAGGAGGAATATGTAAAGATCAAATGTAAGACGGCTATTGACCTATATTGGAGGGAGAATAGCTCCGGCACCTCGGTCCCGATTCAATGGGACGCTTTTAAAGCAACTTTGAGAGGGGTGTTTGCCAAGGAAACTAGGGACTTTGCAAGGGCCTTAAATTTAGATGTGAAACAGGCTGAACAGGCTACTGTAACTGCTGAACGACAGTATATTCAGGCCCCATCCCCGGATACCTATAGCTCATGGCAGGACTTAACGAGACAATATAAACTACTACTAACGGATCAGACTATGAAACTGCAACTGAAACAGGCTAGGTCCATTTTTGAGTTTGGGGACAAAGGCGGCCGTTTGCTGACATTTTTGGCAAAACCCTTATATGCCCCTACATCGATACTGCAGATTAAGAGCCCGACCGGGGAATTAGTGAGCGACTCTCAGGATATCCTGTCCACGTTCCGGGACTTTTATAATACACTATACCAGTCCCAATCTAGCTCTACAGTTCAGGACGTCTCTTCCTATCTAGACGCTATGACACTCCCATCTTTGACGCAGGGTGAAAGCGCTGCTCTTGATCAACCCATAACATCAGAAGAGGTGGCTGGTGCCATTGCTTCTTTTAAACCGGGAAAGTCGCCAGGCTTGGATGGCCTCCCGGCCGAATGGTATCAGTTGCACAAGGAGAGCTTAACCCCACGCCTCCAAACGGTGTTTAGCAACGCAGAAAAGGAGGGCATATTACCAGAGTCGATGCGTGAAGCACTGATTGTGGTAATTACGAAACCGGGTAAGGACCCGCTGGAGTGCGAGTCGTATCAGCCGATTTCTCTGATCAACACCGACGTTAAGGTGTTGGCAAAGATTTTGGCAGGTAGATTGCAGTCGGTAATACTGAAATTAATTTACTCAGACCAAACCGGCTTTATACCGGGGAGATGCACTCAGATGAATCTAAGGAGGTTGTATGTCAATTTGCAAGTGTCCCATGCTAACTGTGGTCAGAGGGTGGTGGCATCACTAGACACAAAAAAGGCATTCGACTCCGTAGAATGGACTTACCTTTTTCCCCTACTTCTAAAACTGGGCCTGGGACCGAGGTTTGTGAACTGGGTCAGGTTGCTCTATGCTGAGCCGAGGGCTAGTGTCAGGGTCAATGGCCTCATCTCGGACTCATTTCCGATCAGGCGGGGAACTAGGCAGGGTTGCCCCCTGTCACCACTTTTATTCGCACTAGCCATAGAACCTCTGGCGACTAGGCTCAGGGATCGAGCTGACATTGCCGGGCTGCTGGTGGGGGATCTGGAGGAACGTGTGTCACTATACGCGGATGATATGCTCCTATACTTGGGTGATCCCGGGGACTCCCTGGCAACCGTGTTTTCCTTGATCCGGGAGTTCGGTGATTTCTCTGGATTCCGGATCAATTGGTCCAAGTCGGCGCTCTTTCCTCTGGACCCACAGCCAGATTTAGCTCTCCCTGCTCAGTTCCCCCTGCAGGTCACGGACAGCTTTAAATACTTAGGAATAACCATAGAATTGCCTATAGAGAAATTTTCGAAGACAAATTTATGGCCAGTCATACGAGACTTCGAGGACAGGGTGAAAAAATGGAAGGACCTCCCGCTTACAATGCTGGGGAGAGCCAACCTGTTTAAAATGATCTTCCTCCCAAAATTCCTGTACATTCTTTCTAATGCCCCCTTAGGCATCCCCAGGAAGACCTTTAGATACATCGACTCCCTGCTGACCTCCTTTCTGTGGGGTAGTGGGGCAGTTCGGGTGGCGCTGGCTGTGCTGCAGTTGCCGGTGGGGAGAGGAGGTCTGGCGATTCCTGACCTCCGTCTATAGTACCTGGCGTCACAGCTGGTTCATGCCCACTGGCGTATGTTCCCCCAGCTGAACAATGCCGCTGTGGCGGTGGAGGCGGCTGTGGCAACCTCATATGAGACATTGCTGAACTTTTTTCATAGAGGGGAGGTCCCGACAACAGATGGAATGGTGATCCTTAGATCAGCCAAAGCGGTGCTTGAGCTATGTAGGAGACACACTCTGGACACCCCCCTGTACTTGTCCCCTAATGCTCCACTGTGGTTTAACCCCAGATTAACCGACATCTTTCTGCTGGAAGATGGACATAGGTGGGCCAAATTTGGCCTGGTTTATTTACATCAACTGTTTGACAGGGGGGAGTTGAAAACGTTTACGCACTTGAGAAGGGAGCTGGGGGTGCCCGAAACTTGGAGATTTCAGTACACAAGATTGAGACATGCCACTCAGGCGCAGTTTGGTACGGGGGTAGTGGTGTTAGAAAACACTAAGTTAGAATCATTATTGTTGAATCCTGAACATACCAAGTTAGTCTCTACCTACTATACTATGCTCATGAGTAAGATACGACCGAGGGAGGAAAAGACGAGACTTAAGTGGACTACGATAATACCAGAACTGACGGAACCCCAGTGGGAGGAAGTCCTAGTGTCATATCTCCCTACTGTGATCTCGGCAAGGGACAAACTGATACAGCTGCGATACCTGCATCAAATGTATTACACACCACACAGATTATATAGAATGGGCAGAAGAGAGAACCCTGTTTGTCATAAGTGCTTGGGACTGTAATAGGATTCGACCGTTTTGGTCACAGGTTACGCAGTTTATTGCCGACACCTTTGATCTCCCGAACATATGCAGTCCACTCTTGTGTCTTCTGGGTATTATAGAGGATGATATCATGAGTAACAATATGCGCATTTTCCTGAGACTGCTCTTCTACTATGCCAGGAAGCTCATTGTCTTGAACTGGATAAAGAGGGAATTCCTCACTCTCTCTGCTTGGAAGGGGTTAATCAATGCTAATATTACGATGTACAAAATGACCTATGAAGCGAGGGGAAGCAAGAAAAAATTTCATAAAGTGTGGGGTAGCTGGGTAGACTCCAGGGACACTAACTCTGGAGAAGTGTAAGGGACTCTGTTCCTCGTCCTCTGTATACAATGTATGAGACGTATTGTGCAGCTCTAGTGCGGGCGGATCTGGGGAGATGGGGAGACAACGACACACGACACTTGGGAGAGAGGGTTCTTTTTTCTATGTTTGTTTATATGCCCTAGTTTTGTGGTTTTTATTATTTTAGTTTCTGATGGGTATGGTGCTCTGAACTTACGATATATGCTATAATCTAGCTACACTGCTCAGTTTTTTTTTGGTCAGGAGCCCGAAGTTTGAATAACTAGTTCTCTGTTAATAAAATAAAAGGCTATATGCACTTTAGAAGAATCCATGTTAGGATTGTTCCCTATCACTTTTACGAACATGGAAATGTACAATGGGGGAATTTTATTTTCCCTTTGATTTTTTTCTCTTCTCCTTTTGACTGTCCTACATGAGTACTTGTCATTTCTATGCAATGCTATTTCCTGTAACCGTGCATATGGCTAATAATAAAAACCTTTTAAAAAAAAAAAAAAATATGCAGATCCCCACTGATAACCAGGGAAATGGAGCGATACTTTCGCTAGATGCCGCTAAGGCTTTTGATAGCGTGGAGTGGGAGTATTTATGGAAAGTTTTGGAGAAGTTTGATTTGGGTGAGGGCATTGTTTCTTGGATTAAACTACTGTACAAAGCACCTAAGGCATGTATCCGGATAAATAATACCCTCTCATCTTCCTTTGATTTATTTAGGGGAATGAGGCAGGGCTGTCCCTTGTCCCCCCTACTTTTTTCCCTGGCCTTAGAACCTTTGGCGGCTGCTATAAGGGGGAACCCAGACATACAGGGTTTTAGGCGAGGAGAACTAGAGGATAAACTGGCATTATATGCAGACGATACGCTGCTGTTTCTGGGTGACACGTCTGCATCCCTGACCCATCTTATGGAATTGATTTACACTTTCGGAACTTTCTCCGGGTTTAAAATAAACTGGGATAAGTCTACCCTTCTTCCACTGGACCGCTGTTGGGGCCTTTACCGCAGAGTGCCCACCAGATTAAAGTTGTGGACAAATTTAAGTATCTGGGAATTATGGTCCATCCCAATCTAGATCAATATATCAAATTAAATGTGGAACCTGTTCTTAAAAAATTTCAGGAAAAAACAACTAGTTGGATCAAGCTGCCGTTGTCCGTTGTGGGGCGCTGTAACTTGATAAAAATGATCTGGAACCCTCAGTTACTCTACGTGTTACACAACGCTCCCATTTGGATTCCTGCCCATGTGTTTAAGAGATGTAATACCATATATCATGCACTAATATGGAGGAAACAGGTCCCAAGAATTAAGTTGGAAACTTTACAAGAGGCGAAGGAGCTGGGAGGCCTGGCAGTACCAAACCAATTTTATTATTTTGTTGCCGCACAGTTACAACATCTGGCAGGATGGTTATGTCCGGAAACCTCGGACCCCATTAGAAATATAGTGGGTACCCAGGTGACTGGGGATAATCTGGTGGAATGTGTGGAAGCAGGGGAACTGGGTGCTCTGGACCAGTACCCTACTTTTATACTTATAAATAAGATATGGAATAAAACCAAACAGCACCTGCAATATATGGGATACACTAGCTGGTCACGTATATGGAGGAACTGTAATTACCCAGAACTTAATAAACTACAAAACTTTTCTAACTGGGAGAGACGGGGAGTAAAATATATCTCACAACTATATTGTGGAGGCGAACTCATGGAGTTTCAGTCCCTTAGGGATGAATATGATTTCCCCAACACGGCCTTCTTTCAATACTTACAACTACGACATGCCATTTCGGCGCAGGCTACGTCATCGATATGGGAACTCACTAGACCGGTAGTGCTTATGCAGTTAACTATGGCGTCATCCAGGAAAGGACAAATCTCGTCCTTGTATAGCTCCCTTCTCGGCCATGTCTCTAAGGCAATGACTTTGAGGTGTAGAGCCGGCTGGGGGGACGATATAGGACATATATCCGATGAGGAGTGGGATGCGATACTGGGCAATGTTCTTAAGGCAGGGGTGTAAAACTGGCGGCCCTCCAGTTGTTGCAAAACTACAAGTCCCATGAGGCATTGCAAGGCTAACAGTAACAAGCATGACTCCCACAGGCAGAGGCATGATGGGACTTGTAGTTTCGGAACAGCTGGAGGGCCGCCAGTTTGACACCCCTGTCTTAAGGTATCGCTCTCATCGACTCAGAAGCTTACCCAGCTATTTATTATTCATCGTACATATCGTACACCGGAAAAGCTGTATAAATGGCGTAGAAGAGACGACCCGTTTTGTCCCCGATGCCTGGTGGACAACAGGACGCTTGTACATATGCTGTGGAGGTGCCCGAAGCTGCAGCGCTACTGGGCCATGGTGGTAGCCACTATCAATAGCATATGGAATATTCAATTACCCATTGATCCCAAACTTTGTTTGCTAGGTTGGGTAGATGAAGAACCATATACGCCATATACCTATACTGCTATTATTAGGACCCTATTTTTGGCTAGGAAACTTATTGCCAGGAAATGGTTGTCTGCAACAGCCCCCACGCATACAGAGTGGATTGCATCTGTAAACGACTCTCTTGTCAGGGAACTACTTACTTATAAACATCGGGGTAGGCCGGGGAAATTTGAGAATATATGGGACCCCTGGCTGGATACTCCAGGTTTGGCACCACTACGACTGGTACAAAACAGAATTTTTGGAGATAGAACTATAGCAGATGATAGGATGTGCTAGATGTATATAGAAAAGGGATTTTAATGGGTTATTGAGAAGGCTCTTTTTGCTCATTGTAGAAAATAGTTTAGAACTAAATATTCATAGCCACCCCTTTACATAATAATTTCTATGCTACCTAGGTTGACCACTAAATAATTGCCTCTGGAAATAGTGGAGGAAATAAATTGAAGGCAGAAAAGCATAAATGTGCTGCCTTGATCTTCCCTTCTGCCTTGCCTTTTGTTTCTTTTGTTTCTTCTTTTTGTGTCTTCTTTTTCTGTATAGGTTCTTGATGATAGGTGAAAACTGTCTTGTAATATATCTTGTAAATGCAGCTCTCAAAAAAAGAGGGGGAAAAAAATGTTTGTATATGTTTGATATGCTTATTTTTCAATAAAAAGATTATCTGATTAAAAAAAAAAAACAGCGAATAGTTATTTCTCCCCCTGACAGGATCAGGTGCTGTGTGTTTACACACACAGCTCCCGATTTTCTCGCTCTGTAACGAACGATCGTTTGCAGAATTTGCAGAATGTGTGAGCAGCTGAAAAGCCCAAGAGCAAAAACAGCCCTGAAGGGAAAGGGAGGAACCCTTTCCTTAACTTCTTGCAGACCGCCCACTGCACATTTACTGTGGCAGGGTGGCTGCTATGCACCAGGTCTGAGGCGCGTGCAAGCCGCCTGCCACCCAAGCCTGCTATGATCAAACAGTGGGAGCCCAGGGGACTTGATGCCCACCTTATTCGTTGCACAGGCAGAAAGGCATGTTATGCTATGTTAACAAGGCAAATTGTAGTTCTGTCAGAAGGGAAGGTATTGTTCCTATGTTTCTGAAAAGTAGGAACACGGATCTATGCCTTCCCCTAGTCATAAAACCTCCCCCACAATAAGCGCAACCTAGGCAAACAGTTTACCCTTTGGTCGCCGCTGGTGTTAATGCCTTCCCTGCCAGTGTCATTAGTACAGGGACTATTTTTAGCACTGATCACTGTAATAATGTCACTGGTCCCTAAAAAAGTGTTAAAAGTGTCAGTTAGGTGTCCGATTTGTCCACAGCAATATCGCAGTCTCACTATAAGTCGCTAATCGCTGCCATTAGTAATAACAAAATACATAGAAAAAAATATCCCCTGGTTTGTAGACGCTATAACTTTTGTGCAAACCAATCAATACACACTTATTGGGATTTTTTTTTTTTACAAAAAATATGTAGCAGAATACATATTGGCCTAATTAGATTTTGTATTTGATTGCATATGTTTTACAGCAGAAAGTAAAAAATATATTTTTTTAAAAAAATTGACAGTCATCCTTTGTGCAAAAAATAAAAAAACGCCAAAGGAAAGCTCTATTTGAGGAATAAAAAGGACACATTTTATTTGTGTACAGTGTCGCACAACCACATATTTTTCAGTTCAAGTAACGCAGTGCCATATCGCAAAAAATGCCCTGGACAGGAAGGGAGGGGGGGTAAACCTTCCAGAGGTGAAGTGGAATATAGAGAGAGAGAAAAAGCCTCTCTCTCTATATTCGTTATCTTATGATGTTAACTTCTTAGGATTATACACATTTTATATTTTTTATGACAGAACTGTCTCACTCCACTACAGTATTATTGTGGCTGACTTTGGGCACATATCAACGCGCCACCAACTATTATTTTGTTTATCAACAATTTATCTTCAAGCATACCTTGTCAGTGGATACTGGAACGCATTTGCGCCATTCATTGTGCGTTTTTTACTTACTGTTCTATACACGTGTGGTATTGGTTCTATATTTCTTTTCTTTACCTTTCTTTAAATTCACATTCCCCTCTTCTCTCACCAATATTTGTTACCACTCTGCCAGTGCCTCTCATAAGTCCCAGCTACCCATTATCCATTTATATTTTCTTTTTTATAGAACATATACATATGTATATACAAAAAACTTTTTCCTGCCTTATTCATTTTGCTTTTACTATATTCTACTGGGTGCGCCCCTACATCTCCTCCCTAGTGCCTTGTGCGGGTGGTTCCCTTGTGGTGACTTTTTTCTGCTTCCTGGTTAATGCTCGCATGTGCTGACTGGTTACCTTTTGTTGTTATTTTTATTGTTCTTTTTTATTTTGTTTTCTATATTTATAATGTATTATGTAACCTAAAAAACAATAACAGTCTGTTTTCTCTTAGAAATACTACTAGCTCCCGAAGAAGCGGTCCTCCGCGAAACATGTCGAGCTAAAACTTATTCTACTTTGCAATATAGTCACACAGTCTCTTTGTAAGATGTGTTGACCACCCTTGGACTCCTATTGGATCACCTTTGGTTACTGCAGTTGTTTCTGTAGTTTTGTTTTAAACTCTTTGAATTTTATGTACTGTTTTGTCTAGTTTTTAACAAACCCTTTTTGGGCTATATGTTAATAAATATATCTGTATTTTTACTATTGGTGCCTATAAAGTCCATTTCTTTCCTCAACATTTGTTGCTCCAAAAAAGGAACTCAAGCACGTAGTAAATAGGAATACGGTATGCAATAGCAAATTACTTGAGAGACAACTTTAGCGTAATGGAATTGAAAGTGTATGTCCCTTTAAGATATTCCTCAGCGGTCAGCTGAAGACACAGCAAATAATCCCAAGCAGCAGGATAGCATTAGATAAGCCAGTTTTAAATACAGTACTTGTAAAGGCTATATGTGAAGCGGGTAATTATAATAGTACTTATCCGTATTGCAGAGGATGGGTGTTGTAGTCTGATAGCAACAATGGGATTTCTGTAGTGCAGCGTCTTCTGGAGGAAGATATCCTTAATGTGTCCCAGCATGGCAGTCTGCATTAGCTTCAATCAGGCAGGCTTCCAGGGTGGCATGGTTCAGGCTTAAGGATTGCTGGTACCCATAGTGCTCTGGTAGCCAAGCCGGTTTTCTTTATAGGAGCACACGGTTCTCTTTATAGGAGCGGGGCAGGTGCATGGAGAAACTGCCGTGATTCACGGCGCACTTCCGCATTGCAAGCTGAAACGCACACGGCGCAGGGCGATGACGTCATCGTATGCGTTCCAGTGTGGAATGCATTATGGCGCAGAGCGTGCCTGTTACACACTGGGAGTTGTTGTTAAGTCTAGGAGTAGAGGAATATGCTATACTACTAAGCTTTCCTATGCCTTGCTGTGGCAGGCTTCTGGTGCTCACCTCATCTCCATAGCATTAGGTTGTGCACGAGCCCTTGCAGTTCTAATGTACAAGACTATTGCTGTTGCATTGCATGAAAAAATATGTTAAAATAAAAAAATCATTAAAACATTAGTAGCGCTTAGGAAGTTCATGTATAAATATAACAGTTCCACTTTTTTCCACATACTTTTTTGTATATTGTGAAAGATGATATGACACCGAGTAAATAGATACCCAACATGTCATGCTTTAAAATTGCTTGTGAAATGGCAAAAAACTACGGTACTTATAAATCTCCATAGGCATCGCATTAAACATTTTTACATGTTATCCGTTTATATATTCCCAACAAGTGTTACAAAGCAGACTTAAAATACTATTAGTGGTGCACCATCACAAAAATCCGATTACATTTGCATTCGTCTAATAACCACTATACATATAATATCCACCATAATTGCTGTAAAGTCCACAATATGTAAATATATATAAAAAGTTTCTGGTGAATGGTATTTGTGGGCTCTTTATCTGATGATAGGTGCACTAATCACTGACTCCTCACCAAGTGAGTCCCTCTCCCTTAAGGCCCCTTTCACACTGGGGCATTTTTCGAGCGTTATTCAAGCGTTATTCGAGTGTTATTCAAGCGAAGCCTCATCTGCAATCCCAATGTGCTGGTAAAGCGCTGCTAAGACCCTAAAGTTTTAGGGCGTTTTTGCAGTGCCTCGGTGTGAAAGGGTAAGGCGTTTTTACGGCGCTTTCAATTCATTTCAATGGAGAGGGGTGTTTTTGGAGCGTTTTTTTTTTAGCGCCCAAAAGCTGCTCCAAAGATGCTGCTTGCATCTCAGTGAAAGGGTTTATTGAGATGCATGGAGAGCGTTTTATGAGCGTTTTAATAGCGCTATTTTTAACGCTAAAATGCTGTAAAAACACTTCAGTGTGAAAGGGGTCTAGGAGTTAACACCTGCCAGGAATCCTTAACAACAAACCTATGTTTATAGTGTCTTTTTAGATCAACCTGGGGATGGTACTTCTCACACTGGGACTGCTTCAAGAGCCATTGATTATTATGGAAAAAACATAGCGTAATTCCGTTCAAGTAAAATTTATTAGCAAACCACCCCACTTAAAAACACTTACAAACACAGCCAATGTCAATGCATTAATCATATCCTCATCAGTTCTATATGCACCGAACTTCGTGTATATGGCATCTCGCTCCCACGATGGTACTCGCTCTGTGGCTGGTGTTTGTAACTATTGGCGGCAAGTTTACGTCACTTATAGTCGCTGTATAGGTCATGACGACGCATTTCGTCATTACGACTTCGTCTGATGGTGTGACGATACAGCATAGTGCATCAGTATTTATCAGCTGGTAGACCATGCTGGTATTGTGGACCCTACCAAAAAGCAAACCCAAGCCTGTTCACTCATTCCTAGTTAGCAACAATGGTCGTTTCTGATGCTATATTATGATTAATATTGCTCAGTTGTTTTTAAATGCTTGATATTATTTGAAGAGAGGCTCAAATGATTTTTGTGTGCCCTATTAAGATCCATGCAGTAATGACATGCATGTAAGCAGTAATATTTACTTTACCCCATCAGCTAAAACTCTCCACACTTGCATTATATGGGTGGATACTTGCCCTCCTGCATGTACATGGCAACATCAGAGAGGATGCAAACAGCACAGTGGCAAAGAGAAGTGGATTTTAGGGATCATTTGTACATCCAGGGGGGAAGGAATAAGGTAATACTGCTTATACATATACCCCTAAACAGTGTATGGGACTTAAAATTTGTAAGCCCCTGTTCAGATGGAGTTCAGCTTGTATAAAAGCAGTGTGAACAGGTATCAGAAACCATGAATCAGACCGAGACAGAAGTACAGTTAAATCACACTGGTTTAATAATAAAAATAAAAAGATAAACAGTCAAATATAGCCAGAGTTAAGGAACCAGATCGGATAGTCAGACAAGCCAAATGTCAGGGAGCCAGAGAAGAATGTGTAGAACAGCAAGTGGGATCAGGAGCCAGAAAGTATGTCAGCCAAGCAAGTCTTCAACAGGAATGCAGGAGAAAGTCTCTGTGATGTTGACCAAGGCGAAGGCAGAGATCATCTAAAATGGACGGCTTAAGTAGGCAGGACTGACGAGCAGGATCGTCAACAGGTGAGACACTGTGGAGAGATAGGAGCTGACAGCTGAGCGGCCAGTTCAGCCCTGACAACAGGAAGCATTTATAAAGCTTTTGGCAAGCTCTAAAAAAGCTTTTGTAAAGAAATTAAAAGCACACTTCACCTTTAAAAAAAAAAAAAATACCTAAGAGCTGGGAGTGATTTTTAAACAAGCTGCTAGCAGGCTTTTAACAAGTTGCAAGTAGCACTAAAGCCTGCTAGCAGCTTGTTTAACCACTTCAATACAGGGCATTTCCACCCCCTTCCTGCCCAGACCAATTTTTAGTTTTCAGCGCTGTCGCAATTTGAATGACAATTGCGCAGTCGTGTGACGTGGCTCCCAAACAAAATTGGCGTCCTTTTTTTCCCACAAATAGAGCTTTCTTTTGGTGGTATTTGATCACCTCTGCGGTTTTTATTTTTTGCGCTATAAACAAAAGAAGAGCGACAATTTTGAAAAAAAAACACAATATCTTTTACTTTTTGATTTAATAAATATCATAATTTTTTTTTTTTTTAAACAATTTTTTTCCTCAATTTAGACCGATACGTATTCTTCTACATATTTTTGGTAAAAAAAAAAAAAAATCGCAATAAGTGTATTTGATCGGTTTGCGCAAAAGTTCTAGCATCTACAAAAATGCAAGTTAGGCTTACCGGTAACTTGTTTTCCAGTAGGCTTTCAGGACAGCACCTGAGAGATATCATGGCTCCTCCTCCACAGGAAACACCTCCACCAATCAAGACTTTAAAGGGAAGCCTCCCCTTCCACTCTCCAGTTGGTTGTAGAGACCTCCAGCCCCGGCTGCAACACATAAGTGACAGTTATTACATAGTATTACAGCAGAATCTTTACATAAGAAAAAACCAAGGGCGGGTTGCTGCTGTCCTGAAAGCCTACTGGAAAACAAGTTACCGGTAAGCCTAACTTGCATTTTCCCAAAACGGCTTTCAGGACAGCACCTGAGAGGACAGTCGAGACTTACCCCCTTAGGGTGGGACCACAGCCTGTAAGACTTTTCTCCCGAACGCCTGATCATCTGCCGTCATTAGATCAAGTCTGTAATGACGGGCAAAGGTAGACAAGCTTGACCAGGTGGCTGCTCTGCAGATCTGTTCGGGGGTGGCACCAGCTCTTTCTGCCCAACTTACCGCAGCTGCTCTAGTAGAGTGAGCTCTTAGATTCTCCGGACATTCTTGACCTGAGATTGAATAAGCATTTGAGATGGCCATCCTGAGCCATCTGGCAATGGTTCCTTTTGACGCCTGCTTTCCTTTTTTATCACCGGAAAATAAAATAAACAAGGCATCTGAACGTCTATATGCTTTTGTGGTTTCCAAGTAACATAAAACAGCTCTCTTGACATCCAAGGTATGGAATTCTTCTTCCTTTCTTCCTTTTGGATTAGAGCAAAATGAAGGCAGTATAATTTCTTGAGACCGATTTTTGAACGAAGCAACTTTCGGTAAAAAACTTGGGTCTGGTTTTAACACAATTCTGTCCGAAAAAATTAAACAAAAAGGTTCTCTGACGGACAAGGCTTGTAACTCGCTGATCCTGCGAGCTGTAGTGACAGCCACTAAAAAAACGGTTTTTAACGTTAATAACTTAAGAGACGCTATATTCAAAGGTTCAAAAGGTTCCTTGGTCATGGCCTGTAAGACTACTGGCAAATCCCATGCGGGACAATCCTTTACCACTATCGGTCTGGACCTAACCAGGGCTTTAAAGAACCTTACTACTAATGGATCTGCTGAAACAGATCTTTCTAGGAATACCCCCAGCGCGGCTACTTGAACCTTCAGGGTGCTCACCGCTAACCCTTTGTCGGCTCCTTCTTGAAGAAATTCCAAGATAGAGGAAGTTTCTTCTACAAATCTGCCTGATACAGAGCACCATGTATTGAAAGTCTTCCAGACCTTGAAATAGATAGCCCTCGTGACCTGTTTCCTACTCGACAGGAGAGTTGCTATTAATCTGGCCGAAAACCCTTTTCTCCTGAGGAGTTGCTCCTCAGAAGCCAAGCCGTAAGACTTAGTTTTTTTATGTCTCGGTGAAACAGAGGACCTTGTAAAAGCAGGTCGTGTCTCAGAGGTAGATGCCAGAACGGTCTGATTTGCATCAGTAGAAGGGCAGAAAACCAAGGCCTTTTGGGCCAAAATGGGGTGATCAGGATTACTGTAGTATTTTCCCTCTTCATTTTTGCTATGACCTGCGGAATGAGCTGAAAAGGGGGAAAAGCATAACAAAGATGGAAATTCCAGCTGTGTGCTAGGGCGTCCGTCCCCGCAGCTGACTTGCTCCTGTCTAAGGAGAAGAACTGAGAGATCTGTGCATTCTCTTGATTCGCAAACAAATCTATCGCTGGCTGTCCCCACTTTTCTGTTATCAGACTGAACACTTCCGGGTTCAACTGCCAGTCCGCTTCCCGAATCAAATTTCTGCTTAAGAAGTCTGCCACGCAATTCAGGGTCCCCTTTAGATGGACCGCGGACAAGGATAGAGTATGGGACTCTGCCCACCTTAGGATCTTTCCGGCTAAGACCTGAAGCCCTTTGCTTCTGGTGCCCCCTTGTCTGTTGACATAAGCCACTGTTGTGGCATTGTCCGATAGGACCTGTAAATGTTGTCCTCCTACTTCTGAAGCGAAGGCCAGTAAAGCCAATTCTACCGCCTTTAATTCCCTCCAATTTGAGGAATTTCTCGCCTCTCCTGCGGACCATGACCCCTGGGTCCAATGACTGTTCATGTGGGCCCCCCAGCCCCAGGAGCTGGCGTCTGTCGTTATCCTTACTTGGGATGGGAAGGACCACAACAGACCCACCGACAGTCTTTCCTGGTCTCTCCACCACCAGAGGCTCCTTTTCACCTTGGTGGGAATTTTTACCAGTAAGTCTAAGGACTTTTGATCGCGGTCCCAGACCTTTAATAAAAAATCCTGCAGCGGTCTGAAGTGGGTCCTGGCCCAGGGCACTGCGGGTATAGAGGAAGTCAGGGTTCCTAGGACTGACATAATCCTCCTGATGGAAATCTCCTGACTGCCTTGTAGAAGAGAAACCATCTCTATCACCTTTCTTTGCTTTTCTTCTGGGAGGAAAACTTTCTGCTCCACGGAATCTATCTGGAAGCCCAAAAATAGAACCTGTTGAGACGGAATCAGGCTTGATTTTTGGAGATTCAGGATCCACCCAATGTCTTCCAAGTGAGACCGGGCCCTGTCTAGATCCTTTTGAAGCCCCTCCCTGGACTGGGCAAAAAACAGCAGGTCGTCTAGATAAGGGACCACAGAGATCCCCTCTAGACGAAGAGGTGCCAGCGCTTCTGCCATCACCTTCGTAAATACCCTTGGGGATGACGACAGGCCAAAGGGAAGAGCCCTGAACTGTAGGTGAACTATTTTCTTTCCTTCCCTCAGAGCCAATCTCAAAAACTTTTGGGAGCTGGCCGTAATGGGAATGTGTAAGTAGGCATCTCGTAAGTCTATTGTTGCCATGAAGCAACCCCGACTTAGGAGGTTTCTTACGGAAAAGATGGAATCCATGCAAAATTTTCTGTACAACACTGACAGGTTTAGTTCCTTTAGGTTTAAGATAAGGCGGTACTTTCCTGATGGTTTTCTTATCAGAAAAACATGAGAATAGAACCCCTGAAAAAATTCCGCTTTTGGAACCGGCACAATTACCCTTTGGTCCAACAGCTCCTGAATTAGGGACTTCAAAGCCAGGGCCTTGGCGGGATCCCTTGGAACATTTGTTGCCAGAAATTTCTTCGGGGGTTCTTCCCTGAACTCTATCTCGTAACCATTTTGAAGAAGGTTCAAGATAAACAGATTTGGGGTGCTGCCTCTCCACTGGGGGACAAACTCCTGAAGTCTTCCCCCTACCTGTAGCGGAGAGTCATTGCGGTTTCTCGGGGGCTGGAGGAGGACGGAGGAGCACTCCACCCCTACCGCGACCTCTTTGCGCCGGCCACTTCTTTTTGAACTGAGTCCTTTCTTCCTGTTGCCTTTGCAGACGAAAAAAACGTTTGCGGACCGGCGCCTTTTTAGGCTTGATCGGAAAGGACTTCTTTTTATCCGCCGTTCGGTCAAGGATAGATTCCAATTCTGGACCAAACAGTAGATCCCCTGCAAAAGGTAAACCACACAATTTATTTTTTGAGGCCGCATCTCCCGGCCAGGTCTTAAGCCACAAGGCTCTCCTGGCCGAATTGGTCAAAGATGCTGACCTTGCTGTCATGCGGATAGATTCCGCTGAAGCATCGGCAATGTATGACACAGCTGCAAAAAGAGTATTAAAGGAGTCCAAGATCTCCTGTTTTGGGGAATCTGCTGAGATGTGTGCTTTTAACTGGTTTAACCAGTGTTCCAGATTTCTGGCCACACAAGTTGACGCCATAGCTGGTTTAAGATTGTTCATCACAGATTGCCAGTTTCTTTTAAGCAGTAGCTCTATCCTTTTGTCCATAGGCTCCTTTAGTAAGCCCATGTCTTCAAAGGCCAAGTCCGTAGACTTTGAAACCTGAGAAAATGCTGCGTCCAACTTTGGGATTTTATTCCAGATGGCTTCCGGGTTTTCCTCAAAAGGGAACCTCCTTTTATGAGTCCCAGAAAAAAACGGCTTCTTCTCCAGTTCCACCCATTCCTTCTTAATCATCTCAGTGATTAATGAATGTACTGGGAACACCCGACCTTTGGTATCCCCTAACCCTGCATACATTCGGTCATGCAGGGAGAGCTCTTTCTTTTCTTCCTCTATCCCCAATTTTGCATGGATCACCTTTAAAAGGCCTGCAACCTCTTCCAGCGACAATTTATATTTTGAAGCAGGTTCTGCCTCATCCTCATTTTCAGAATCCGAATTTAGTGGGATTTCTTGAGAATCGTCCTGGCTTAAAGGGTTAAAGAGGTTATGCCTTTCACCCAGCGAAGGGTCTTGTGAAACTCCAGCCTGCTCCACAGGTCTGGCCTCCAGACTTGACCTAAAGGCCTGAAATGTGGTACGGAGTTCTTTCTTAAGGGTGGATATTAAGTCCCCACCCACGGAAGGAGCTTCTTTCAGCACCTCTTTAGTACAGTCTGCACAAAGAGTTTTACTCCAAGAATCACTGAGCTTCTCTTTGCAAACAGGGCATCGCTTCTTCACAATCTGAGCCGAGCCTTTTCCCTGTATAAACAGACAAGATAAAGCACGCACGCTCAAAAACAAAAATGACAGTAATAAACTGACACCCAGGTGCACTAAGGAAACTTAGCAGTAATCCCCTGTGCCCTACAAGCCAAGACCATCACCACCATGGCACCCCTATGTAGAAAGATATATCCATACAGACACCGACCAGACAGGGAAGTGGGAGGTGGGGAAAGGGGGAGATGGGTGAAGTAACCCCCCTAAGAGAGAGATAGCTAAAGGTAATGTAGGACACTTCCCTTACCTTAGCCTTGCTGGTGCCTTGGCTTGCCCCCTTAGCTGCAGTATCCTCCTCCATTGCAGAGTATTGCAGCAGCGTGCAGTTGAATGAGGACACGGTTCCAGGATTCAAAAACGCCGCCGCGCTGACCCGGAACCGGAAGTCCCCTTTAAGGCACCAGGAGACCCTGCCTCCTCCCTCTGCGCCTGCGCCAGAAATGACGCTGCGCCGACCCGGAAGCGCTGCCACTTCCTGCATACAGGACGCGTCTGAGGCCCTCCTCTGACGCCGGAGCCTCTCGCCTTGCGATGGGGTTTCACGGACCCCGCTGCTCCGCCGGAAAAAACGGGCCGCAACTTCCGGGCGTACGGGCTCTCCCCGAGCACAGAAGAGGGAGAAGGAGCCCACGGACCGCCCTCACCAGGCAAGTGGGAGAGTCATTTCTCCAGAAAAAAGTAAGGGTGAGAACCACACGTCTCCCAGGCAGCCCTGAGATATATCATGGCCCCCACCGGAGGTGTTCCTCCAGCTGGAGGAAACACAAAAAACTGGAGAGTGGAAGGGGAGGCTTCCCTTTAAAGTCTTGATTGGTGGAGGTGTTTCCTGTGGAGGAGGAGCCACGATATCTCTCAGGTGCTGTCCTGAAAGCCGTTTTGGGAAATAGGGAATAGAATTATGGCATTTTTATTTATTTTTATTTTTTTACTAGTAATGGCGGCGATCTGCGATTTATATTGTGACCGTGACATTGCGGCGGACATATCGGACACTTTTGACACATTTTTGGAACCATTCACATTTATACAGTGATTAGTGCTATAAAACTGCACTGATTAATGTGTAAATGTGACTGGCAGGGAAGGGGTTAACACTAGGGGGCGAGCAAGGGGTTAATATGTTCCCTAAAGTGTGTTCTAACTGTAGGGGGAGGGGGACTCACAAGGGGAGGAGACCGATGTGTGTTCCTCTGTACTGGGAACACACATCTGTCTCCTCACCCCTGACAGGACATGGTCCCACCGTGATTGCGGGCAATCGCTGGTGCCCGGCGGACATCGTGGCCGCTGGGCACGAGCACCGGGTCCCGAGAAATGCAGCCGTGTCGCGCGCCCCCTAGCCGCCCGGGAATGCAAAGACGTTATATGACGTCCAGTCTGAAGGAGGAAGGGTTCCTGCCGACGTGATTTTACAATGACTCGGTAGGGAAGGTGTTAACGACTTGCCTACCACCGTATTGTAAAATAAAACATTTTCTTGGCCTCTACATCAGTTTCCAGATCTATCTATAGAATAACATGTGCTAAATTTTGTAAAATAGAACATAATATCATAGCAGCCAATCAACAATGGTGGGATAAGTTTTTTCTAGACCAATATTCTAAATATAAGATTTCCTCTAAAAGGCTCAGAAACACCAAGACTTGTTCCTTTCTGGGTGCAGACCTAGCCCACGAATAGGCCAATATTTCTGAGTTTTGCACCCAGAAATGGATGGAAATAGTCGCCAGAGGGATATTCAATATACACTCCTCCTCTCTAAAATAACAGACCTTATTCAACCTCTTTAATCACATATCACATCATTACCCATTTCATGGTTGATTAAAATTAAATACCAAGTTTCAAGAAGGTTCCCTTCTTGGAATTAAATTACATACAATTTGAAGAGACTTTGACGACTACAACACCCACAGAGTTTTTTGTTGGAAAAAACATAGAACCCCAAATATACATTCTCCAAGTCTTAATGATGAAGATACTGGTCAGGTCAGGGACCATTGGACCCTTCCCTAACCCACCACGTCCCCTTATGAATAAATATGGACATCATCCTCAACCTACCAGACTCACATTACGTTCTGCTGGGATAAAGGATAATACTTTAGCTTCTCATGTTTACACCAATGATCCATCTTCTATTGAACCTCTAGTCCCATTAATCAGTAAAAAAAAAAAACTACACAAAACTATCCACATTACCACCTACCTCAATCTCTACCTCGCCCCCCAAAAGGGCATCTTTTAGTGCAACCATTGCAACTTGTCCTCCGTCCTCCAACCCTGATTCTAGCACTTCCACTCCATCAGAGACATGTCCAAATCCTGTTAAGTTATCAAATGGCCCCAAATCCAATCCCAGCATTTTAGTCACAGTACAGGATTCCTCACTATTATCTGTTAATACCGCCATAGGAATACATATGGATGGACCAGTATCCTCTGGTTCCCTTTCTCCCTCTTCTTTTTTAGTGGTTGCCCCTCCTGCCCAAAAAGAAATCTCGCCATAGAGGCAGGAGAGGGGGATGACGTAGACACAGAAAGGAGGGGGAAATTGCGCAAACTGTAAAGATCTTTAACCTATCTGACCATAAACTGTTTAAACCACTCCTTGCCCGAGGCCTTACTTTTGCTCCTACAGCACCTCCCAGATTCTTAAAAGAGATACGCCGTCGTATCTCTGAGTCTGCCCGTCGTATCTATGCGCCTGATTCATAGATAACCATTAGATCCGACAGGCGTAAGGCTATTACGCTGTCGGATCTTAAATGCATTTTTTTTTGCCGCTAGGTGTCGCCGACGTCGTTTTCCAGATCGAGTATGCAAATTAGCAAAATACGCGAATTCCCGAACGTACGCCCGACCGACGCAGTAAAGTTACGTTTACGTAAGATTTGCGACGCGTGAAGTTGTCCCTGGGTATATGAGGCGCAGTCAATGTGAAGTATGGCTTTCGTTCCCGCGTCGAAATTTGAAAATTTACGTTGTTTACGTAAGTCGTCCGTGAATGGCGCTGGACACCATTTACGTTAACGTCGAAACCAATGACGTCCTTGCGACATCATTTAGCGCAATGCATGTTGTGAAATTTTAGGGACGGCGCATGCGCAGTACGTTCGGCGCGGGAACGTGGCTAATTTAAATGATCCACGCCCCCTAGCCGGATTATTTGAATTAGGCGTGCTTGCGCTGCACGATTTACGTTACGCCGCCGCAACTTTACAGGCAAGTGCTTTGTGAATCAAGCACTTGCCCGTAAAACTTGCGGCGGCGTAACGTAAATTAGATACGTTACGCTGCCGCAAAGATGCGGCGATCTACCTGAATCTGGCCCTCTGTTTCTAGATCTGAACAGATTTATTAGAAATATTACTGTAAAGCACTATTTCAACATCAAATCCAATGCAAATTCTAATGTTGAAGAGTACCTAGATGATAGTTCCTTGGATACATGATTACCAACAGATCATTTTCAAGATTGAAGTGTTCCAGAAAAAATGGCCTTAGATCATCTAGAGCTTTTATATACAGAAGATTCGGATGATTACGTTGAATTGCTTACTCAACATCTGTTCACATCCCCACCCATCCAGAAGAGCAAATTTCGACCAAAGTCTATATTTTACCCCACCTTCTCTAAAGGGCCTTATATTCAAAGCTTTTACCAGGTAGTCTATGTAGAAATCCAATGTATGTGTCAACAAACCTCTATACATAAGTCATCATCTAATCTTTCGACAGCTGAAACTATTGCTCTAAAACAGCTAACAGACAATAGACAACTAGTTATCAGATCAGCTGATAAAAGGGTAGGTATAGTGGTACAAAATCTAGTAGACTATCAGTTGGAAAGCTCTCGGCTTCTCTCTGATAGCACCACTCAGGGCCATCTTAATAGCATCATAGGCCCCTGGGCAAAGTAATGCTATGGGGCCCCTACAAGCTTGCCCCAATTTACGCACCTACTCCCAAGAATCGAAGTATAATATTTATACTTTACAGCGTGTCACTTGCCATCGTCCCCTGTTACCAAATTCAGCGTGTCAATTGCCACCCATCCCCTGCCACCAGATTCAGCATGTCACTTGCCACCAAATTCAGTGTGTTACTTGCCACCGTCACCTGTCACCAGATTCAGCATGTCAATTGCCACCCGTCCCCTGCCACCAAATTCAGTGTGTCGATTGCCACTCGTCCCCTGCCACCAGATTCAGCATGTCACTTGCCACTGTCACCAGATTCAGCATGTCTGGAAGTGGGGGGGGAGAATGAGGGAGGGAGAGAAGGCGGGGGAAGGAGGGGGAGAGAAGGAAGAGGGAGAAGGAAGGGGGAGGGAGGAGAAGGAAGGGGGAGGGAGGAGAAGGAAGGCAATCACAAGGACATAGAGTTTTTTAAGAAAAATATAAATTTAATTACAAAATACATATAATAAATTTCAATAAAATACGATGAAAAAGTACAAAATATACAGTCACAAGCAATATTTTCTTTCGTCTCGCCTACGCGTTTCGCCTAGCGGCTTCTTCAGGACGAGTTTGAGAGAGAGTTTTTGACAATAGAGTATTGCTAATTTCATAAATCTGAAATGAGATATGAAAATTTGTAACGTACAGAAAACACGAAGAAAATAAATTAAAACACTGAAAACCGATATGCAACAGAAAGTCTCAAAAAATACTAAAAAACTAAGAGGAGAGTGGGGTAGGTGTTTTATCCTTGACTCCATTTGGTCCTCGATGCACGTGGATGCCTAACAATTCAATTGTTTTTTTTTTTAGACTTTCTGTTGCATATCGGTTTTCAGTGTTTTAATTTATTTTCTTCGTGTTTTCTGTACGTTACAAATTTTCATATCTCATTTCAGATTTATGAAATTAGCAATACTCTATTGTCAAAAACTCTCTCTCAAACTCGTCCTGAAGAAGCCGCTAGGCGAAACGCGTAGGCGAGACGAAAGAAAATATTGCTTGTGACTGTATATTTTGTACTTTTTCATCGTATTTTATTGAAATTTATTATATGTATTTTGTAATTAAATTTATATTTTTCTTAAAAAACTATGTCCTTGTGATTGCCTGAAAAAGTCTGCCCTGTCACTACCCTGTGTAGTACTTTCCTCTTGAATCAATATTTCGGATGTTGGCAAATGTGAGTGCCTTTATGTCTTCCCCTTCCCCTATTTTTATTTGGAGGAGAAGGAAGGGGGAGGGAGGAGAAGGTAGGGGGAGGGAGGAGAAGGTAGGGGGAGGGAGAGAAGGAAGGGAGAGAGAGAGGGAAGGAAGGGGGGGAGAGAGAGAGAGAGAAGGAAGGGGGAGAGAGAGAGAAAAGGATGGGGGAGAGAAGGAAGAGGGGATAGAAAGAAGAGAAGGAAGGTGGAAAGAGAAAAAGAAGGAAGGTGGGGGGCGGGAGAGAAGGAAGGGGCGGGAGAGAAGGAAGGGGCGGGAGAGAAGGAAGGTGTGCGGGAGAGAAGGATGGGGGGGAAAGAAGGAAGAGAAGGAAGGTGGGGGGAGAAAAAGAAGGAAGGTGGGGGGAGAGAGAGGAAGAGGGGAGAGAAGGAAGGGGGGAGAGAGAGAAGGAAGAGGGGAGAGAAGGAAGGGGGGAGAGAGAGAAGGAAGAGGGGAGAGAAGGAAGGGGGGAGAAGGAAGGTGGGGGGAAGGAAGGGAAGGGAAGAAAAGGAAGGGGGAGAGAAGGAGGAAGAGGGGAGAGAAGAAAGGGGGGAGAAGGCAGGGGAGAGAGAGGTGGGAGAAAGAGAAGGAAGGTGGGGGGAGAAGGAAGATGGGAGAGGAGGGGGGAGAGAAGGAAGAGGGGGGAAAAGGATGGGGGGAGAAGGATGGGGGGAGAGAAGGATGGGGGGAGAGAAGGAAGGTGGGGGGAGAGAGAGAAGGAAGGTGGGGGGAGAGAGAGAAGGAAGGTGGGGGGAGAGAGAAGGAAGGTGGGGGGGGAGAGAGAGAAGGAAGGTGGGAGAGAAAGAGAAGGAAGGTGGAGGGAGAGAGAGAAGGAAGGTGGGGGGGAGAGAGAGAAGGAAGGTGGGGGGGAGAGAGAAGGAAGGTGGGAGAGAAAGAGAAGGAAGGTGGGGGGAGAAAGAGAAGGAAGGTGGGGGAGAAAGAGAAGGAAGGTGGGGGGAGAAAGAGAAGGAAGGTGGGGGGAGAGAGGGAGAAGGAAGGGGGGAGAAGGGGGGGAGAGAAGGAAGGTTGGGGGGGAGAAGGAAGAGGGGAGAGAAGAAAGGGGGGGAGAAGGCGGGGGAGAGAGAGAGAGGTGGGAGAAAGAGAAGGAAGGTGGGGGGGAGAAGGATGGGGGGAGAAAGAGAAGGAAGGTGGGGGAGAGAGAGAAGGAAGTGGGGAGAGAGAAGGAAGGTGACGGGGGTGAAGGAGGGGAGAGAGAGAAGGAAGGTGGAGAGAGGAGGGGGGAGAAAGAGAAGGAAGGTGGGGGGGAGAGAGAGAAGGAAGAGGGGAGAGGGCGGGGGAGGAGAGAGAAGGAAGAGGGGAGAGAAGGAGGGGAGGGAAAGAAGAGGGGGGAGAGAAGGAGGAAGAGGGGAGAGAAGAAATGGGGGGAGAAGGTGGGGGGGAGAGAGAGGTGGGAGAAAGAGAAGGAAGGTGGGGGGGAGAAGGAGGGGGGAGAGAGAAGGAAGGAGGGGGGAGAGAAGGAAGAGGGGAGAGGAAGAAGGGGGAGAAGGAGGGGGGAGAGAAGGAGGGGGGGAGAGAAGGAGGGGGGAGAGAAGGAGGGGGGAGAGAAGGAGGGGAGAGAGAAGGAAGAGGGGAGAGAAGGAAGAGGGGAGAGAAGGAAGAGGGGAGAGAAGGAAGAGGGGAGAGATGGAAGGGGGAGTAGGGGGTCTGGTCACAGTGGTCACTTACTTGAATGGTCCCCGGGGGCTCTCAGTCAGTGACTATCTCCTTAATCTTCCTGCCCCCTCATCCCCTTCACAGAAGTAGCAGCACACATGCAGGGAGAGAGGGGCGGGAGAAGGGACGTGTGTCATGCTGGAGGGTACAGGATGGAGCAGCGTGGGGATCCCTTCCAGGATGGCCACACCTCCTGAGCCGCTTGTCACTGCGCACTGAGCAGTGAGCATGGAGCGGCTCAGCAGCCATGAACGGGGGGGAGGAGAGGAGAAGCTAGAGAAGCTGGATTGAACTACTGTTCCGCGAGCGACGGAAGGTGTTTCTGAACTTTCTGGTGCTGTGGAGAGCCTTAATTAGCTGGTATCTTCGGCGGTGATGTGGAGCTGTACACTGCCGAAGATACCAGCTAACTAAGGCTCTCCACAGCAGCACCAGAAACATCTTCCTCCACTCGTGGAACATCCGCAGCACACCCAGGAATGGAAAGGAATAAATGCTCCCTCCCTCACTTCTTTCCTCCTATAGAGCGGCCGACTACTCATTCAGCGCACATCCAGCGCATCAACCGACACTTCCTTGGCTAAAGCTTGTCCAGCTCTGATGGGGCCCCAGATGAACATGGGGCCCCCGGGCTGTGCCCAGGGGTGCCTGCTCAGAAAGATGGCCCTGGCACCACTTACCAAAAACTTACCAGTGATCCATTACCCATGTTCTCCAAGGATGCTCATGACCTCATTAACAAAGCTAAAGTTGAGGCACTAGTCACCAAAACAGAGGTCGCATTCCTATTGCATGATTTTTATAAGAGACCGTATTTTTACCACCTCCCTAAAATCCATAAAGACTCACTTAACCCGCCAGGAAGACCCATCGTGGCGGCTATGGAAAGTTATACAAGTTATTTTTCCATCTATATTGATCACTTTCTACAGCCTTTAATCACTAACCTCCCCTTGCACATACAGTTGTATTCAAAATTATTCAACCCCCACTGAAATTGATTGTTTTGCCCAGTTTGACATTGTAAGCAGGATGACAGGATGATCAAAATCAATTAGAATCAAAGAGGCACGTGTAGGTCAGACAAATATAACATAACATTTATAATGAAATAACCACAAATGTCTTTTCTGTGCTCACATCATTATCAGTTTTATTCAACCCCCAATTAACATTTAATCTTAGTACAACATCCTTTTACAGTTATAACAGCTTCTAAACTTGAAGCATAGCTTGACACAAGTGTCTTGCAGCGATGTACGGGTATCTTCGCCCATTCGTCATGGGCAAAAGCCTCCAGTTCAGTCACATTCTTTGGCCCCATACACACGATAGAATCCATCCGCTGAAATTTATCCGCGGATCGGTTTCAGCGGATCGACGGATTTATCTGTTGATCCGCTGGAACGTACACACTAGCGCCCAAAAATCCCCGCGAACCAGAACGTATGCAACGTAAACCACGTAAGACGTCACTATAAAGGGGAAGACCAAAGTCAACGGCGCCGCCCTCTGTTCCGCTTTTGCTAGTTCCGTGTGACCGCGTGCTAGTGAAGGTTTGGTTAGAGCCGATTCGTGCTTTTCAGTCTCCGCGTTTTGACAGTAGGTATTCTCGGGTTCAGTGCGTTTTCTTGCGGGTTTGCAGTTGGCATTCGGGCACAGGCTTTCAGCACGTTTCCGCGTACTGTGCGCTCGTATCTGTGTGTCGTGCGGGCTTAGCAGGTTGTGCTGGATTTGCGAGTGCTTTCTGTTGGAGTGTGTTCTTGACTGACCAGCCGGCCGGTTTGAATCCATGATGGAGCAGCAGCATCAATTCTCGCAAATTGGTGCTGGTTATGGGATTGCTTATGGCCATGTCCAGCGAACCTGTTTATTGGCCAGGAACACTGGGAGGAGGCGTTTCTGGACCAAGAATTGGTTGCGCCAGCGTGACCAGTTTTCTCATATGCCTCTGCTTAGGGAACTCCAGGAGAATAATCCTGATGATTTTCGGAATTTTCTCCGCATGACGGACCCCGTATTCAACCGTCTGCTGGATCTTCTGTCCCCCTATATCACGAGGCAGGACACTGTGATGCGCGATGCCATCACGGCCGAGCATAGGCTTATTGCCACGTTGCGGTACCTGGCGACTGGGAGGAGCCTGCAGGACCTCAAGTTCTCAACAGGCATCTCTCCCCAGTCACTTGGGGTCATCATACCGGAGACATGTACTGCCATCATACGTGTTTTGAAGGAGGAGTATATTAAGGTAAGTTCCCTAATTTGAACACCACAATGTTTTTTTTTTAAATGTGTGAGAAAGTCAATTTTTTTTTTCTTCCCTAATAACCCTGAGATTGTAATCTGCTGTGTGTGGGATGTTCCCTTTTCTCCCCATGCATGTTGTTAACCTTTACATGTTTGTTTTGGGCCTACCTGCATATTTTGTCCTTACCCACCATAATCCTGTCCAGCATGCTTACCTAGGCCCCAACACACCTAGCCTAATTGTTTGTTATTTTTTGGCTAATCCATTGTAGCTCTGCCCCTCCCCCCCTCCTCCCCCCCGAAAATAGTTTCTTGCTCTATCATCAGAGGGATGTGGAGTCTGATAATTAAGTGGGCCTATATTTTTGGAAATAAATACTCACTTCACAATGCTTTTAGGAAATGTGAATCCTGTTGTTGATGTTGCACAATGATGGTTTGTGTATTTTGTTTGCAATGTTTATGTGCCAAAGTACTAAATCTCTTTTTTTGTTTGTCCCCACAGCTACCCTCAACACCACAGGAATGGCAGTCTGTGGCTTCCCAATTTGCCCAGCGTTGTGATTTTCTGAACTGCGGTGGAGCAATAGATGGGAAGCACGTCCGCATAGTGCCCCCACCCCACTCGGGGGCCTACTATTATAATTACAAGGGTTATCATAGTATTGTGTTGATGGCGGTGGTGTCGGCACAGTATGAGTTTCTCTATGTTGACGTGGGGAAGAACGGCCGGCTGTCAGATGGGGGAGTGTTCTCACAGACAGAATTCTACGATTGTCTCCAAACTGGTGGTCTGGCACTGCCACCAGATGAAGATAATGTGGAAGGACTTCCGTTTGTGTTCCTAGCGGACGAAGCATTCGGGCTTGGACCTCACCTAATGCGGCCTTTTCCCCAGAGGACCCTCACCTTACAGAGGAAGGTGTTCAATTATCGGTTGTCCAGGGCTCGGAGGGTAGTCGAGAATGCCTTTGGGATCCTCACCAACCGGTTCCGCCTGTTCCTGACAGCTATACATCTGGCGTAATATAAATTGAACACCATTGTATTTGCCTGCTGCATTTTGCACAACTTTTTACGCAGGCATTCCCAGACGTACCTACCCGACAGCGTTTCTGAGGCAAGACTACTCTCAGATCCTCTCCCTGGGCTGGTCACTGGTCGCGCTGGCACTGGCACCCAATCAGCTCGTGAGGTACGCGACAAATATGTTGAGTACTTCATGGGTTGGGGGGCCATTGCTATGCCAGATGATATTACTTTCTAATTCGGCCCCCAAAAGAAAGGAATATTCACAGAACTAATACATAATTAGACCATTGGACTTTATACAGTTGTTTGTCATTACTGCTTTTTCTATTTTTATCTGTCTTCCTGGTTTGCACCAAAAATAGTGCACTTCTAGTGCCAAATGTATGGTTCAGGTTTTAGTAAATAAACACAATTGCACATTATTCACTCATCTCCAAACTGGGTATTCAGCATCTTAAATAATCAAGCCACTCCTTGTAATGATTTTCTAAAATATTTTTTTATTGTCAGCTTTTTCCTTTTTTTTTTTTTTAGGAATATTTTTATTATTAAACATGCCAACATTTTTATTTTTCAAGGCTTTTTTTTTTTTTTTTTTTTTTTTCCGTATCCATTTTTTTGTTTTTTTGGTCCAAACCATTTTGGATATGTTTTTTTGGTGTTCACAAACAATGTTGTACAATTGTACAATTTTTCACAAAAAAAATGTATTTAACAACTGTAAACGTCACAAAATCTTTTTGGTGTCCTAAAATTATTAATGTTTTTTTTTTTAAAAAATATTTGTGTAGATTTTGGACCTTTTGGATTTTTTCATTCTTTTTGTGCGTAATTTTGTGAGAAAATATTGATCACATTTTTAAAAGCTATTTGTTCACCCAATAAATTTTTTTTTTTTTTTGAAATATTTAGAAATAATTTTTTTTTTATTATTTTTAAAAATGTTTTTTTTTTATTTTTTGTTTTTTTTTTTTAATTCCAAAAAAAAGATTGATCTCATTTTTTGGATCGATGTGTTAACCAATCTTTTTTTTGTTAACTAATTTTTGATTTTTTTCATTATTTTTATATTTTTTTTTAACTTTTTCTGTTTTGTATGGCTTGTTGATTGGAAGCCATTTTTAAAATACCAAAAATAAAACATGTCCCAAAAACTAAAAACACAAATGTGTCACTTTTGCATTCCCAAAAACACTCATGGTGTGAGGTCACACCGGAACACGCCAAAATTTGAAGATGCACACATTCAGTGCTATTCGCCAAATGTCAGTTCTACAACAACGAAAGACTTTAAAATGGCGACATGTGCTATCTGCCATCATGGGTGAACAATGTCTGGGTTTTGTGGGAGCAAACCCTTCCTCGAAAACTAATTGACAATCGAGGAGGGGGTTGTACCCACAAAGCACAGATATTCTATATTCTGTGATGGCAGATAGCACATGTTGACACACTGTGTGTGCATCTTCAAATTTTGGCGTGTTGCTGAGTCATACATAAAAACAGGTTGGGGGATGGGCGGGGAGGGGGTGTTTAGTCTTTGACACGGCCCATCATGTCAATGATGTTCTTATAGTTTTGCTCTATAACCACCATTCTTTGCCGCATAGTGTCCAGCTCGGTGCAGCAGTCGACAATTACATTCCGCACATTCTGTTCCATCTGAACCATCTGTTGCCGCATATTCGCCATTTCGCTGCTGCACTCCATTACTTGCTGGATAATAATTCCCGCACTTGCCCGAGAAAAATGTGGAACAGCATCTTCATCCCCTACAAAATTTTGAAAAAATATAAAATTAGCCATTTGACCGGCCTAGATACATCTAGGGTTGCCACCTCATCCCTTTAAACCAGAACACATATTAATTACACAGGTTCTGAGGCTGATTAAAAGGTGGTAATTTAACTCACCTGGTGCCATATCTGCATTACATTAGCCACAGAACATGTGGAATCCATATGTGTTCGGGATTAAAGGGATGAGGTGGCAACCCTAACTACATCTGTTTTGCCCTATCAAGCTGGGATGACACTGACCTGATGTCGTGTTGATTTCCTCCTCCACCACTTCTCCATCTTCATAAACTCCTCCTTCTTCTTCTTCCACCAATCCACCATCTTCAAAATCTCCTAAATCTTCTTCTTGAATTTCATCTTCCTCCTCAACAACTACCAGATCTAAAATTACGCCATCATCCTCTCTTCCTTCCTCCTCCTCCTCCACATCCTTATCTCTTCCTTCCACCTCCTCCTCCACATCCTCCTCCTCCACATCCTCCTCTCTTCCTTCCTCCTCCTCCACATCCTCCTCCTCCACATGGCCAGATGGCAGATCCCGGGCGTGTCTGGCCCTCTCTGCCTCCTCGAATTGCTGGCGTCTTCTTTCCCCTAGAAAGAATAACCAAAAAAAAGGTATACTCATCAGCACACAGATATTGTAGAGCGGAAATCGCACACATTGCATAGAAGTTTAGAGGCTTTGTTTTTAAAATATTTAGTTTTCTTATCACCCCAAACCTACATTATAGGATGACTTCTAGGCCAAGCTCTGATTAATTCCATTTTTAGCTTAGTGACACACATGGATGTCCCCCCCCTTCAAATTTTGAGCTGAGACCATCCACATTTTAGTGTAATCTTTTGGGGGAGACACAGGTGCTCTGGATTACAGATATGAAAACACCTGCTTAGTAGCACTGTTTGCATTTCCCATTCTTGGATTTAATTGTTCGATTAATACATTTTTACACAATGTTTACAAACAATGTTTTTGGCAAGAGAGGCATGTCCAGGTGTGTTGTTCCTGGGCCAACATCGTATTTTTGAGAAGCAACCTGATGTGAACAAGGTTTCCTATTAACAGTCGTTGGCCAAGCAAATGATATTTTGATAAATAAAATTATTTAAACATGTGTTCAGAAGTACAACCAGGCCAAGGATACAGATGTAGAAATGTACCTGACCAAACATTCAAATAATAAAATTGTCCCCACCCCTCAAACAAAAAAAGAACTTACTTTTTTTGAGTATTTTTTTGATTTTCTTGAGTTGATGTGGCTCACGGAGCTTTAAGTCGGACCACCGCTTCCGTAGCTGCTCCTTGGACCTGGCGATCCCAAACATCCTCTGCATTTTACGTGCCACCTTCTCCATAATTTTCCCCTTCCTGCGGTTGGGGGTCTTGTATGGGCCATATTGCCCATCATAGTCCTTCCTCCGCATAATCTCTACCAGCTCCACCATTTCGTCGAAAGACATATTAGTTGCCTTATAACGTTTAGGCCGGGATCGGGACGTTCCTGCCTCTGTCCCCTCACTTCTGGCCTGAGAGCTCCGTGCATGCTCGCCTGTCATCGCCATCTTTCATCCCCACAGAGATTAGGGGCGTGGAAAACAGGAAATGTCCCATCATGGGCGGGGACGAGGGCGGCGGTTCATACATACGCGGAGTGTAGAGAATGAATAAGACGTGATTACGTAGGTTACGCAGAGATTATTCGCCCGTTTCACAGAAGTAACAGAGTTCACGCCAGATTTTGGGAGTTAACATTGATTAGGGGGCATGGCAATGGTGACGAAAGCGGTGTGTCACGCACACGCGGAGTCTGTTAAAGGGAACCTACGTGATTACGTTGCTTACGCGGAGATTAGTAGAACATTTGACAGCAGTAACACAGTTAACGCCAGATTTTGGGAATTAACATTGATTAGGGGGCATGGCAATGGAGACGAAAGCGGTGTGTCACGCACACGCGGAGTCTGTTAAAGGGAACCTACGTGATTACGTTGCTTACGCGGAGATTAGTAGAACATTTGACAGCAGTAACACAGTTAACGCCAGATTTTGGGAATTAACATTGATTAGGGGGCATGGCAATGGAGACGAAAGCGGTGTGTCACGCACACGCGGAGTCTATAAAAGGTAACCGACGTGATTACGTTGCTTACGCGGAGATTATTTCATTGAGCTGCACGAGGAGCTAGAGATAATAAGGTAAAAAATTAAAACATGGGATCAGCAGAGGCCTAGAAACTTGAGAGCCATGGGATTGTGGTTTTGTCTGTTGTTTGCAGCCTTTTAACGCAACTTAGTATGTTTATTGTGTCCCCCAAACTGAATTTAATTCTCACAATGCTTTCACACATCACTTAAATCTAGATGTGAAGAATGCTCTACCTATTTGTATTTTTTGCCAGGTGTATTGTGATCATGCAAGTATTGTTCTGTGTTGGTTGGCCAGAGGTTATTAGGAAGTGTATTTATATGTCCGGAATGATGAGGGGCATGCTAAGTACACATGAAATAGTGCCTTGATGAAAGGTCTCAATCTAAAAATTTGTGGATGGGTCTAGATTACACGTATTTAGCAAACTGATTTGAAAAAGGGTCTGCATGTGAACTCATTTTTGGTCACAACAATGGGGCAGAGCTGGCCAGCATTTTGGCTGCAGGAGACACTGTGTTTGCATAGTACTTGATCAATCTGGGGCCACATATGAATACAATGGGAATGCTGGGCATTTTTTAATGTTTTTTTTTTTTTTTTAACAGTGTTCATCTTAAAATTTCTTCCTAAAAATCACAAATGGAAACAATCGTGGGAAAGGAGATAATTTCACGGCTCATTGAGAAGTTTAGGGAAATGCCCCTACTTTGGGATTCCAAACATCCCAACTATTCGAAGCGGGACCGACGAAGGGCAGCACTTGCTGAAATAGCTACATATATGCAGACATGGGTTCCCGGCTGCACAGGCAACATGGTCAAGAACAAAATGAATAACCTGAGGGCCGCATACCGAACAAAAAGAAGAGAACTTCTGGAGCAACGATCAGGAGCAGTAGCAAGAGAGTCCACGGAGCCAAGTCTGTGGTACTACCAGGAGCTGGAGTTTTTGGGGGATCAAATGGAGGGCCGGGAATCAATGTCCAGCCTTCCTTCCAGCCGGCATCGCAGCAGACCTTCCATGGATCACCACAGCCAGGAGAAGGACGGTGAGGGGCTGGCTGGCAGGCATGAAAATCTCTGAGTCTCCACTTCTGATGAGGTAGAGTATTTTTCAAAATGTTTTTGGGCTGCTAATTCTTGTTTGTTTATTGAGTTGATATTGTAATCCCAAACCAAAAAATGGACTATAAAAGTCATGGTCATAAAAATAGGGGTCATGGATGCCAAGTGCAGGGATCAGAAGGAGAGTCTATTCAAGTTTAAAGTAAGATAAAACAAACCAGTCTAGAGCATGAAAATGTGTGTGATTTGCTTGTGCCAAATTGTAAAACATGTCACTTTTTTTGACACAGGAAGAAGGGAGCAGCCAGGAAATATCGGCTAATGATGCTGAGCTGCCTGCCAGCCAGGAGGAAGGGGTCATTGTCAGCCAGGAGGAGGAGGCCGGGCCCAGCACCAGTCAGGAGGGCCCCAGGCCCACGGTCAGCCCCACCAGGCAAGTCCCTCCCCCCCGGGTCAGGCAAACAGGCCTAATGAGGCGCAGGAGGCAGGTTGAGGATGAGAGCCTCCGAATGATTAGGGAGGCTATCGCCTTAATGAGGGCCCCCCTCAACCCCACTGAGGCCTACATTGCCTATGTGGCCCACAAATTGTCCCAAGCGGGGGAGGACGGTCAGAGGCGTGCCAGGAACCTGATGAACCAGGTGCTTTTATGGCTGCACCAGGGCTGGCTGACCGATGACACTGAGCTGAGTGACCCGGCCTATCCTGCACAACACCTGCTAACTCCTCCTGCTGCCACATCATCCCGACCTGCAAGGGGCCGTGGACGGGTCCGTGGAAGATCTGCTACAAGGAGGGTTACAAGGAACAGGAGAAGATGATTCCCGGCCTTCCATTTGATCCCCCAAAAACTTTTTGGACTACCACAGCCTGGGCTCCATTGGCTCACTTGCTGCTGCTCCTGGTTTTTGTTTTTGTGGTTGTTCTTTTTTAGTTCTCGGTATGCGGTCCTCAAGGTTTGCCATTTTGTCCTTGACTATGTTGCCTGTGCAGTCTGGAACACAAGTCTGCATGTATGTTGCTATCTCATCAAGTGCTGCCGTTCTCGGTAATTTATTTTTGTTTATGGCCAAAATAAATGGTTATTTGATTTACTGAAATACCTTGTCTATTGTGTTTTAATACTGTGGTGATTAGGCATGAAACATTTTAGCAAATAATATGTGTCATTTAGAAAGGACACCAACTCCTTGGGGGGGGGGGGGGACATTTGGCGTACCAACTTGGGAAAACAAAAAAGGAAAAACACACGCCTAAATAAAATGGTGACATAACTTGACCAAAACGAAAATACAAAAAAATGGGAAAGAAAAAAGAATGGGGACATAAATTGCACAACAAAAAAAAAAGAAAAAAAAAATGGGAAAAAAAAAAAGAATGGGGACATAAATTGCACAACAAAAAAAAAGGAAAAAAAAATGGGAAAGAAAAAAGAATGGGGACATAAATTGCACAACAAAAAAAAAAGGAAAAACATGGGAAAGAAAAAAGAATGGGGACATAAATTGCACAACAAAAAAAAAAGGAAAAAAATAATGGGAAAGAAAAAAGAATGGGGACATAAATTGCACAACAAAAAAAAAGGAAAAAAAAATGGGAAAGAAAAAAGAATGGGGACATAAATTGCACAACAAAAAAAAAGGAAAAAAAAATGGGAAAGAAAAAAGAATGGGGACATAAATTGCACAACAAAAAAAAGAAAGAAAAAAAAATGGGAAAGAAAAAAGAATGGGGACATAAATTGCACAAAAAAAAAAAAAGGAAAAAAAAATGGGAAAGAAAAAAGAATGGGGACATAAATTGCACAACAAAAAAAAAAGGAAAAAAAAAATGGGAAAGAAAAAAGAATGGGGACATAAATTGCACAACAAAAAAAAAAGAAAAATAAATAAAAAACATTCAATTACAAACCAAAAAATAAAAACATTCACATGTGGAGGAAAAAAAGAAAGTTCAAACATCTGGATAGATAGCATCAGCAAGAGAACGGGTTTATTCTAGCAAGAGAACGCTGAAAAAACTAGAGGAAATAAACGACACACTATATAGTTAAAAGGACGAATGTGCCATATCACAAACAAACGAGAGTTTTACCTGAACGAGTGCTCCCATCCCCTTATTTTGTCTGAGCATGCGCGTGGTTCTTATCCGCGGATAATGTGTACTAACCAACGGATCTATCCGTCGGATAGATTCGCAGCGGATAGATTTGTTTAGCATGTCAGCAAATATTCGATCTGCTGAAAAGCCATTCGACGGATAAATATCCGCGGAAACAGATCCGCTGGAGTGTACACACCATAGAATCTATCCGCTGAAACCCATTTGCTCGGATTTATCCGCGGATGGATTCTATCGTGTGTACGGGGCCTTAGGCTTGCGCACTGCAACTGCTTTCTTTAAGTCCCACCAGAGGTTCTCAATCAGATTTAAGTCTGGTGACTGCGATGGCCACTCCAAAATGTTTCAGCCTTTAATCTGCAACCATGCTCTCGTGGACTTGGAGGTATGCTTGGGATCATTGTCCTGTTGAAAGGTCCAACGTCTCCCAAGCCTCAGGTTTGTGACGGACTGCATCACATTGTTATCCACTATCTCTTGGTACTGAAGAGAATTCATGGTACCTTGCACACGCTGAAGCTTCCCTGTACCTGCAGAAGCAAAACAGCCCCAAAGCATGATTGACCCCCCGCCATGCTTCACAGTAGGCAAGGTGTTCTTTTCATCATAGGCCTTGTTCTTCCTCCTCCAAACATAGCGTTGATCCATGGGCCCAAACACTTCTAATTTTGTTTCATCAGTCCACAGAACACAATCCCAAAACTTCTGTGGTTAGTCCACATGATTTTTGCATACTGCAGTCGACTCTTCTTATTCTTTGGATACAGCAAGGGGGTGCGCCTGGGAGTTCTGGCATGGAGGCCTTCATTACGCAGTGTGCGCCGTATTGTCTGAGCAGAAACTTCAGTACCCACATCTGACAAATCTTTTGTCAGTTCCTCAGCAGTCACAAGGGGACTTTTCTCCACTCTACGCTTCAGGTAGCGCTCAGCAGTCGAAGTCAGCATCTTCTTTCTGCCACGACCAGGTAGCGTTTCAACAGTGCCCTTTGGCTTGAATTCGCGAATGATGCTTCCTATGGTGTCTCTTGGTATGTTTAACATCTTTGCAATCTTCTTATAGCCATTGCCCTTCCTGTGAAGAGTAATCACCTCTTCTCTTGTCTTCCCGGACCATTCTCTTGACTTCACCATGTTTGTAACCACACCAGTAAACGTCTAGAAGGAGCCGAGTATCACAGTCATTTTAAAGCTGCCTGATTGGTGCTTATTAGGCTTTATTGCTGCTTCCTGACATCCACAGGTGTTTTCAATACCTGATTGAAAACACGTCAATGAACCTCTGTTCTTCAGAGTGGTAGTCTTTAAGGGGTTGAATAATTGTGTAAATGAAGAATTCACAAAATAAACATTTACTACTGTATTACAAAACCAATTGATGTCATTTTAGTTGCATATGGTTCTTTAAGAAGTCCTTGTAGGATTTCATTCTGAATACAATTACAAATGTACACTAAATTCCCTAAAACCCTTTACAGCATTGGGGGGTTGAATAATTTTGAACACAACTGTAATAGATCGTATACAATCTTAAAAAATGCTACAATATCAATGGGAAGCCTCATATTGTTGCCTTTTGCTAGACATAGTTTCCCTCTATATGTCAATTCCTCATAAAGTAGGCTTACAAGCCACGCAGTATTACCTTAATGAGGATCCTATGCTTAATACCCAGCAGATACATTTTCTTTTGGACATGTTTAAATATTATCTAACCCACAACTATTTTGAAACTAATGGTGAGTTTTATATTCAAATTCAGGGTAGAGCTATGGGTGCCAATTTTGTCCCTAGTTACGCAAACCTCACAATGGGGTACTGGGAACAGCTTCACATTTGGCAAAATAACCCCTACGCCTCCCATTTAGTATTTTTTAGTCTATATATAGACAATATAGTCTGGGACGGACCTGATGCCCTAATCTCAGGATTTCTGCAATACTGTAATTCCAACACTATGGGTCTGTCCTTTACTGCATTAACAGACAAGAACACATTTGCTTTCTTGGAATTGGAGTTGTTTCATGATGATCATACCATATGTGCTCAAAATTACACTAAGCCCACTTCGGGCAACTCCTTCTTACATTTTGGGAGTTGTCACCACCCACGTTGGGTGAACAACATTCCCAAGAGCCAGTTTTGTAGATTAAAACATAACTGCACTTGATTTCAAGACTATACCACCCATGAGCTAACACTTAAAAAATCATTTTATAGATAAAGGTTATCCCGATGAGTTAGTGGAAGGAGCATTCCAACATTATCTCAACACAGATGTCAGGAGGGATAGAACTACGAGACCAGACAATAATATGGAACCAGTTCGCTTTGTTACTCAATTCCATAGCCAATTTAGAAAAAATGGAAAGGATTCTGTCAAAACATTGGTCCATATTGAGTGAAGATCCTCATCTTAGATCAACACTCACAGATCGCCCACTAGTTAGCTATAGAAGAGCCAAAAACATCAAGGCTCAAATAGCTCCCAGCAAAATTAAATCATCACGGCCCCTCGCTAGTGCTTCCCTGACATTTTTTAATGTGAAGGGAATGTACCAGTGTAAGAAGGCATTATGCCTCACGTGTAAACATGTTACTCACAGACAAAAAGAGTTCATGTGCAAAGGGAAGCAATATACCATACAAGATTTCTTTACATGCTCTTCTGAGTATGTGGTTTATTGACAGACGTGCCCTTGTGGCCTATTTTATGTGGGCCGCACTATTCGTACCCTTCAAAAAAGGGTTTAGAAAAAGGCTGTGCCAAATATAGTGTTGCCAGACATTTTAAAGAATTCCATCAGAAGTCCTCTTTGGGGCTTTGTTTTTGGGTTATAGAGGCCGTCTCCAAATACCTGCCCAAAGCAGAACGTTATAAGAGGTTGTGTGAAAGGGAAAACTACTGGATCTATACCCTTCATAGTCTCTCGCCTGGTGGTCTCTGAGTGCATCAAAATTAATATCCTATTATAATAACTTTACCATCTTTACCATTGTCCTCATATTTAAAGAAATACTCTCCCAAACGTACAGTACAGACAAAAGTATGGAAACACCATCTCATTCAAAGAGTTTTCTTTATTTTCATGACTATGAAAATTGTAGATTCACACTGAAGGCATCAAAACTATGAATTAACGTATGTGGAATTATACATAACAAAAAAGTGTGAAACAACTGAAAATATATTTCATATTCTAGGTTCTTCAAAGTAGCCACCTTTGCAGCAGACACATCTCTAGAACTATTAAGAGGACACTGTGTGAATCAGGCCTTCATGGTAGAATATCTGCTAGGAAACCACTGCTAAAGAAAGGCAACAAGCAAAAGAGACTTGTTTGGGCTAAAGAACACAAGGAATGGACATTAGACCAGTGGAAATCTGTGCTTTGGTCTGATGAGTCCAAACTTGAGATCTTTGGTTCCAACCCCCGTGTCCTTCAGTGTGAATCTATAATTTTCATAGTCATGAAAATAAAAAAAACTCTTTGAATGAGAAGGTGTGTCCAAACTTTTGGTCTGTACTGTATTATGTTTCCACCATCAAGTCTTGTGTTTACTGTTCTCTCTAGGATATGGATGCGTGCATATACAGGGGCAGATCCACGTACCTCTGCGCCAGGCGCAGCGTATCTAAGATACACTACTCCGCCGTAACTTTGTTCTTTTTTTTAGAATCCTGAAAGAATTTGCGCCATAAGTTACGGCGGCGTAGTGTATCTTTGGCGGCGTAATGGCGTGCCATTCAAATCTCTGTGATGGGGGCGTGTTTTATGTTAATATGTCGTGACCCGACGTAAACAACATTTTTTTAACTGCGCATGCGCCGTTCGTGGGGGTATCCCAGTGCGCATGCTCGAAATTAACCCAGAACAAGCCAATGCTCACGACGGTGATGTCATTCTACGCAAATCCCTATTCGCGAACGACTTACGCAAATGACGTAAAAAATTCAAAATTGTACGCGGGAACGACGGCCATACTTAACATTGAGTACGCCTCATAACAGCAGCTTTAACTATACGCCAGAAAAAGCCGAACGCAAACGACGTAAAAAAATGGGCCGGCCGGTCGTACGTTCGAGGATCGCCGTAACGAGCTAATTTGCATACTCGACGCGGAATTCGACGGAAACGCCACATATCGGCCGACGCAAAATTGCAGCTTAGATCCGACGGCGCACTAAGACGTACGCCTGTCGGATCTAGCCGAGATGCCGTCGTATCTTGTTTTTAGGATACAAAACAAAGATACAACGCGCAAAATTTGAAATTACGCGGCTTATCAAGAGATACGCCGGCGTAATACCTTTGTGGATCTGCTCCACAATGTTTATGCCTTTGCTCTTCCATTTGGATACTTTCCATGCACGCGTGTATGGTTTTATATATATATGTATAATTATATTATATATATATATATATAATTTCTTAGTGTATGTATGTTTTTTATTATCAAGATTTTCTATAATTTCTTTTATACATACACATGTAGGTCAATTACCAGTACATTTTATATTAATTTAATTATGTCAGTATACGTATATGTGTGCGTGCGCATTTGTATGTGTGTGTGGGCATATATGTACATATTTTACATAATGATTTTTATAACTTCCATATGTCTTCCCATTTAATCAATTAATCTATTTATTTCTAAATCCCCTATGGACTAGTCAATAATTTGACATCCATTGATTGATAATCCTATTTGAATAAGCACCCCCTCCCAGTTTTATATATTCCACACATACATTTCCATTAGAATTATTACTATTACTTTTTATATTAACTCATGCAATAATCATGTTTTTTTAATTATCAATTTTTTTTATTATTTTTATAAATTTTTGTAGTAATATTGTCAGTGCTAGGATATCTTTGTCGCGTTTAGCCATTTGTCGAGGTACGCATACGTTTCCATGGCGATCGGGTGAGACAATAAGGTAGCATACTGTTTAGTATAATTGCACTGGTCAAATATGGCCCCTATAAAGCCTGAGGAAGAAGCATGCATGCTTCAAACGTGCGCACCTCAAGATCAAGAAATGGAATCTGTCAAAAAAAAAGGCTCCAACAAACTTGTTTTGAGGAGAGGGTTTTGTTAGACTTGAGATATTGCAAATCGCGATGATCAGTATAAATTATTATTGAATTTATTGATCCTTCTAGTAAGTGCTGCCAGTTCTCTAAGGCGCATTTAATTGCAAGCAATTCTTTTTCACCAATAGGGTAGTTACATTAAGCTGGGTTTAATGTCTTTGAAAAAAATGCAACAGGATGAAGTGGTGAATCGGAAGCAGGGCGTTGCGAGAGTATTGCGCCTAGGGCAGTTTGAGAAGCATCAACTTCCAATACAAAATGTGAAAATAGTGAAATTCCACGCCAAACAATAAAAATAAAAATTTAAATAAATAAATTGGGAAAAAGCTGCTCCTCGTAAACAATACTGATTGCAATAGTTGAAGAAATAGGTAGAGGGCGCTAAGCCACAAAAAATAGAACAAATCTATCGCCTATAATCGTGATCATAAATGTATAAATACCAGTAAAGTGAACTAATACAAAATTAATATATTGACAAATGTCTCTGTGTCATAGGTAGAACTCCATGACATAAAGTCCCAATATTGTGCATAAGTAGGTAATGAAATCTTCTTATTTGCTGTGATCTTGCTTATGTGAAAATAAAGTGCCACCACCACACTTGAATCTTCTTTACACCCAAAATGTGCTTAAGAAAATGGATGCGCTTACCAGAACGAGTTGACTACTTTAATGAAAAAGATAGTCACAAAAGCTTAAGCAGGATTGTGCCTGCACACATGTTGACAGGAAAAAGATGTTTAACCTCGTCCCCAGGCGTTCCAATTAGGATATGTGAAAAAAACAGGAAAATCCAATAGCTTAATATTGCTTTTATTAAAAACACTAATAAAACAAAGGAAAGCCAAATGGCCTCTTACTGTATAAGTGCCTACCCGGCACTGGGGCTGCAGACGTTTCACCGCCAATCTGTGGTATGAATTTGGGTCGTCAGGGATTGCCGCCACCGCTGTAGCATCACCACGAGTTCCCGGCTGCTAGCTCCACAGGACGGAGAGCACGTCACGTGACCAGGTACCACCTCCGACGTACGTTTCATTGGTTGAACGTCTTCAGGGGGGCAAGACACATTTCTCAAGTTTGGCGTAGAGGGAATGAGCTCTGAGTCTTGCAAGCGCCCATCTGACATGTTTTCGATGTTGCATTAAGTCTTCTTAGTAAATGAGTATGTCATCTAGATACACAACTAAGCCTATATCGAGAAGGTCTCTGAAGATATCATTAACAAAGCTTTGAAAAGTTGCTGGAGCATTGCACAAGCCGAAAGGCATGACAGTATATTTGAAAACATGTGCAGAAGGCGGTCTTCCATTCACCGCCAGATTTGAATGAATCAAATTGTAAACACCTCTGAGGTCAAGTTTAGTGAAGATGGTAGAAGCCTGCAATCTTTCAATCAATTTGAGAATGAGTGGAAGAGGATACCGATTTTTGACTGTGACTTTATTCAAGGCGCGGTAGTCTATTATAGGTCTGAGACTAGCATCTTTGTTCCTGACAAAAAACATTCCAGCACTGCCAGGAGAAGTGGAGGGTTTGATAAAACCCCTTTTCAGGTTGTCCTGTAAATATTTCTTTAAATGTTGAAGTTCAGGTTTGGAAAGTGAGTAGATCCTGCCCGTAGGTATTGGGCTACTAGGCAATAATTCAATAGGACAGTCATATATCCTATGAGGAGGCAATGTCTCTGCAATCTTCTCACTGAACACATCAGTAAATTCATGGTACCGAGATGGTATCTCCTGCGGAGCAAGATGAAGCAGTGGAGCACCTTGGTAACAAGTCTTTTTACATTAAAGAGAATGCAGCACTACAGTTCCTTGGTCCCAGAGAAGAGTAGGCATATGCAGCTGAGGCATGGTAGACCCAATACAACAGGGAAGAGAGGAGATGGAATAACATCATAGAACAAAAATTCACTGTGATTATCTCCAAAAGTTGTCAATAAAGGTTGAGTTTGCAATAAGATAGGCCCTGATGCAGAAGTTGTTCCATCAATAAAACTCACAGAAAGGGGAGATGATTTCTTCAAGTGTGGAATTTTTTCTGAAGAGACAAGGCCTGAATCAATGAAGTTACCACAAGCGCCTGTATCCAACATAGCTTTAACAGGAATTCTAACATGGTCCCACTGTAAAATAAGAAGTAGAAAAATGTAAGCGGTGTGCTTGAAAACAAAACGTGTCAGTTTGCAAAGGTGAATTGGCTTACGTTCATCCTTTTTCTTTTTTACAAGAGGACAGGAGGAGATTGCCTTTATTGCGCCTCATCGGACCATACAAAGATTCAATGAGCGTCGACGGGCCCTCACGGATGAGGTAAGTGGAGCACGCATGTCCATTTTTTCATCAAAAGAGGTCAAGCTCAATTTTTGTGGTGTAGGGACAGGTGCTGTGGAAGTTGATTGTAGGTTAAGAGAGAGACGAGCTGAACGTCAATCTATAGTGATAGAACATTGTATGATTTCATTAAGAGATTGAGGGAGATCTGCTCTAGCCAACTCATCCTTGAGTGGTTCGGAAAGGCCAAGGCGAAACTAGTTACGGAGTGTAACATTGTTCCACTCAGTCTCGAGAGCCCACTTCTGAAATTCCGCAATGAAGTCCTCAACTGGTCATCTACCTGGTTTGAGATTCCTAATAGCATTTTCAGCGGTGAGTTGCTTATTGAAGTCATCATAGAGCAAGGACCTAGTTGTCAAAAATTGTGGACAAGAATTCAGGATTGGATCCTCTTTTTCTAGATAGGTATTTGCCCAAGCACGAGGTTCTCCACTTAAATAGGATACAAGGGTAAGCACCTTAATCCTATCATTGGGGAAGGTGCGAGGGCGTAAATCAAACATTAATTTACATGCATTAATGAATTCTCTGTAGGTCTTTTGATCACCAGTAAAAAGGTACAGGTGGATTGACCTTAGGTTCAGGGGGAAAACGAGGCACATTTGGATTCTGAGCAACTAAATCTTGCAGGGTTTGATTCTCCGCTTGCAGGGTTTGTACAGTTTGAGCAAGAGCGTCTACCTTTTGAGTAAGGGTGACAACATGATTAGCAAGTTCCGCTGGGTTCATGATAAGGTTACAATAACAACAAAACCTGGGGAATGGCAAAAAAAAAAACAGGCCTCCTTACCGACCAGCCTGCAGAACTACCAAATTAACCTGTCTAACAGTATGCGTTAAAAACAGGGGTTTTGTCCGCATGCATTTGCAAACGCATGCGTGAGCCACAGAGCCGCGCCTGTAATCTGTGGTCCTAACACTAAACAATGAGTGTCCCCACAATGGAGGCACATGCATTCTAATGGATAGATGAGGGCAGGTGGACTGAAGGGGAGCCACCCCTCCTTAAAGGTACAGGAGCACACCAAACACCCAGCATATAGCACAATGGCTGCATAGGTGCTGGTGTACTTCTGGACCAATATAAACACCACAGGTGAAACAAAAACTTGTCCACTGTCCTCATCTATTGCTGGCAATCGCAGTAAGTGGCATTGGAAGGGTAAAACAGATAACAACAAAACCTGGGGAATGCCCAGGAAAAAAAACAGGCCTCCTTACCGACCAGCCTGCAGAACAACCAAATTAACCTGTCTAACAGTATGCGTTAAAAACAGGGGTTTTGTCCGCACGCATTTGCAAACGCATGCGTGAGCCACAGAGCCGCGCCAAAGCACCCTGTAATCTGTGGTCCTAACACTAAACAATGAGTGTCCCCACAGTGGAGGCACATGCATTCTACTGGATAGATGAGGGCAGGTGGACTGAAGGGGAGCCACCCCTCCTTAAAGGTACAGGAGCACACCAAACACCCAGCATATAGCACAATGGCTGCAATGGCATTATAAGGTTCTATTATTCTGTCATAAACTACGGGGAACGAGAGTGAACCACAACTGCGGTTAGGGAAAAATTTCAATGCACCTCTCTATGCTATGTTAAATTTCAGTACTGGACCCCAGGCGTCACTCCAATCAGAGAAAAGGAGTTTGGGGGTTCACTACATCATCTCTCTCACATATAGGAATGCGTTGAGCTACTAAGGGTGGAGGTATTACAACATACCTCTAACCCCTAGCATTGAAAGATTACAATAAATGTCAATGAGCACAACTACATAAAGGATTTCAATGCACTACTCTATGTATAGTGATTATCAGTACCGGACCCCAGGCGTCACTCTAATCAGAGAAATAAGAGTTTGGGGGTTCTCTACATCATATCACTCACATAGAGGAATGCGTTGAGCTACTAAGGGAGAGGGTATAACATACCTTCAACCCTTAGCCTAAAAAGGTTAAGCAAACATGTTCAATATTTTATGCCACAGGCCCATATACTTTTACCAACAAATGTTAAGCACGTAGCATATGAGAATACTGTATGCAATTAGCATATACTTGAGAGAGGCAACTATAGCTCAGATGGTTTCAGAGTGTATGTCCCTTTAAGATATTACACAGCTGTCAGCTGGAAGCACACTAAGTATCCCTAGCAGTACTGTAGTATAAAGTGGAAGCAAATTCAAATACAGTACTTAGTAAATGCAATATATGAACCGGATAATTCTAAAGTAGTAAATGCAACGTAGTAATGGTACTTATCAGTTTGCAGAGGATGGGAGTAGTTCAATGAGTAAGATAGTGTGGCAGCAATGGTTTACAGTCCTGAAGGAACTTCTGCTGCAAGATCTCTTAGGGTGTCCCCAGCAACAGAAATATACTTGGCAGCGTGAAAGCAGATAATGGGTGACTCAGAGGTAGCATGGATTCGGGTGACGGTGCTGTTCAGTTGAGGGGATCTTGCCAGTAGAATGTCTGTAGCATGGTTCGGCTACGGCTTACAATAATAGAACGCTGTTTGAATATGGACTAGAAGCATTTATAGGCAGCAGACAGGTGCATGTGGAAACAGCGGTGATCATACGGCGCACTCCCGCGTTCCACACTGGAACGCGGACGGCACGGGCCGATGATGTCAATGCGTGGTCGCCGTATGTGTTCCAGCGTGGAACGCAATACGGCAACAGGCGTCATTTACACTGATTCCACCACTGCTGCCAACAGAGGAGAGGAGACACAGAGATCCCCTCTAACATCAGGACGCCAGCAGCACCCGGGACAGAGCGGATTAATACAGATAAGCCTATTATTACAGCCCGTTTGTGAGTTTATCTCCTATGTATTTTGCAACCTTCTAATAAAATATTTTCACTGTTACCCTTAAAAGGCATCGCTTTTTTCTCTCTCTTTTGTTCAATACTTTGTTGAAGCACCTTTGGCACCAATTACGAAAAAAGAGGAAAGGTCTGGTGTCCCCAGTAACACACCTCCATTCCTGTTACATATAGTCAAAACAAAAGGATTTGCCCCGGGACTTTAAATGAAGTGGGTAATGTTTCCGCCAGTAAAGATAACAGTAATTTGTACAGGACGCCAGGGTTGGGTCCTGGATGGACGCTATGTTGCGCCAATTTTTGGTCTGGTCCCTTTAATGCAGTGGTGTAGGATTCAGGAGAGCCTCCCCTTCTGACCCCTGGCTTTCAGGCACACAGGGGGTTAAGAACTCCAAGGAAATCAGCTTAAAGGACAGGAAGTGCTGATAGAGGGTGTGAAGGAGTATGGGAGTGAACCTGTCTGCAGAGGCTGTGCACTGCTGAGAAGGACTGGAATACTTACGAAACCGTATGTGCCTTTGTTTTCTTTATTTGCTGTGCTGAAGGAAAACAGACATTTTAATTTATGCTGGAGACAAGCAGGACTTTTGTTTTGATGATGTTTCCCTGTGTGCTGAAGAAAGCGTTGTTTTGTTTGGATTGATCACAAATAAAAACCCCTTTTGTTCACTACTACGGTTTAAGCACTTAATCTCGCAGAGCTAAAGAACCCCCAAAGTTCACAACTGGTGGCGAATGTGGGAAAAGTGCATGTGCAGGCACAAAAAAACGTTTAAAACTGAAAACTGGCATTTAAAGAGACAGTGTTCTTATGGCATGTCTTGGGTGAAGTCAGCCCAGACATTGCAAACAGCAGGCAAAGGCATGGATGAGGTCATTAATGCTTTGGCACAAGCCACCGTGACCCAGCAGCAAGCGTCAGCAGAGGCAAACCATCGCCATGAGGAAGCGATGGCTCAGCAGCAGCAGGCCCTGGCACAGGCTATAGCTGCGCAGCAGGAAAACACACGGCTGCTGGCCGCCCAGTTTACGGCCCAGCAGGAGTCCACTCAAGCACAGGTGGCTGCCTTGCAGGAGGCAGTACAGCGGCTGGCTCAGGGACAAGAGCAAGCGGTCGTTGCCGTTAGCAACCCAGTGTCTGTGAGAACCAGCCATTTCCTACAAAAGCTAATGCCCAGCAATGACGTAGAAGCCTTCCTCACCACCTTTGAAAGGATAGCAGAGAGGGAGGGGTGGCCCCGGGACCAATGGGCCGGCATTATCTCCCCTTTTCTCACCGGTGACCCGCAAAAGGCCTATTTTGACCTCCCAGCTGAGCACATCAGCGACTATGAACGTCTAAAAGCAGAGATCCTGGCCCGTCTGGGAGTGACTACAGCTGTCCGGGCTCAGAGGGTGCATCGCTGGTGGTACAAACCTGACCAACCAACCAGGTCCCAAATGCATGAACTAATTCACCTAGTTAAAAAATGGCTCCCGCCAGAAAAGTTGTCAGGTCCACAAATGGTGGATGGAGTGGTGATGGACTGGTACCTACGGTCCCTGCCAGATGACCTACAGCGCTGGGTAAGCCATGGAAACCCTACAAATGCTGACCAGCTGGTCGAGCTGGTCGAACGGTACACTGTGGTGGAGGACCTGCTTGGGCCGGGCAAACGTCGGGAACCCACACCAAAGACACCCAGACCGACCACCGCCCCGAGGAGAGAAGCCCACCAGGGCGTTGGAGTCCGCAGGTTTACACCATCTGCCATAGGAGGTCGGTTCCTGTACCAAAGATGGGGGACATACAGTGTTGGCGATGTTGGTCCTGGGGGCATACCCAGGCACAGTGCCCGCTTCAGGAGGAGCCTATGGTTTGCGGGACTGCCCGAAGAAGCTCTTTTTATGTGCAAAGATCGTGTGCCACGCATCTTGATCTAGCTTCCGGACGGTTTGAGTGTGAAGTGTGGGTAAACCACCTTCCTGCCAGGGCTCTACTGGACTCCGGTAGCATGGTCACACTGGTACACGCCAGGGTACTTGGGAGGATTGGTCCAGTAACTAAGACTCTACGGGTAGTATGTATCCATGGGGACACCCAGGAGAACCCCTTGGTCCCGGGAACCGTGTCCTTTGGCCATACCTCGGTTACCCAGGAGGTTGGGGTGGTAAAAAGCTTGATACATGACATCATAGTAGGGCAGGACTGTTCACTATTTCTGGAACTATGGAACCAGGTACAGACGGGGCTGCCAGGAGAACTGGGGACACTAGGCTTGGAAGGGACAGAGTCTGGGGGATCCGGGCCTGAAACCTCCACAACACACCCCTCTAATGTGGAGATACCTGTTGTTGATAATGACGTTGCAGAGAATCTTAGTTTTGATAATAATGGTCCTGTGTCAGGTCTCAAAACCGGGTTGACCTCGGAGGGGGGGGGGGGAGTCTCCCCGTTACAAGTCATGCTGGGGGAGGATGACGAAGAGCTCTCCCCGGTTGAGGAGGGTGAGGGGGAAACATCCGAGGCCAGTGCATCCAGACCTGGATGTACCCAGGGGTGCGTTTGGCACCGCCCAGTAACAGGATCCTACCTTGGTCAACGCTCGAGAGCAGGTTTCTGTCATTGATGGGGTTTCACAAATACCAGTCTATAGAGTGGCTGAGAGCCAAAAGGAACCCATAGAGCAGTTGCTGGTCCCTCAACCGTATAGGCGGATGCTCCTTGATCTAGCCCACAACAACGCACTGGGAGGACACCTGGGGGCGGAGAAAGCGGAGGCCAGGATAACCAACCGGTTTTACTGGCCAGGGGTGAAGGCCGAGGTTAAAAGATATTGCGAGTCTTGTCCCGTTTGCCAGTTAACTGCCCCAGTGCCCTGCTATAGAAACCCCCAGTACCCTTGCCAATTATTGAGGTCCCATTTGAGCGGATCGCTATGGATCTTGTGGGACCCCTGGTAAAGTTGGCAAGGGGGCACCAATACATATTGGTCATTCTAGACTACGCCACTAGATATCCAGAAGCAGTCCTGTTGAGGAAAACTACCTCTAAGGCCATTGCCCCGGGAGTTATTTCAAATGTTCTCATGAACTGGGTTCCCCAAAGAAATACTAACGGATCAGGGCACCCCTTTTATGTCTAAGGTGATGGCGGACTTGTGCAAACTGTTTCAGATTAATTGATTGTGAACGTCCGTCTATCACCCGCAGACCGATAGCCTAGTTGAGAGGTTTAATAAAACTCTAAAATCCATGTTAAAAAGAGTGGTCCAGAAAGACGGGAAGGATTGGGATATGTTGCTCCCTGCCCTGTTGTTCGCTATCCGGGAGGTACCACAGGCATCCACAGGTTTCTCACCATTTGAGCTAGTGTATGGACGAAGGCCCCGGGGGTTGCTTGATCTGGTAAAGGAAACATGGGAAAGGGAGTCCTCCCCGCACAAAACCGTGGTAGAGCATATTTCTCAAATGCGAGAAAGGGTGGCTAAAGTGATGCCGCTGGTGAGAGAGCACATGCAAAAGGCTCAGGATGCCCAAAGAAGGGTATATAACCGATCGGCTAAAGTGAGACAGTTCCAAGTAGGAGACAGAGTAGCTGTCCTAATACCCACAGTGGAGATCAAGTTCTTGGCCAAGTGGCAAGGTCCGTTTGAAGTAGTGGAGAAAGTGGGTGAGGTAAACTATAAGGTACACCAACCAGGAAAAAGAAAACCCTACCAAATTTATCACGTAAATTTGTTGAAGCTCTGGACAGACAGAGAACCTGTGTCTGCAGTGGTGGCAGTACAGTCAGGGGATCATGTAGGGATCGACCTGGTGCAGGTTGCGGCTACCCTATCTAGGCCCCAAACCCAGCAAGTAAAAGAGTTTCTGAAAAGAAATAGGGACATGTTTTTAGGGTTGCCGGGGCTCACGGACCTCATCGAGCATGATATTGTGACCGAGCCCAAGGTGAAAATCCGGCTTAAACCCTACCGTATCCCAGAAGCTCATAGAGTGGACGTGTCTGGAGAGGTTAAAAGGATGCTCGAACTTGGGGTCATCGAAGAGTCGCAGAGCGAGTGGTCCAGTCCGATCGTGTTGGTGCCCAAACCCAATGGTACTCTCCGCTTCTGCAATGACTTTAGAAAACTCAACAAGGTCTCCAAGTTCGATGCATACCCCATGCCACGGGTAGATGAGCTGATTGAGAGGTTGGGTCTTGCCAGGTACATCACCACGCTGGACCTCACAAAAGGTTACTGGCAGATTCCCCTGACCAAGGAGGCCAGGGAGAAAACAGCTTTCTCTACCCCAGAGGGTCACTTCCAGTATCAGAGAATGCCGTTTGGTCTACACTCCGCCCCCGCCACATTCCAAAGGGCCATGGACAAAACTTTGCGTCCACACCAACGGTATGCCTCCGTTTACCTAGATGACAGTCATTTTCAGCACGGATTGGGATTCCCATCTTCCCCGGGTACAGGCAGTGGTAGACTCCTTGAGAAGGTCAGGGTTCACCATCAATATGGAGAAGTGTGCAGTTGGGGTGGAGGAAGCCAAATATCTAGGATACATTGTAGGTAGAGGGCTAGTGAAGCCCCAAATGAGCAAGGTAGAGGCCATACAGGGCTGGCCCTGCCCCCTAACAAAGAAACAGGTCAGAGCGTTTTTAGGCCTAGTTGGATACTATAGGAGGTTTTTTCCCAACTTCGCCCCGCTGACTGACCTCATCAAAGGCCGAAAGTCGGTCATGATCAAATGGAATGCCGAGGCTGAAAAAGCTTTTCAAATGCTTAAGACAGCACTATGCCAGGATCCGGTGCTTGTAGCGCCGGATTTTTTGAAGGATTTTATAGTGCAGACAGATGCCTTAAGTGAAGGGCTGGGAGCAGTTCTGTCTCAAGAAATCAACGGAGAGGAGCACCCAATAGTTTTTCTTAGTAGGAAACCGACGCCAGCTGAGAAAAACTATGCGGTGGTGGAAGGCGAATGTCTTGCCATCAAGTGGGCTTTGGACTCCCTACGGTATTTTCTCCTAGGTAGGAGGTTTCGCTTAATATCAGACCATGCTCCTCTTACGTGGATGAGACACACCAATGCCAGGGTAACAAGGTGGTTTCTGTCTCTGCAAGAGTTCAACTTCATGGTAGAGCACAGAGATGCCCTCTCCCGAGTCCACTGTATGATGGCGAGTGGTGCCTCCAACACCTCCGCGTTGAAGCAGAGGGGGGGGGGGGATATGTACAGGATGCCAGGGTTGGGTCCTGGATGGACGCTATGTTGCGCCAGTTTTTGGAGTCTGGTCCCTTTAACGCAGTGGTGTAGGATTCAGGAGAGCCTCCCCTTCTGACCCCTGGCTTTCAGGCGCACAGGGGGTTAAGAACTCCAAGGAAATCAGTTTAAAGGACAGGAAGTGCTGATAGAGGGTGTGGAGGAGTATGGGAGTGAACCTGTCTGCAGAGGCTGTGCACTGCTGAGAAGGACTGGAATACTTGCCAAACTGTATGTTCCTTTGTTTTCTTTTTTTGCTGTGCTGAAGGAAAACAGACTTTTCCGTTTATGCTGGAGACAAGCAGGACTTTTGTTTTGATGATTTTCCCTGTGTGCTGAAGAAAGGTGGTTTTGTTTGGGTTGATCACAAATAAAAACCCTTTTTGTTCACTACTACGGTTTAAGCACTTAATCTCGCAGAGCTAAAGAACCCCCAAAGTTCACAAATTGTACAGTATATAATGTATTCAAGTAAAATTGTTTACATGCGTAAAGTAAAATTGTTACATACATGGATAACACCAACAATTGCCAATTTAAACGATACATAAACAGTAAATATTAGTACACAAGTATAATAGTGGACAGAGTACACAGGCATTGTACTACCCGACTAGCCTAGTTTCGCAAGATCCAGCTCGCTCTTTAGGGGTGTGTAACACTGTACCTAGGATGAAAAAGTATATATGTTTGGCAATATGGCACAGTATTAGTTGTAAAGGCACAGGGTAGGAGGGGTTGTTGGTCCCCATACTCGCCACTGAGCTTGACCATGGCTACAGATGTGCAGCCCCAAGACGGCAGCAGCAGGTGCCTCACCGGGGAGCTGAGGGGGCGGAGTCAGGAAGGGACCCCTCCAGAGGCCAAATGGAGAGCAGGCATGGCATAGGTATAGTGATGTATCCATAGAGACCTCATTGGTCCATAAAAAAAGTAGGCTGTTGATCAGACATCTAAAGTAGTAAAAGTAGAAATCAATATTAGCATAGAATTATGTCTGAATGAAAGGCCTGGGCCAAAAATGGTAGCGAGATGGTTAGAAGCATGAGATATCAGAGGGATACTAGCAGATGACAGGAAAGAAGAGAGGTGAACTGTGAGTGTGTGTGTGGTGATGTGTCGCTAGAAACCTTTGTTAATCCATACAGACTATAAGCTTTAAATGTTTGTCAGGTATCTGAAATAGTAAAGTAAAATTAATGAGTATTAGCATAAGGATGTATATATCTCAGTAAAGGGCCTGGGTCCAGGATGGTGGGGACCTGGAGATGATAGGATAACAAAAGGGTAATAGCAAGTGATAAGATGAGAAAGAGAGAGAGAGGAAGAGAGGAAAAAGGGGTGAACTTAGTTAGTGTGGAGGAATCTATGATATCAAAAGTAAGACAAACCAAGAGATAATAAAAATAATAGTTCTCAAGGAATGAGCTGTGTGTAAGAAATGCAAGTGTGCCTGAATATAATGAGGTGGATATAGCAAGTACCTAAGTATGGTGAATATCCCAAGTATAAAAGTAAGACACAGCAGGCAATCTCCACAGCTGTGTGTGTCCTCAATGAAGAGTGAAATGAAATCCAAGCCATGCCTGACCTCCAATTTAACCCCGGAATGACCCAAAAGGCTCCGCCCCAACACCAACACTTACTTTTTGATATCCTAGATTCCTCCACACTAAGTTCACCCCTTTTTCTCTCTTCCTCTCTCTTTCTCATCTTATCACTTGCTATTACCCTTTTGTTATCCTATGTTTTTCATCATCTCCAGGTGCCCATCATCCTGGACCCAGGCCCTTTACTGAGATATATACATCCTTATGCTAATACTTATTAATTTTACTTTACTATTTCAGATACCTGACAAATACTTATAGCTTATACTCTGTATGGATCAACAAAGGTTTCTAGCGACACATCACCACCCACACACACTCACAGTTCACCTCTCTCTTCTATCCTGTCATCTGCTAGTATCCTTCTTATATCTCATGTTTCTAACCATCTCGCTACCATTTTTGGCCCAGGCCTTTCATTCAGACATAATTCTATGCTAATATTGATTGATTCTACTTTACTACTTTAGATGTCTGATAAACATACTTATGTTCACAGCCTAAACTTTTTATGGACCAATGAGGTCTCTATGAATACATCATTATACCTACGCCATGCCTGCTCTCAGTTTGGCCTCTGGAGGGGTCCCTTCCTGACTCCGCCCCCTCAGCTCCCCGGTGAGGCACCTGCTGCTGCCGTCTTGGGGCTGCACATCTGTAGCCATGGTCAAGCTCAGTGGCGAGTATGGGGACCAACAACCCCTCCTACCCTGTGCCTTTACAACTAATACTGTGCCATATTGCCAAACATATATACTTTTTCATCCTAGGTACAGTGTTACACACCCCTGAAGAGCGAGCTGGATCTTGCGAAACTAGGCTAGTCGGGTAGTACAATGCCCGTGTACTTTGTCCACTATTATACTTGTGTGCTAATATTTACTGTTTATGTATCGTTTCAATTGGCAATTGTTGGTGTTACCCATGCATGTAACAATTTTACTTTACGCATGTAAACAATTTTACTTGAATAAATTATATACTGTACAATTACTGTTATCTTTACTTGTGGAAACGTTACCCACTTCATTTAAAGTCCTGGGGCGAATCCTTTTGTTTTGACTATTTGGCACCAATTACAGCATCAAGCCTTTTTGAGAATGATGCTACAAGCTTGGCACACCTATGTTTGGGCAGTTTCATCCATTGTTTTTTGCAGAACCTCTCAAACTCCATCAGGTTGTATGGGGAGCCTCGGTGCACAGCCATTTCCAGATCTCTCCAGAGATGTTAAATCAGGTTTAAGTCTGGGCTTTGCCTGGGCCACTTAAGGACATTCACAGAGTTGTCCCATAGCCATTCCTATGTTATCTTGGCTGTGTGCTGGGGGTTATTGTCCTGTTGGAAGATAAACCTTCATCCCAGTCTAGAGCGCTCTGGAGCAGGTTTTCATCAATGATGTCTCTGTACATTGCTGTATTCATCTTTCCCTCAATCCTGATTAGTCTACCTGTTCCCGCCGCTGAGAAAACTCCCCACAGCATGATGCTGCCACCATCATGCTTCACTGTACGAATGGTATTGGCCTGGTAATTGCCATTCAGGCCAAAGTGTTCAATCTTTGTTTCATCAGAGCAAAAATTGTTTTGGACTGAGAGTCCATCAGGTGCCTTTTACTGAGGAGTGGCTTCCGTCTGGCCACTCTAACATACAGGCCTGATTGGTGGAGTGATGCAGAGATGGTTGTTCTTCTGGAAGGTTCTACTCTCTCCACAGAGAAATGTTGGAGCTCTGTCAGAGTGACCATCTGGGTTTTTGGTCACCTCCCTGACTAATGCCCTTCTCACTCGATCGCTCAGTTTGGCTGGGAATAGTCCTGGTGACTCCAAACTTCTTTCATTTATGGATGATGGAGGCCACTGTGCTCACTGGGACCATTAATGCTGCAGAAATCTTTCGGTACCCTTCCCCAGATCTGTACCATGATACAATCCTATCTCGGAGGTCTACAGACAATTCCTTGGACTTCATGGCTTGGTTTGTGTTCCGACATGCACTGGTAACTGTGGGACCTTACATAGGCAGGTGTGTACCTTTTCAAATCGTGTCCAAGCAACTAAATTTACCACAAATTGTAGAAACATCTCAAGTATGATCAGTGGAAACAGGATGCACCTGAGCTCAATTTTGAGTGTTATGGCAAAGGCTGTGAATACCTATGTACATGTGATTTTTTTTATATAAATTTGCAAAGATTTCCAACAAACTTTTTTCACATTGTCATTATGGGGTATTGTTTGTAGAATTTTAAGGAGAATAATGAATTTAATCTATTTTGGAATAAGGCTGTAACATAACAAAATGTGGAAAAAGTGAAGTGCTGTGATTACTTTCCAGATGCACTGTATTTCTTCCATTTGCCTCCTTTTCACTAAGCTTCTTGCTGATGGTCTTGTAGCTTATTCCAGCCTTGTGCAGGTTTACAATCTTGCCCCGACATCCTTTGACAGCTCTTTGGTCTTGCCCATGATGTGGAGGTTTGAATGGAAAAAAGATTCTGTGGACAGGTGTCTTTTATACACATGAGTTGTCGTTAGGAGCACCTTCTTAAATTGACAGGACTAACCTGTGTACCACATGAGCACATACTGTAGCCAGTCTGTGGGAGCCAGAATTATTGTTGATTGGTAGGGGATCAAATACTTATTTTACTCACTAAACTGCAACTCAATTTATAACATTTATATCATGTGTTTTTTCCAGAGGTTTGGTTGATATTCTTTCTCTATCATTTAAAATACACCTATGAAAAAAATTATAGAGATCCTTTATTTCTTTGTAAGTGGGAAAACTTAAAACAATCAGTAAGGGATAAATCAACAGCTTAAATAAAATTACAGCTTGCACCTCCATTTAACATCAATAAACTGGAACCAGGGGGCGGCCAGTTCATTAAGGACGCACAGTGGAGGGGCTGTTTTTTGACGCACAGATTAGAGTCAGAGGCTCTAATAGGCTTCAATATAGGGTGGGCACGGGTCGCAGAGAGTGCGCTCCGATCCCACCCAACTGTGTTACAACAGCGAATATTTGCTGTTTTAACACTAATCCTCCTCCCGGCCAATCAGGAAGTGGGTTTTGGCACTGGTCACCTGACTGGTTGAAAGGACAGGTGATCCTATTGGATGCCTAGGAGGAGGAGGAGGAGGGGAAGAGCTGGAAGCCGCCATAGACAAGAGGACACGGAGCTGCTGCACCACGCTGCCTGCTACCCGCTGCTCGGGGGGGGGGGGGGGATGGTTGTTTGCCTCCCCTCAAGAAAAAAACACACCAGCAGCAACTGACTGGAACTAAAGGTTGATTTGAAAAAAAAAAAAAAAGTTGGTTGAAGTTTGTTGAAAGCTTTGCTAATTTTTTGTAAAGCTTGTTGTACACAGTGCTCTTATACAAGTTGAAGCTTACGTGGACAAACTTTTAATCAAAGGTGGATGTGAAGCAGAAGCTGATCATGTTCCATTCAGAGAGGAAAACCTGGTCATAAAATGCAGAGAGGAAGCAGACTATGGATTATGGCGAGTGGTCATCTTGTTTCTCCTGATGTGTTGCAGTTTTTTTGGCAAAAGGCATGATGTACAGTATCTCACAAAAGTGAGTACACCCCTCACATTTTTGTAAATATTTTATTATACCTTTTTATGTGACAACACTGAAAAAATTACACTTTACATTCTACATTGTAGCAGAGTAGTGAGTTTACAGCTTGTATAACAGTGTAAATTTGCTGTCCCCTCAAAATAACTCAACACACAACCATACATTTCTAAACCGCTGGCAACAAAAGGGAGTACATCTTTAAGTGAAAATGTCCAAATTGGGCCCAATTAGCCATTTTCCCTCCCTGATGTCATGAGACTCGTTAGTGTTACATGATCTCAGGTGTGAAGGGGGAGCAGGTGTGTTAAAATTGGTTCAACATGGCACCTCATGGCAAAGAGAATCTGAAAAAAACAATTGTTGCTCTACATAAAGATGGCATAGGCAATAAGAAAATTCCCAAGACCCTGAAACTGAGCTGCAGCACGGTGGCCAAAACCATACAGTGGTTTACTAGGAAAGTTTCCACTCAGAACAGTCCTCGCCATGGTCGACCAAAGAAGTTGAATGCATGTGCTCAGCGTCATATCCAGAGGTTGTCTTTGGGAAATAGATGTATGAGTGCCTCCAGCATTGCTGCAGAGGTTGAAGGGGTGGGGGGTCAGCCTGTCAGTGCTCAGACCATACCCTGCACACTGCATCAAATTGGTCTGCATGGCTGTTGTCCCAGGAGGAAGCTTCTTCTAAAGATGATGCACAAGAAAGCCTGCAAGCAGTTGGCTGAAGACAAGCATGGATTACTGGAACCTTGTCCTGTGGTCTGATGAGACCAAGATGAACTTATTTGGTTAAGATGGTGTCAAGCGAGTGTGATGGAAGTGTCATGGTCTGGGGCTGCATGAGTGCTGCTGGCACTGGGGAGTTACAGTTCATTGTGGGGACCATGAATACTAACATGTACTGTGACATACTGAAGCAGAGCATGATCCCCTCCCTTCAGAAACTGGGCCGCAGGGCAGTATTCTAACATGATAACGACCCCAAACACACCCCCAAGATAAACACTTCCTTGCTAAAGCAACTGACTGAGGGTAAAGGTGATGGACTGGCCAATCATCTCTCCAGACCTAAACCCTATTAAGCATCTGTCGGGCATCCTCAAGTGGAAGGTGGAAAAGCGCAAGGTCTCTAACATCCACCAGCTAGGTGATGTCATCATGGAGGAGTGGAAGAGGACTCCAGTGGCAACCTGTTAAGCTCTAGTGAACGCCATGCCCAAGAGCGTTAAGGCACTGCTGGAAAATAATGGTGGCCACACAAAATATTGACAGGGGTGTACTCACTTTTGTTGCCAGCGGTTTAGACATTAATGGCTGTGTGTCTGTAAGCTGTACACTCACTACTTTACATTGTCACATGAAAAGATATAATAAAATATTTACAAAAATGGGAGGGGACAGTGATTTGTGGGAAGGGAAATGGTTTTGCACATGCAAGACTCTGGTGTAAAAGTCAAATTGCATTTAATATCTACTTTGGAGTTTGCGTTTGGCCTTAGAACACCAACCCCCAGCTGCCATAGTAGAGGCAAAGTGGATCAGAGCATTTGTAGCGCTTAAATCAGCAGACAGTAGTGGAGAGAGATTATGGTAGAGAAACTATTGTGAAATGGGAAAGAAAAGCTTCAAGAGAATGCAACACAGGCAATGGGAGAAGAGAAGGTCTGCCAGAACATGTAGTGTGGTGATGGGGAGGACCTTCCAAGAAATATAGGGGAGATAAACCTGAGCTTACAGGGGAGGATTTTAAAAAAATGTGAAAAAAAATTTTGATTTTTTTTTCTTTCTAAGGAGTCTGGAGACCACGGCGCCTGCAATCAGTAGATCATGGGTGCAATCTCAGGCTTCTGAAGACTCTCATGCCCTGTACACTCAACCATTTTTCTCGGCAGAAAAAAAAATTTAGTTTTTCCTGACGGGATTCCTCTCAAGCCTGCCTTGCATACACACGTTCAGGCCAAATACTGCCTGTCCAAAGCGTGGTGACGTACACCACCTACGACAGGACTATAAAGGGGAAGTTCCATTCAAACTGTGCCACCCATTGGGCTGATTTTGCTGATCCTTGTGTTAGTAAAAGTTTGGCGAGAGATGATTTGCGCTATTCAGTATTTGTGCTTTTCATTCTGTTACAGCGTGACGAATGTGTTATCTCCATTACGAACGCTAGTTTTACTAGAATGAGCGCTACCGTCTCATACTTGATTCTGAGCATACGCTTTTTTTTCCCCTCGGAAAAGCATACACACGACCAGTTTTCCCAACGGGAAAAAGTCTGCCGAGAATCCCGGCGGGAAAAAGGAAAACATGTTCTCGTTTTTCCCTGCAGTTTTCCTGTCGGGAAAACTACGATGGAGCATACACATGGCCAGGATTACCAGCCAAAAGCTCTCATGGCAGTTTTCCTGCTGGGAAAACCGGTCGTGTGTACGAGGCATCAGAATAGCTGTCTGCCCATACATTGTGCAGGTAGGCAGTTACCCGAGAGCAGGAAGATCGATAGACTACGAAGATGCTCACCAGTGCCCTCGCAGTTGAGAACTGAGTCCTGAGCCACAATGGCTGGCGGCACAGAAAACTACAAAAAAAAACAGTATTTTTTTTCAGAATTTAAAACATTGTGGTTGTACTCACACATTTTAGGTGCTTCCAGCACACCAAACTATAAAAGCATTTAGGTAGATTCACAAAGAGTTAGATATGTTTAAGTGTATCTCTGTTAGAGAATACACTTAAACATAGGTCGGCTTAGATTCAGAGTTAGGTCGGCTTATCTGTAGATAAGCCGACCTAACTCTGAATCTAAGCCGACCTATGTTTAAGTGTATTCTCTAACAGAGATACACTTAAACATATCTAAGATAGGACGGCTTGCGCCGTCCTATCTTAGATTGCAATGTATTGGCTTACCGCTAGGTGGCGCTTACATTGCGGCCGGCCTAGATTATGGAAATGAGGGGATACGCCGATTCACGAGCGTACGCCGGGCCTACACCGTCGCATTACGGCGTTTCCGTACGAGATAGGCTGCCTAAAGTTATTCCACCTATGAGGTGGAATAATAATGTTAAGTATGGCCGCCGTTCCCGCCGCGAGGTTCGAATTTTTTATGTCGTTGCGCAAGTCGCCCGCGAATCGGGATTTACGTCGTTTACGTACGCGTAGAAATCAATAGGCCCGTATGGCCTACTTAACCGCAATGCGCACTGGGAAATGTAGTCGCCCGGCGCATGCGCAGTGTAAAAAATGTAAAAAAACATGAGGTCAAGCCTCATTTCCATACTACACGCCCCCCTCGCAGTCATTTGAATTAGGCGCGCTTACGCCCGCTCGTTTTAGGCTACGCCGCCAAAAATTTGAAGGTAAGTGGTTTGAGAATCACTAATAGCCTAAATAATTTTCGGCGGTGTAGCCTAAAAAGACTAGGCTAGGCCGTCCTAATTTTAGGACGACCTATGTGAATCTACCCAATTGTGTATAGGATTCCTCCCCAAACAACTTCCAACCTTGTATGCGTCAACAGCTTTTACAAACAAGCAGGTATCCAAGCTCCTCCACCACCCTGGCCCCTCCCCTACATGTGACATAACAGTGCTAATCACGTGTCTTCCTCAATTTTAGCAATATTGATTTTCATTGTTTATGGCACTATCTTTGCATTTGTAAGGTTCAGTATCACACAGCGCTGCATTTTTTTGTTTTTTGTATATATGTTTTCACAGATTATGGACAAAAACGGCACCACAGCGGCATAAAACGGCAGAGATGTCAGCAAGGAAGTTGTGACTTTAAATGAAGCTAGGGAGGGCAAAATGAATAGAGATGGAAGATACAATTATTCGATAATACATGAAAGACACGTTTAGCACAGATTGAATACCATATACAGAGAATTGCACCCTAATCAGGCGCTATTTTCAACTAGGCAATAGTAATAACATGTTTGTTTTTATCAATAGCTATGAATGTTTGTAAAGGGGCCACCATATTCATGATAGGGTACATAGGTAAAAATAATAGTATTGCACAGTCAATATTCCTGGAATCCCTCCAAAGTTAAAAACTTGTGTATACATGATCTTGTTGGTGGATGACTAATACACCTTATCAGGTAGCTCAACGCGTTTCACAGCTTATAACCGCTCTTCAGGAGCAGACAATTGGGTACCTAAAATGGAGGAAATTAATCGTGTAAATGACCATGTCGGGGTAAGGGAGGGATGGGTAAAGCCCCCCAAGATAACCGTATGGGACATGAGGACTTACGAATTGAGCGTGCAATGGACAGCATGGCGTCTCAGGCCAAGGCCAACCGTGAGCATCAGTGTCGGGAGCCAAGAGGGCATGTGCACGGCAGCACCAGACAGGAAGGCTGAAATTAGCGCCCGCTTAGGGTGCAATTCTCTGTATATGGTATTCAATCTGTGCTAAACGTGTTTTTCATGTATTATCAAACTATTTTATCTTCCACCTCTATTCATTTTGTCCTCCCTAGCTTCATTTAAAGTCCCAACTTGTTTAGTATTCTTATAGGGATGGAAGCTCTCGATGACATCTGTTTTATTGCCTCAGGTTACTTTACACCTGACACTGATTGCAGTCTCAGGGTGCTCTAAAGTAGCTCACAAGATTTATATATTTTTGTTTTTTTATTTATATTTACTTCATAAGCCAGTAATTCACATGAGTGTAGGAGACTAACCGCTGCACACAGACCAATACACATAATAAGACTAGGGGAAAATGGTCGCCACTCAAAACGAGGTAGACTACAACAAAATTGCAGCAATTGTCTGTATAAATAGAATAGGTACCACGTCAGTCAACCATATCTCCCTGAGGAAGTGATGTGGAGTGACGAAACTAGTAGGAGGGGCTTGGGAGGCTGACATATAAGGAGACAGGAAGTAACAGAAGGAAAACAGAGCCAGGGTAATGGACGGGGGAGCACGGATAACCGGGGCTGCAGATCTGACTGTGAGGTGATACCTTGTCCCAGCAGTTGTGCATACATATGCCAAAATTTGAAAAATGTGAGTGGAACTTTTTATAATTAAATTATTTTTTAAACAGTAAAGCACTATTGTAAGCTGTACCTTACATGTGGGGGAAGGCCAATGGTAAATAATAAGGAAGGAGTACACCTTGTTATGTAAGACACCTAAGTAAAACAGATGAGCTATATGAAGGAGGAAAGTCTAAGGAGGCCAGAGGATTGATTGTGATCTAAGGTGCTATTAGGTGAGGGCACAACTGGTGGCGGTGATACAAGGATATTTGTATATACAGTGCCTTGCGAAAGTATTCGGCCCCCTTGAACTTTGCGACCTTTTGCCACATTTCAGGCTTCAAACATAAAGATATAAAACTGTAATTTTTTTTGAAGAATCAACAACAAGTGGGACACAATCATGAAGTGGAACGAAATTTATTGGATATTTCAAACTTTAACAAATAAAAAACTGAAAAATTGGGAGTGCAAAATTATTTAGCTCCCTTCAGTTAATACTTTGTAGCGCCACCTTTTGCTGCGATTACAGCTGTAAGTCGCTTGGGGTATGTCTCTATCAGTTTTGCACATCGAGAGATTGAAATTTTTGCCCATTCCTCCTTGCAAAACAGCTCGAGCTCAGTGAGGTTGGATGGAGAGCGTTTGTGAACAGCAGTTTTCAGTTCTTTCCACAGATTCTCGATTGGATTCAGGTCTGGACTTTGACTTGACCATTCCAACACCTGGATATGTTTATTTGTGAACCATTCCATTGTAGATTTTGCTTTATGTTTTGGATCATTGTCTTGTTGGAAGACAAATTTCCGTCCCAGTCTCAGGTCTTTTGCAGACTCCATCAGGTTTTCTTCCAGAATGGTCCTGTATTTGGCTCCATCCATCTTCCCATCAATTTTAACCATCTTCCCTGTCCCTGCTGAAGAAAAGCAGGCCCAAACCATGATGCTGCCATCACCATGTTTGACAGTGGGGATGGTGGGTTCACGGTGATGAGCTGTGTTGCTTTTACGCCAAATTTGCATTGTTGCCAAAAAGTTCGATTTTGGTTTCATCTGACCAGAGCACCTTCTTCCACATGTTTGGTGTGTCTCCCAGGTGGCTTGTGGCAAACTTTAAACAACACTTTTTATGGATATCTTTAGGAAATGGCTTTCTTCTTGCCACTCTTTCATAAAGGCCAGATTTGTGCAGTATACTACTGATTGTTGTCCTATGGACAGAGTCTCCCACCTCAGCTGTAGATCTCTGCAGTTCATCCAGAGTGATCATGGGCCTCTTGGCTGCATCTCTGATCAGTCTTCTCCTTGTATGAGCTGAAAGTTTAGAGGGACGGCCAGGTCTTCGTAGATTTGCAGTGGTCTGATACTCCTTCCATTTCAATATTATCGCTTGCACAGTGCTCCTTGGGATGTTTAAAGCTTGGGAATTTTTTTTGTATCCAAATCCGGCTTTAAACTTCTCCACAACAGTATCTCGGACCTGCCTGTTTTATTCCTTGTTCTTCATGATGCTCTCTGCGCTTTAAATGGACCTCTGAGACTATCACAGTGCAGGTGCATTTATACGGAGACTTGATTACACACAGGTGGATTCTATTTATCATCATTAGTCATTTAGGTCAACATTGGATCATTCAGAGATCCTCACTGAACTTCTGGAGAGAGTGTGCTGCACTGAAAGTAAAGGGGCCGAATAATTTTGCACGCCCAATTTTTTCAGTTTTTTATTTGTTAAAAAAGTTTGAAATATCCAATAAGTTTCGTTCCACTTCATGATTGTTTGAAGCCTGAAATGTGGCAAAAGGTTGCAAAGTTCAATGGGGCCGAATACTTTCGCAAGGCACTGTATATGTACAGAGATGGATAAATGTGAAGATATTACCTCCATGTATAGTGATATCACAAATCAACAAATGGACATTTTTTGTGCACTATCTATTGGAATTTATAAGGACACTGAGTGGAATATGGAGCACATTGCCCTTTATTGATAAAACATTTATTTTCGATTATTGAATTTTATAGAGGATTTTTTCTGTCATTTTTTTAAATGACAAATTTTCCTTTTTTTTTTTTTTTTTTGCATTTAAGCCTAAATATGAGATCTGAGGTCTTTTTGACCCCAGATCTCATATTTAAGAGGACCTGTCATGCTTTTTTCTATTACAAGGGATGTTTACATTCCTTGTAATAGGAATAAAAGTGATCATTTTTTTTTTTTTATATTTTAGTGTAAAAAATAATAAAATCAATAAAATTAAATAAGAAAACAAAAAAAAAATTTTTTTAAAGCGCCCCGTCCTGACGAGCTCGCGCGCAGAAGCGAACGCATACGCGAGTAGCGCCCGCATATGAAAACGGTGTTCAAATCACACAAGTGAGGTATCGCCGCGATCGTTAGAGCGAGAGCAATAATTATAGCCCTAGAGCTACTCTGTAGCTCAAAAAATGCAACTTATAGAATTTTTTAAACGTCGCCTATCTAGATTTTTAAGGGTAAAAGTTTGACGCCATGCCACGAGCGGGCGCAATTTTAAAGCGTGACATGTTGGGTATCATTTTACTCGGCGTAACATTATCTTTCACAATATATAAAAAAATTGGGCCAAATTTATTGTTGTCTTATTTTTTAATTCAAAAAAGTGAATTTTTTCCAAAAAAAGTGCGCTTGTAAGACTGCTGCGCAAATACGGTGTGACAAAAAGTATTGCAATGACCGCCATTTTATTCTCTAGGGTGTTAGAAAAAAAATATATATAATGTTTGGGGGTTTTAAGTAATTTTCTAGCAGAAAAAAATGTTTTAGTCTTGCAAACACCAAATCTGAAAAACACCTGAGGTCTTTAAGTGGTTAAGTGGTTAAACAAGAAATTATCGATATGAAGAAAATCGACGATTTAGAAAATAGAAATCGCAGAAACAACGTTGGAATAATAGGAATGCCCGAACAGAGTGAGGGAGCTAATGCAATAGCATTTTTGGAGGGTTGGCTTAGGGAGGTCTTTGGGGCTACATCTTTTTCATCATTTTTTGGCATTGAGAGAGCCCATCGTACCCCCTTTAAACCTCAACCGGCAAACAAATATCCCAGGCCACTACTTATTAAAATATTTAACTACACTGATAAAGTGACTTTGCTTCGGAAGGCTAGAGAAAAGGGAGATATTTTTTTTAATGGGACGAGAATCTAATTTTATCAGGATTTTTCCCCAGATTTGCAGAGACGAAGAGGAGAATTTATACCGGTCAAACGAATGCTTCAACAACATAAATTAGACTATGCGCTACTTTACCCTGCACGCCTGCGAGTAAACGCGAAAGATGGTACTAGATTTTTTGATACTCCAAAAAGTGTGGAAAGGTGGCTTGAAGAAAACAAGAAAGACCTTTAAAACTATCTTTCTTTGGGACATAAGATAGGAGTAGAACAGGTCTGGCACTGAGAAACTTTTTTTTTTTTTTTTTTCTCCACGAATTGCACAAATCTGCACGATTTAGTAGTAGCACAAGAGTATGGTTTTCCTTTATTTATTTTCTTGGCTACAAGGAAAAATGCACAAAATGCATAGATTAACTGTTGCTAATATAAAGCGGAGTGGGAGCTTAGGGGTAGAAGGATATAATTAGAAGTAAAACACTGGGTAAGCACTTTAAATTAACCGAATAAAACAAGGAAGAGGCACGGAAGCACTAAAGTCAAAATGGGGGGGGGGAGTGGGAGGAAAGGTATAAAAGGAGTAAAGATGTATGGTAGAAGGAAGGAGCGAATGGGTATGAGTGAGGGTGAGGTAGGGAGGTATGTGAGAGAAGAATGTAGAAGTGGTAGCGAGGCCATAGGTACAACCCTGGGGGTGGGCCTAGATGGGCCAGGGGGGAGGGAGGGTGGGGGTAGGAAGGGGGGGTAAAGACAAATATCTAAATATTAATCTACAAGCACAGTCACAAACAGTAAGGTGGCGAGATATGAATTATGTATGCACAAGACGGTATAGGAGTATTAATAGAGAAACACGATTACTGTCAGATTTATTGTTTTCACACACCATAGCAGAGGGAAATTGTGTAAGCTTTTTTTCCTTTGTTGTTTTGGTCATTTTTAGTATGATTTTTGGTTTGATAAGTCTCAATGAATAAGGTAACAAAGAAGGGAGTATTACTTGTGACATGGAATATCAGGGGTCTAGGGAATAGAGATAAAAGGAACGCAATGTTTAGATATTTTGATAGGCTGCAGCCCCAGATAATATGCCTACAGGAAACGCATCTGCGGCCTGACTCTATCCACCGGCTGAGTTCACGCAAATATTCGAGGCAATACCATTCCACGTACTCATCCTATTCGAGGGGGGTTAGCGTAATGGTGTCGGCAAATGTGTTGTTTGAATGTATTCAAAAACAGGTGGATAAAGAAGGCAGATAACTTATTCAGTTTGCATAACAGAAAAACGTAACATGTATTATTGCTGCAATCTATATTCCCCCCCTTTTTCTGCGGTACCCCTGAGAAGGCTGGCACAATTCATGGCTTTATACCCAGACACCCCAGTGCTGGCGCTGGGGGATTTCAATAATATTCTGGATCGAGGATTGGACAGAATGTCTTTGATACCAAAGGCGACAGGACAGATGGTTGGAAAAACTACATTTGCTCTGTTGCTTTCAGAAGTGGGACTCCGTGATGTGTGGAGGGAGAACAAGGGGACGAGAGATGTTATTCGTGTCACTCGGCCTCGCATGGCGGACTCTCTCGAATAGATTTGGGTTTGGGAAATGAAACATTAATGCAAAGGGTAAGGGATTCGGCTTATGAGCCAAGATTATTATCGGATCACTCTACATTCTGGGTTAGACTGGATGTCGCGGTTGCAACAGGTCGCCCACTGTGGAAAGTGAACCTGTTTTGGCTGAGCTTACTCCCATCCCCAGATGGGACAGTAGGCCTGCTACATGAGTATTGGCAACTTAACAGGGGTACGGCCAGTGCAGGGGTGGTATGGGATACATTAAAAGCATTTTTAGCTAGGGAGCAAAGGGTTTCCTCGAACATTCTGGCGATAAGAGTGGAGTCCGGGGAGACGCACACTCTTAGTTCTGACATCTTAGATGATTTCTATGAGTTCTATAGGGAGTTATATTCCTCCAGAACTAGGACGGTAGGCCCGGAGATGCTCTCTTTTCTTCAGGGCTGCCACATCCCCCAACTGGCTGAGGAGGATAGGGAGATGTTAAACCTCCCTATCACATTGGCAGAACTGAAGGAAGCTTTGGAAGGGGCTGCACAACATAAATCTCCAGGTCCAGATGGACTACCAGCGGAGGTATACTCTCAATACGGAGAGGTTATATTGCAGCCCTTGCTGGAAGCATTATCTGAGGCACTGGAAAAGGGAACTCTACCAGACAGTATGCAGGAGGCTATAATTATACTACTCCCTAAACCAGGTAAAGATAAGCTGTCCCGAGATTCATACCGCCCAATCTCCTTACTAAACACGGATATCAAACTTCTAGCTAAAATCTTGGCCAAAAGGTTATCACAGGTAATAGACAGGCTGGTGCATCAAGATCAGTCTGGTTTTATACCTAACCGGTCAACTGCCGATAATATAAGAAGATTATATATGAACTTACAGGTGCTGGTGGATAATACGGGGGGTAGGGCTATTCTATCACTGGATGTTACCAAAGCGTTCGATAGTGTGGAGTGGCCCTACCTCTTTGAAATATTAACTAGGTTTGGATTAGGAGATAGGTTCATAGCATGGGTAAAGGTGCTTTACTCAAAACCAAGAGCTAGACTCTGAGTTAATAATAACCTCTCCCTTCCATTTGAGCTCCACAGAGGCACCCGGCAGGGATGCCCATTGTCCCCATTGTTGTTCGCTCTGGCAGTTGAGCCGTTGGCGATATTGCTCAGAACCACATCGGAGGTGGTTGGGTTTTGCAGAGGCCAGAGGGAAGAAAAAATCTCCTTATATGCAGATGATATACTTATATATTTAGGCCATACGGCGGTGTCGCTGCGAACAGCAATGGGGATAATAGGAGAATTTGGAAGCTTTTCCGGGTTCAATATAAACTGGTCTAAATCAATATTAATGCCTATAGATCCATTGAGGGAGCAGCTACCAGTAGGAGCAGAGCAGATCACTATATCAAGTAGGTTTTGCTACCTGGGGGTGGTGGTTTCCCCGAACGCGGCTGAATATCTTCAGCTGAACTTGGGTCCACTACTGGCAAAACAAAGAGAAAAATGTGACAGCTGGTGCAAACTCCCCCTATCAGTGGTAGGAAGAGCCAATCTAATTAAAATGGTATGGGCTCCACAATTCCTATATATCTTCCATAACTCACTTATGTGCATATCGAACAAATGGTTTAAAAGAATTGATACCCAGATGCGGGAGCTGATATGGAAAAAAAAAGGTAGCAAGGATTAGTTTAACTACTTTACAATATGGAAAGGATAGGGGGGGATTGGCGGTACCTCACCCCAAAATGTACTTCTTAGCCTCTCAGATACAACAGCTGGCGGGATGGGACGGGAAGAAGGAGAAGACCCCAATAGAAATATGGTGACCGGTATTGACCCCACATTAAATACAGCCTCCCATCTTGAGATGGGCTTGCCCAGTATGTCACAATCAGCACCCACAGGAACTCTCATCAGAAAGGTATGGGGGAACTACGGAAGACCCTGGGGACAGAGGGGGTGTTACCATTTACTCCAATATGGAACAACCCTGGATATGTAGAGCTACAGTATTTGGAAGGCTTTAATTTTTGGAAAAAGAAGGGAATCTGGTTCTTTTCACAGCTATATGAGGGCGAAATACTGAAAACGTATGAGCAGCTGTGTAGGGAATACCAATTAGCCCCACGGGGCTTTTATCAGTATCTCCAGCTTCGACATGCCCTACAGAAACAACAACAAACACGATCACTGGTGGTAATATCACCGTCCACTTTGATGATGGTGGTTCTGCAAGCAGAAGCTCGGAGAGGACTGATAACAAAAATATACGAGGGATTGTTAGCAACAATTCAGAACCATGCCTCCCTTAGAAGCCGCAGGAGATGGGGGGAAGACATTGGGGATTTATATGAAGATCAGTGGAAGAGGGCGCTTGAATCTGTCCCGGTGGTATCCGTCTCTGCGTCGCATAAACTGTCGCAACTTTTTATACTACACAGGGCTTACAGAACCGCACCACAACTACATAGATGGGGAAGAAGGGATACTCCTATGTGTCCAAAATGTAAGGCCCAGCAGGGGGACTTCATACATTTGATTTGGAGATGCCCAAAGCTTTATAGGTACTGGGAGGAAGTATCACAGTGCATTACTAGAGTGGCACAGGTACCAGTTCCATTGGATCCCTTAGTATATCTGCTAGGGGCTATTGACCCGGGAGAGTACACAAAAGGAAAGTATTATATGATAACAAGACTGCTGTATTTGGCAAGAAAACTCATAGCACAATATTGGATGGCCCCCGGGGTCCCCACGGGGAAACAATGGATTGCGTATGTCAACTCCCTGTTGGGTAGAGAACATCTGGCCTACAAACGAAGGAAAGCAGAGGGCAAATTTGAGGAGATTTGGTATTCCTGGTTGAGAGACGTGAGGGTCGCACCACCAAAACTGGTGTTGGATAGATTATCTATGTAGAGTGCAGAGGGGGGGGAGGGGATGGGATATAGAAACGTACATTGGAATCTTATAGGAATATAAAAATGTTGTATAATGTATGTCATCTGAACTGTAATGGATGCCGAATAGGCATATCTATATATGAAATTAAAAAAGATAAAAATTAAAATGGATAAAAAAAAATAAAAAAATTATGTGACTGCTTTTTGTTCTGCTGGAACAATTTTTCCCCACAATTTGGTAAAATGAATACAACTTTTTTTTCTGGAATGCTTTATAAATAAGACAGCCAATTTCTTCATTAAAAATGTATGGCCATACAGATGCTTTATAAATCAGCTCCATGGCATGGATGAAAAAATAGAGTATCTGACATAAGTGTAGAAGGGTGTTAAAATGGCCAAAAATGTAGAGCACCCACTTGGGGGAGAGAGGAAATTGAAGATATTGTGGATAGAACTGTGACAAAAGCTAGTGCAGGTGCAGGAGAGAGAGCTGCAATGCACATGTGTGCAAACTGTTTACTGTGGGAAACACTGCTGAGACCATATGCAGTTGGTAGAGATATTCTTACATTATTAGTATCTACAACCCAAGATGTGGTCATTATTGTGTGAACAATGTTTGAGCTGTATATTGTAATACACATCTCTAGAAGGTGTCAGATCGGAAAGGAGGCACATTTGTTTGTCTGCTACATTTATTTAGGATGACAGAATCCCTCAGTAGGGAAAGAAATTTTGCTGAAAAAATACAATTTTTTTCCTGCATCTTTCTGCCTGTACCATCATATAGGCTGTCTGTCTGAAAGCTGCTGGGCTTGTGAATGTTAGCACAATGCCCTTGCAATTCAGAACTACAAGAGCTGCCTTGTAGAGCATTCATTCACAGGAAACTGTGAATGAATGACATGTCTGTGTAGGAGGGGCCCCCACATGACTGTACTCTTTTTAAAAAGAGACAGTAGGTGCGGAGAGGCAATCCCCTGACTGCTCTCACGGGGATGGGCGACTGGCAGCATTTTACATGGTCCCTCTAGATACAGGTGATTTAGCCTTCAAAACTCTTTTATTCAAGGGAATGGCTGAAAAAAAAGCAGCCAGTCATGGTGTGAATTGTGTTGTGAGCAATTGGTTGAGGTTGATAATTCAGATCTGGGCTCTGCCTTTGGCACTGATCATTCCTAAAAAACACCAACAGGTTCTCCAATGAAAACAGGTGGTTTCAATATATAATTCTAGGATTTTCTAGGGGTTTAGCTTTGGTGGTAATTTTGAAGCACATTTACTGCCTCTCAGTAACAGTGGAGATAAACTATATGTGTAAAATGTGAATTCCTTCATTTAGTTCTAAATCCAACAACAAGTTAACACAGTAATTGAGCTTCTTATGTGCTCAAGCTAATGCTGCAACTGTGCTAAAATCAGAATGTTCATTCATTTGAATTAGAATTCTGCAATCTGCAAACACCTGCATTCACCACCACATCACTGCAGAAGGGGAACATCAGCTTATGCTTGCCAAATCTTCAGTTCTGTTGGATCAAGGACTAGCTAAAACTGTACAGCACATCACCTATATGATCAAAACATATCTGCAAGGACTGGGGGCCCGTATTGAGACGATTGAAACCAAGCTGGACAGTACTATATCCCGTACTAACCAAAATACCTTCTGCATTGAAAGTTTGCAACAACTGGACCTGGCCCTAGATAAGATTGATGATTTGGAAAACAGGTGCAGGCGATATAATCTCCATATAAGGGGTTTGCCAGAGAAAGATGTGGACACTGCTGTTCATACATTCCTAAAGGATCTGATCCTCATTGCCTAGATCTGGACAGGGCCTATTGGGCCTTACAGCCTCAGAGCCAGGAGGGCCCACCATGCGATATCATCATTAAACCGCATTATTATAAAACCAAGGAGTTGGTGATGCAAAAAGCCAGAGGCCCCTACGCTGTCTATCCTGGGACATGATATGCAAGTGTTTGGGGATATTTCTCAGTTTACAGCTGAAAAATGCACAATTTCAAACCATTGCTGCCGGTACCCCAACGTAAAGCCATTAAATACAGATAGGCATTCCTCTTTCATTTATGCTTTACTTACACTGAACTGTTGGTATAAAGATATGAAACCGCCCCTAATATCCTGTACCACCACTGCGCCAAAGAAAAAAATTTGAAATAAAAGCTGCTGCTTAAAAAATAATAATGATAAACTAAATTTCAACCTATAAACCAAACTGTGAAAATAGGACAAAATTGTAGCGCTCATGAGATCAGTACCCAAGTACCAATCACTAAATAACTGTAAACAAATCTCTAGTGATAAAATTAATATATATACACACAGTATGGGGCAGATCCACGTACCTGCGCGCAATAATACGACGGGCGCAGTGTATCTAAGTATCTAAGGGCGCCCTTTCTGAGGAAGCGTTTTTCACGCAACGCGTCCAGGGGGTCAGGAGCTATTTCACGTCGCTCGGCGCTGTGTCCCAGGAACTCTTCCGCCTGCCTAATTGTTTACACGCTTGTTTGAATCGTGGAGTTTGTGAGTACCCTGTACATCTTTTTAAAATTAAACGTTTTATGACCCAGCGGAGGCTCTTAGATTGTGTCTTTCTCTCCATATGTCCCTGACCATTTGATATGGCTGCCTAATGAGGATTCGACCAGTTCATCAGATCCCTGTGTTTAAAATGAAAAGTTTTATGACCCAGCGGAGGCTCTTAGATTGTGTCTTTCTCTCCATATGTCCCTTACCATTTGATATGGCTGCCTAATGAGGATTCAATCAGTTCATCAGCTCCCTGTGTTTTACATGCTTTAATGACCATTTGGTAAAACAGTGGTCTTACAACAAGGTGAGAGTACCCAATCACACTGGTGGAGGAGCACAATTTCAGTTGTGGGTGTCTCTTTTTCTTTTTCACATGGTGAAGATTTCTAAAGTTCCGATCGTTGGATCTGCTCTTTAATGTGGATTTCTTTTTTTGTGGATTACTTTACAGTGGACTTTCTATCCTATGCGGACTTGTGCACTTATATACTTAACATTGAGTACGCCTCATAACAGTAGCTTTAACTATACGCAGGAAAAAGCCGAACGCAAACGACGTAAAACAATGCGCCGGCCGGACGTACGTTCGTGGATCGCCGTAACTAGCTAATTTGCATACTCGACGGAAACGCCACCTAGCGGCCGCCGAAAAATTGCATCTTAGATCCGACGGCATACTAAGACGTACGCCTGTCCGATCCAGCCGAGATGCCGTCGTATCTTGTTTTTTAGATACAAAATAAAGATACGACGTGCAAAATTTGAAATTACGCGGCGTATCAATAGATACGCTGGCATAATTGTTCTGTGGATCTGCCCCTGTGTATATATATATAATAGTCCCACATGACTAATTAATAAATAAATTAATAGTCCATAAAGTGAAGTGATATTCAAACCAGATTCAATCTTCCACCCCACTGCCGTGCTTGTGACACACCCCTCTGGAATCGCACTCACCAGCTAAAATTGCCTCCCACTCTCGTGTTTGGCTCAAGAGCTTGTTAATTAGTGGATGGTCGTTTAACCCTTTGGAGTTCTAATTAAGAAGCTCTTGAGCCGAACACAAGAGTGGGAGGCAATTTTAGCTGGTAAATGCGATTCCAGAGGGGTGGTGTCACAAGCACGGCGGTGGGGTGGAAGATTTTAAGAAGATTGAATCTTGCTTGAATATCACTTCCTTTTATGGACTATTAATGTATTTATTAATTAGTCACATGGGACTATTTATATACAGTCCTGATCAAAATTTTAAGACCACTTGAAAAATGGCAAAAAATCATATTTTACATTGTTGGATCTTAACAAGGTTCCAAGTAGAGCTTCAACATGCAACAAGAAGAAATGAGTAAGACAAACCAGTTTTTGAGCATTCAATTAATTGAAAATAACAAATAAACTGAAAAAGGCTGTTTTTCAGCTGATGAAAAGTTTAGGACCACACCTCCAAAAAAAAACTAAACCCCCCAAAACAGAAATCCAACTTCCAAACATGAACTCAGTAATGAGTAGCTCCGCCGTTATTGTTGATCACTTATAAAAAAATTTGTTTTGGCATGCTTGATGCAAGCGTTTTCATGAGGTGAGTGGGAACGGTTCTCCAAGTGGTGAAGATAGCCGCACGAAAACCATCTACTGTCTGGAACTGTTGTCCATTTTTGTAAACTTCCCTTGCCATCCATCCCCAAAGGTTCTCAAATGGATTTAGATCAGGGGAACATGCAGGATGGGCCAAAAGAGTGATGTTATTCTCCTGGAAGTCCCTTGTCCTGCGGGCATTGTGTACTGTAGCGTTGTCCTATTGAAAAACCTAGTCGTTACCACACAGACGAGGGCCCTCAGTCATGAGGAATGCTCTCTGCAACATCTGGACATAGTCAGCGGCCGTTTGACGCCCCTGCACTTCCTGAAGCTCCATTGTTCCACTGAAGGAAAAAGCACCCCAGACCATTATGGCGCCCCCTCCACTTTGGCGCATAGAAAACATCTCAGGTGGGATCTGCTTGTCATGCCAGTAACGTTGGAAACCATCAGGACCATCAAGGTTACATTTTTTCTCATCAGAGAATAAAACTTTCAATAAAACGTCCAAACGAGCAGTTCTGTGGCGTTCAAGGAGACAAGGTTTTCGAAGACGTTTTTTGTTTTTGAAGCCCTTCAGTCTCAGATACCGTCTGATGGTTATGGGGCTGCAGTCAGCACCAGTAAGGGCCTTAATTTGGGTCGAGGATCGTCCAGTGTCTTGATGAGAGACCCTGCTTATGCAGTTCAGCAACCCGACCACGTTCAAAAAGGGAGAGGTTTTTTGCCTTTGCCATCACAACGTGTGACTACCTGACAGAAATTGAACAATGAATCCACATCTTTGCACAGATTTGGCCTTTTAAAGGCATGTGGTCCTAAACTTTTGATCAGCTGAAAAACAGCCTGTTTCAGTTTATTCGTTATTTTCAATTAATTGAATGCTCAAAAAATGTTTTGTCTCACTCTCATTTCTTCTTGTTGCATGTTGAAGCTCTACTTGGAACCTTGTTGAGATCCAACAATGTAAAATATGATTTTTTTGCCATTTTTTAAGTGGTCTTAAACTTTTGATCAGGACTGTATATTTATTCGGTTTATCACTAGTGATTTGTTTACAGTTATTTTGTGATTGGTACTTAGGTACTGATCTCACGAGCGCTACAATTTTGTCCTATTTTCACAGTTTGGTTTATAGGTTGAAATTCAGTTCATCATTATCCTTCACTTACGCCAACAAACCTTACTCCTTCTCTTCATTTGTATATGGCGAAGCTCTTTTTCTATGGCTGGGTTTTATTCGCCAGGAAGGATCCACTTCGGAATCTACTGCGCCTGCTGGCCCCAACCGCCGTGGAGAATCGATTCGTCTTCTCTCACTATTATGGTATCAAGTATCCTATGGTCGGAAGAGATCGTCCAGACACCCTTGAAGCTTATGACTGATAAGAGCTTTTATTTCTGACGACACCTTTTGGATGAAAAGAACTTTGCTGTTCTTTGGGGTTACTCCTTTGAAGTTATATAGGACTTTCTACGATTTTTTTTTGGGGATATTTTGACTTTACATGATCTATCTTTATGCCTATCACCTTTTGTATGGTCTCCACACAGGTAACCTAGTCTAGTCATGGTACAGGGTGATAGTTACACGTGGCTGTGGTTCCTCTGCCCTGTCTGGTTCATTCCTTGGCCACGTGTGGCAGGGGGTAATGGCTGTGGTTCGGGCAGAGACTAGGGCATTTAGGTTTTTTAGAGCATTTCCGATGTTTTCCAACTAGTCATAAGTTTTTGTCCTATGCTGTATTTGCTAAGTGAGCTAAGGCCTGGCCAGGTGGTTGTGCGCACCCACTCGAGCCACTCTGATGATTAAGGCTTCTGGCCTGAGTTTCGTGTCACGCAGGTTTGGGGTGTGAAACTTCTTTGCCCTAGCCTGGAGGCTTAGTTTGGTCTCCTGGCTATGGTATTTGTGTATATATGTCTCCTTTTATTTTGTGTTGTCTTATCTACTTTTCTTTAACTTTTTTCTTCTTTTGCTGTTTGGAGATCTAGGTTTATTTATCCTCCTTCTCTGCCAAGGAGCTGGAGCGGTTGGACCATACGATGGATAATACTGTGGGTTGGGGTAAGTGGCAAACTATGCGGTATGACATTCTTAGCACACCATGAGTACCTCTAGGCCTTTAGTTACCCCATGTAGGGTAATCTCTCAACACCCAGGGCCTAAATTCTCCTGTCAAACGTTGGAAGGCATTTTAGTATTACCAAACCTGCAGAGCAGAGGTCTTGCTACTTCAATAAACAAATTTTCCCCGATCCTATAGACCAGGGGTGTCCAAACTTTTTTCAAAGCTGGCCAGATTTGATGAAGTAAACATTCGTGAGGGCTGACCATATTGTCTGACATTCTTTGAACCATTAAAATTCGGTCCAAGTGTGTTCGTCTGAGCACTAATACACAACCCAACAAGAATTCTCTTGCCTTTGTGGCTGTGTGTGGTAAAGAGATGAGCTTGGATATACTGTATATCTCTTTTGTGGCCCCAATGAATCCCCGAGCGCTGCTCAGGAATAAGGATGAGCTTGGGTGTGTTATTTGAATATACTGTATTTATTGGCGTATAACTCGCACAGGCTTAACATTGCCATGAATGCAGCCTTGCATGTGCCATGAATGCAGCCTCGCATGTGCCATGAATGCACCCTTGCATGTGCCATGAATGCAGCATTAAGTGTGCCATCAGTGCAGCCTGATTGATGCCCATCTGCAGCCTCGGAGGGGACAGGGAGGGGGGGATGAGTGCCGATAGATTACAAACAGGAGAATCTCTTGTTTACTCAGTTACCTCTTTAATACAAACAGTCATTCAATGGCATCCCAGGAGACTGGACTTCCCATTACAGATGCCGCTGAGTAAACAGGAGATTCTCTTCATGTAATCTGATGGCACTTGTCCCGCCCCCTCCCTGACCCCTCCGAGGCAGTGCTGGGGGCCCCTGGGGACCACAAACAATATATATATATCCAAATCCCCAGGGGGGGGATATTAAATCACCAGGGGGGCCGCAATTGGCCCTCGGGCCGGACTTTGGCCTTCCCTACTATAGACCATCCTTCCTGCACAAACATTTTCCATTTATTTTAGCTGACGCTCCAGATACAACTAGAGGAGTAGCGAAATTTGTTTTTTTAAAAAAGGGTTTCTTTCACACTTAAACAAGAAATAAGAGACCCTGAGAGCCGGTTCACACTGGGGCGATCCGACTTCCAGCGCGACTTCCAGAGGCGATTCCGACACAACTTGAATGTGAACCACAGGGCGACCTGAGGCGATCTGGGGCGATTTATAAATCGCCTCCAGGACAGGGAATGTCAGAAATGGACAATCAGAGCTACTAAGCTCTTCTGACATCATTCTTCTTCCTGTTTGTTTTTTTCTTCCCTGTTTTCCTGTGTCTAAAATGCTCTCTGTGCGTTACAATAGATCAGGGATCTATTGTTGGGGGATCTGTTGTTCCTGCCAGGGATCTAGTTTGTCAAGGATCTATTGTTCTCATGTGAACTTGTGTTCCGATCAGGGATCTATTGTTGTTGAGGGATCTGTTGTTCCTGCCAGGGATCTAGTTTTGTCAAGGATCGATTGTTCTCATGTGAACTTGTGTTCCGATCAGGGATCTATTGTTGTTGAGGGATCTGTTGTTCCTGCCAGGGATCTAGTTTTGTCAAGGATCTATTGTTGTTCTCATGTGAACTTGTGTTCCTTTCAGGGATCTATTGTTGTTGGGGGATCTATTGTTCATGCTATTGAGCTAATGTTGTCAATGATCTATTGTTGTTCTCATGTGAACTAGTGTTCCGATCAGGGATCTATTGTTGTTGGGGGATCTGTTGTTCCTGCCAGGGATCTAGTGTTGTCAATGATCTATTGTTGTTCTCATGTGAACTCTTGTTCCGATCAGGGATCTATTGTTGTTGGGGGATCTGTTGTTCCTGTCAGGGATCTAGTTTTGTCAAGGATCTATTGTTGTTCTCATGTGAACTTGTGTTCCGATCAGGGATCTATTGTTGTTGGGGGATCTGTTGTTCCTGCCAGGGATCTAGTTTTGTCAAGGATCTATTGTTGTTCTCATGTGAACTTGTGTTCCTTTCAGGGATCTATTGTTGTTGGGGGATCTATTGTTCATGCTATTGAGCTAATGTTATCAATGATCTATTGTTGTTCTCATGTGAACTAGTGTTCCGATCAGGGATCTATTGTTGTTGGGGGATCTGTTGTTCCTGCCAGGGATCTAGTTTTGTCAAGGATCTACTGTTGTTCTCATGTGAACTTGTGTACCTTTCAGGGATCCATTGTTTTTGGGGGACCTATTGTTCATGCCAGGGATCTAGTGTTGTCAAGGATCTATTGTTATCATGTGAACTAGTGTTCCGATCAGGGATCTATTGTTGTTCTTGTCATTTGAAGTAGTGTTCCTGTTAGGGATCTACTTTTTTGGGGAATCTATGGTTCCTGTCTGCATCTACTATTGCCAGCATGGGATATACTGTTCCTGCCAGGGGATCTATTGATGCCGCCATTCTCTGTGCAAACAAGTGGCATGTGTGGAACTACAACCAGCATGCCTAGGCAAGGAAAATAGACATATAATAAAAAGGTTAAACTTACTTTTGGCAGTGCGGTCGGTCTCAGACAATATGCCCCAATCCTTAAAGGTCAGGCGAGAAATGTCCAGCCAGGCATTGTCCCTCTTCATTTGGTCCTTGTAAAAGGGGTCCCTCTTGTCGTAGAGGCATGGTCTCTCTTTTACCAGCCTTATAAGGGACTCATTATCCACGGCCTCTTTCCAAACTCTGGCAGCAATGGTGCAAACAGAGACAACGTACTAAGAAAGTGAAAGTAATCCGTGCCAAGAAGGTGGGAAGAAGGTGGGGGCTGCCTGGGGACAGGGGAGTACCTGGTGGCTTCTGGGTAAATTCCTCTCTGCTTCTGGCAATATCGCCTCACTATGAACAGGGATCAGACTTCAAAAGCTACTTCCATTGAAATCAATGGGTAGGAATCGCCTACAAGTCGGATTGAAGTCGTACAGGAACTTCTTTTGAAGTCGGATTGCCTTGAGTCGTGTGTATTAACACCACTCCCATTCACTTGCATTGTTTTTCTTGACAGCACGACTTGGGACGACTTGAGGCGATTTCAAGTCGGATCCAAAATCGCCCCAGTGTGAACCGGCTCTGAAGGGAGGTTTGTGTTGGTTACAGTTGGGGGAAAGCTCTGTTCCTTTGTTTCCCATTATGCTAGGGGCATGTTGGTCAGGCCTCCTTTTTTAATAAATTGCTCAGACCCTGACCCCCCACCTAGAGGGGCAGATTATATTTGGTGGAGATACCAATCTAGCTTTAGACTTATCATCCTTTGTTCACAACAATTTGATGCTTAATGATGCTTATCTGCTGGTGTGGAGACATCTGAATATGTGTAAAACAATAAGGGCAAGCCACAAAGCTGTAATGCGGGGGAAGTTGATTCAGTTGTCTTTACAGCTTAACCAGACTTATCATTAACAAATCCAGACATTATACTGAGCATCTGCAATTGCAATCTTTGCTTTGGAATCAAACGTTTCCCGGACCCAGCCCTGCTCCAACACATTGAACAGGACCAAAACGGAGAAGAGCATCCGTTGGGTCTCAACTAAATTTTATACGCATAAAGATAAGATTGGTCCATAAACGTATTCCTCGTATGAGAACCTATGCGGTTCCTAAGATCCGCTGCTCTGATGGGAGATATTCCCAGAACCCCTGTAAAGTGCTTGAGACCTTTAGGAATTTTTACTCTTCCCTGTACCAGACCCCAGGGGGCGTAGATTTCCCGGCTTGTGCTCAATACCTGGAGGGCCTAGTGCTCCCTAAAATATCTGTGGCATATAGAACACATATGGAGGCTCCTTTCATGGCACAGGAGGTTTTGGCTGCTATTAAATCTACGAAAACTGGCTCTGCCCCGGGGCCTGATAGTTTCCAGCTCTATATTACCGTAAATTTAAGGATGGCCTGATCCCTCATTTGGTGAAATATTTTAATGCTATCCGAGGTGGAGCCCCTTTAGATTCCTCTTCATATATGTGACATACATTTCAGTGGTTACAAAGCCTAATAAGGATCCAGGAGAGGTTGACAATTATTTTGCTTATTGACAACGATCTTAAATTGTTTACAAAGGTTTTGGCCAATAGATTGTCTTCCTTTATTAGTTCTTATGTTCATAAGGATCAGGTGGGCCACATCCCAAGTTGTAAAGGGACGGATCAAATTTGGAGAGCGGAGGATATTATTTCTCTGCTGCAGTCAGGCTGGTCTGGAGGTCCCCCTCAGGAAGGCCTTCGCTTGTCTGTTGATTTGCAAAAGACTTGGTCTCTTGGACATATATGTTTCAGGTCTTGGAGTCATGGAGCTTTGACACACTTTTTGTAAAATCTTGGGCACTTTGTATTCTAAACTGCAAGCTAAGGTCAGACTGATGGGACATTTTTCCGACCCAATTGCAATTAAACATAGCCTACGGGAGGTGTGCCAGCCATCCCCTATTTGCGGATTATATGTTGTTGTTTGTAACTTCCCCCCTTACCTCAATTCGAATATAATCAGAATACTACGTGACTTTGGTAAGGTATCTGGGCTCAGGGTAAATGAGAGAAAGTCCTCTGCTATGAACGTTAATATCCCTGCAAAAATTGTATTCACACCTTTAAAATCCTCTCCCCTTTCAATGGCACTTGGATGCCCTCCAATATCTGGGAGTTAATCTGTCCCCTTTTTATGCATTGTTATATGCGGTCAATTATCCTTCGTGCTTTAAACGTTTAGAGCGGTTGCTTTCTAGTTGGGCCCTTAAAGATCCATGGCTTGGTAGGATCCACGCGGTCAAAATTACCCTAATACCCAGACTCCAATTTACTTTGGTCCCTACCGGTTGCTATGGCTAGGACGAATCTCAAGTGCTTTCAAACCAAAGTGTTGAAATGTATCTGGGGTTCTAAGGGTCCTAGATTGGCTTGTGCCACTTTGTATGTGCCTAGATCCAAAGAGGCTTGGTTGTTCCTGATTTCTACGCGTATTACAGGGCAGCACAATTGATGCAATTTTCCATTGTTTATTCCCGCCCCATGAGAGATCGAATTGGGTACAGTTAGAGCGGCAGGCGGCTTCGTCCTATACAATGATTACTTACTATGGTGTCCCTTTAAAATTAGACCTTTGATTCAGTTACCCACGCTATCTTGTTCTTTGACGTTCTGGGACCAATTGTAGCCCAATTTTCTGTTAATTTCCAAATATACTTCATTGGCACATATATTTCATAATCCTGATTTTCCTCCAGGTAGGGATATTAAGGCATTTAAATGGTGGACAAACAAAGGTCTGTACCGCATCGGTAATTTTTTTACTCACCGTGGGCCATTCACCTCATCTCATTGTGGTTCAGTCTTAGAGATGCCCTCTTCTGAGGCATTCCATTTTTTTCAAATATACCACTTTATTCGATCTATTAGGCCCTCTGGAGAACCCCCCCTGAGTGAGCACGTATGAACAATGGTGTTCTAGTGACCGGGGTACAAGAGGTGGTATAGCTATGGTGTATGGGTCGCTGCTCACACCAGTTCACAAACAGCCATACGTACTGGCTTGGGAATGGGGCCTCAATGTTGAGGACTCCTGATCTCCTACAAGGGGGTCCTAAATATTTCTCTGAAAGGTTCTTACCATATGGTATTTGGTCCCTGTTCACCTGGCTAGGATGTATGCTACAACGCCAGGAGAATGTTTCCGCAATTGCAACATGAGAAGTTCCATGTTGCATATATGGTGGGTGTGTCCTCGGCTTAGGGATTTTTGGAATAGAGTGTTTGATGCTCCGGAAGTTGACTGGGTTGTCTATTGACCAACAGCCCAGTTTGGCACTGCTTAACGATTTCCCATTCAGGTGGCCTTGTCTACTAAAGCACCTGGTGTTTGTTTTACTAGCTGCTAAGACTGGTATAGCTGGAGCATGGAAGACACCCTCAGTGTCCTTTAGAAGGATGAAGTATAATGTATTGTGGATTATGATTCATGAAAGAGTTGCAAGTATTATTAATGACCGTCAATCTCCCTTTGAAAGTACTTGGGAACCTTGGGCAACGTATATTCATATTCCTCTTTCTCAGACTGCTAATGTAGTAGGGTCCCTGAGCTTCTCCTGCCCAGCATCATCTCCTCAATTAATCCAAATCTCTCTCCCTCTCCTCTTAGATGTCTCTAAATCCTCTGGTTTATTCTCTTTTTTTCTGCTTTCTTTTCTCTCATCTATTGTGCTGGTCTTTAGGTTTTTTCCTTTTATATGATATTTGGCTGCATGTGCTAGTAATATTGTTTTGGCGCAATTCTTGGTATGTACCAGGGTTGCCTATATGTGAGTTCTATCAACAAGATGATACCTTTACAAGTTACAGCCTTACCACTTTATGGGTTTTCTCATTTTATTGTTGTGGTACATCCTTCATAATGTTATTGTTGTTTTACTATAACAATTGAGGGCTTAATCTCTGTAACTAAACATGTGTATTGTGTACTTTCATATTTGGCACTGCAAGGCCCATATGTTGTTGTTAAACTTCTGCTTTATCATAAATAAATACAAACTATTGAAAGTAAACTATCAAACATATTTGACCAAAGGCACTAGATACTAGTCTGGTGGATCAATGTTCCTTTCATATACAATCAATCTACTGTTTTCTTACTGGTACTGGAGGTGTTTGTTGCATGCCCCCCTTTTATTGCTATATGTCCAAATACAAATTGGGTAACCTGATGTCATCTCAGGTAACAATTCATGCTTTGGCAGGTTTGTACAGATGATAGGGAACAGGTGGATCTAGTGTCTATGGCTAGTTTTACAAAGTTGATTCAGATTCTAGCAAAAACATTAAGGCAAGGTGCATAGTGCAACAGCTCAGAGCAAATTGTTACATCAATGATTTTACTTTAATCAAGTGAAATCTGGTTCTATGATGCACAATTTTATTGCTTTGTGTGTTTGGATAATTCAATAAGCCTGATAGTGAGGATTCTGGAAAAGAAATACTGTAAACATTTATTGCACATACGTACATAAGTACATGAAGCCCTTAAAATTGTGTGTTTACTACAACTTAATAAAACATGTTCCATGAACTGGTTCTTTAAACAGCAAAAGAATGAATTTATTTAAAGAGTTCAGCAGATCAAAATCTGTCTCATAAAGAAGAGTTTCATCCATTGCAATGTTTAATTTTAATGATACCTGAAGGAAAACCATATAAAAATACTATTTTTCTTATCTGCACTGCATTTACAACACTAAGAAATATACATAGCAATGTTGATGGCTTGAATTGTACGAGTTACATCCCAGTAGCATTTACATTTTCCTTTTTGATCAAAGATTCTTATTAATAAAAGTTCAGAGGAATTAGCATACAAAGGATAGTTACTTCCTTTTGCTCACTGAAAAAAAGTGAACGTGCAATTTAAACTTTGTACATATTCTGTAATCATATGAAATATTTGTACAGCGATCTGGAAATATTATCAAATGCAAAATGCAATTTCATTAATGGACAAGTGGTAGTTCAGCAATATATTAAACTTAAACATCCTGCCAAGCCTCCTACTTTCTGAAGAAATCACTGTAGCTGGGCAATGTAGAATTATACAGCTCTGTGCGAGACTCAGCTGCAAGTATGAGCTCATCCGTATTGAGTGCATAGCTCGCCATGATGGAAAAAAGGGCTGCTATTCTGTCTCCCCCAGGAGCATTATTGGACAATTAAAAAAAAAAAAACATTCTATAGATGGATAGAAAGTCTGATCAATCTCAGCTCTGTAAATGCCTGTAAAAGCTACATGTCTGCTTATAGGCATTTGGAGGGCATTCAAACTCTACTGGATTGTTTGTAAATTTTCTGTAAGCACCTAAGCTTAAAAAACAATGCAAGTCAATATATTTCTAGTGAAGCAACATGAATGTCCACCATATAGTCTTATGTTTACTCTTTTTCCACACTAATACAAAAAGGAAGGTGCTCAATTAACCCACATAATGCTAGAAAACTGCTAGTCAAATGCCTTCTGTTAAAGCCCATTTAAACTAGGCCTTAAGAGAAAATATTTATGTTGACAAACTGAAAATTCTTACATTTTAGTATTTTTTTTGTGGCGAGAGATCAAACTGCTTCAATCAGGCAATTCGTAGAGGTCTGGAAAACCAAAAATTACCCAATGGGAAATGTTTCCATTTTTAATCTAATTAAAATAGAAGAAAATCCCTTAAGATTACACATTGCCACACATTGCCACACTAATTCGTTTTTTTAGATAAAAAGTTTAGAACAGTCAGAGCTATGAAAGATAATTGCCGATTGGATACATTTCTTTGCTGCACTTTACATCTTGTTTTGGGTTTAAATATACCTGTGTTGGCATCCAAGTTTAGTGCTGATCCAGTAATTGAGTAATTGATGCAGGCAAGAGGTCTACTTTAGTACATGTTAACAATGTTAAATTTACATAATACAGTATGACATAACAGAAATGATACCTTCAGTTCATTTTTATCTAACATTACCCCATTGTCTTCATGAAGCTGAAGTTTAGCTTGTTATGGGGGGGGGGGGGGATACAGCACCAAATTAGTAATGTGTAATGGCATGTATACTATTACATGCAGCCTGCTGCTTCTAGAATTTTTTTTCCTTTCAGTGCCTCCTTTATAGCTGTCTGATACTGCTCTGAGCAGCTGTCTTCCAGCGCTATGAGGGTTAACAGCAGCCACTGCTGAGACAGGATCGGCCACTCGCCCACCCCCTTCTGCCCTCTCCACCATTCAGATTACTCTTATTACTATTCTCACACAATGCATTACATTCTGTAAATGAAGGAAGAGCAGTTGAATGACAATATCTCCACCGCCCATTTGCAGACCATGATGCATTTTGGGAGAATAGTAATATACGGTAATATGAATGGTAGAGAGGGAAGAAGGGAACATGGGAGTACTGCAATATTTCTCAGTAGCAGATGTTAACTCTCACAGAACCAGAAGACAGCTGCTACGGGCAACATTTGGCAGCTATAAAGGAGGTCATGAAGGGAAGATATATTAATTCATATTTTTTTTTACCAAAAGCAGCTGCCTGCATGTAATACAGTGGTTCTTAACGCGTGTCCTCAGGACCCACTAACAGTTTAGGTTTGCAAAATAACTGAAATATATCACAGGTGATATGATTTGCTGCTCAGTGATTGCAGTATTCTAGTCTGCATCTCCCCAAGTTAATACTTAAAACCTGGCTTGTTAGTGGGTCCTGAAGACAGAAGTTGAGAACCAATGATGTAATGGGATACACACCATTATACACAACTAACTAACTAACAAGGTGCTGTGTCCCAAAAAAGTAAACTTCAGTTCAAATAATAAATAACCTAAAAAAGATAGGAGCATTCACATCAATATATGTTTCCACAATGTATCCAATTAATAAGGGAAAGAACACCACCACAAAGCTTTTTCAATAACCAAACATTTTTCTTGTCAGTTTGCAATGCATTCCTTCCATCTCCAATTTAACGTCACCTTGCATCACCAATTCACCAGGATCCAATACCCGGGCTTGTTTTGCAAAATAGAGACAACCGAAGCATATACTATATAATAAATTAATATACCCCCACCCTAAACTCAGTATAGCAAATAGCAGGACTTTTTCTTATTGCTGAAGTCACTAGAATTTGCAGGTTCACACGCACATGTACACATTTTACACAAATGCTTATGCACACAAACACACGTGAACCAGTACAGAGACAACGCACACACAACAAATAAAAATAAAACAGGTAAAATAAAATTGCCTTTGTCCTTCTCCAAGCTGATAAGCTGTTAAGAATTGGTATGGAATGCTGGTTTTTAATGCGTTTCTCATGGGTAAAGTTTTCTTTCTTGGTTAAAAATACATTCAACAGGAAAAAAAACATATAAAATTATATATATATATTTTATATATATATATATATATATATATATACAAATACTTTGTCATCATTTTAGCATAATATACATTTACATAAATATTCCTATAATGCTAAAGTTCAAAGAAGCATAATCTCCTCCTCTTCATTTTTTTTTTTTACTTTATGGATTCAATTAATTTAAACTCAGCTTTGAAAAAGGTGCTTGAATAATACAAAAGTAAGCAATACCCAAGTAGGGTAGCAGTTCTCTAATTTGCATAACCAGTAACGTAAAACATCCACAAAAAAAAACATAAAAACAAGAAGTTAAAATAAAATAAAAATCTAAATAAAAATCAAAGCATTTGTCTACTCTTTTTACTTCTTTGAAGCACAACTTATATTTTCCAGCAAGATAATGCCAATGGCTTTCTGTTAATGTTACCTACATCTACTACCTCCCTGGCATGAAATATATTAATAACATTGTCAAGCCTTCTCTTCATAGCACAAAAATGCAACAAAAGATCACACACACTCCCACACACACACACAAATAAAAAGAAATAAACCTAACAATACCCATTATAAAAGAAATAATTTGAACAGCATAGTAAAGATCTTACAATGTCTACTTTAAATACTGCTCTTAGGAAAAAATAAAAATCCAGTGCTCAGATATAGATATATGGATGAAAATAACACTTACCAAGCCCTCTGTAAATTTGCCTGAATTTAACTGGCCAATTAGCTATTTAAAAAAGCAGCACAATGTATATAGTTTCAGAAACATTGCCCTCATTTCTACTTTATGGCAGCTATTATCTATTTTTGTTTATTTTTTAAGTTACCATTTCCTCTATACATCTGTAAAGAGATCATCTTAGAAAGGAAAAAGTAATTGCAGCATAACTATGGCTGTAATTTATACTGTAGCATAATTAGTGCTTAACAATCTTAACAACTGCAAAGATCACGCTGATCAACCTAATTTTTTGTCATTTGACACATATGTAGAATCTCAGATGCAAGAGAAGCCAATGTCTTTAAGTAGGGGTGCAGGAATTTCCATTATTTCATGTGCGTGGTTTGACAATGTGACCAACTTTGTGAAAAGAAATTGAGTGCCCCACTAACCGCATTTTCTTACCTCCTGTCTTCATCCACTTAATCTCATGTGACCTCTCCATTGTCGATACCCCAAACCACCACCCCAACAAACCAAAAAAAAATAAGAAAACTTTTCTACAGCTATGTTACAAGCAGATATGTATGAGCCAGTTCTCCAAACTTTGGTTCTAAGAAAACACTTGGTCAGTTGTTACAAAGGGAAAGTGGGAATGTTTGTTTTGGCACATTGCAGGAGACAGGAGTTCGTCTCAGTAAAGTATTGGCAGTACATGTCACACAATCCAATGAGCAAGTGCACGTTTCTAGTTTATTTTAGTTATATAGCAGGCTTTAGTCTTTTCCCATCCTCTTGTCTGAATAATTTTCCTTTTAGAAAGGAAAAAAAATCCATGGTATAGTTGTCAAGGCAAACCTCACACAGTTTGATAGAAATTATCTGCCTGAAGGTTGTTCTGTTTTTGCATACTGTAGAAGCCACTGTATCTAGAGTCTGGGTCTGCCATTCTTAACATCCTCTGTGAGCTGTCCACTTGTACCATAGTTCCTTTCTTGCAGTCCACATACACCAGCTGGTTGTTCAAGCAGGTTGGCTGTTTCAAACATAAAAGGTATGTTTACATTCAGTGTCAGAAGAGGGTAATATCACAGTTGATTACACACAAACATTGGTCTGTACAAATCTAAAATTGGCACCATCAATCATCAGTCTATGAATGGTGTCATAATCAATCAAATCATGCCTCCAATTTTCACCACAACACCCTCTTTTGTTCCATTTATTACTTTATTTAAAAAAAATGGTTCTAAAAATGCCACCTTTTGAAATCCTGGGAACTTTACTGAGGTGGATAGAAGCAATAAAATAAATGAAATACGCTTTTATTGGAGAAAATATTACAGTACCTGCAGTGCCTGTCAGCTTTCCATTGATTTGTACAGTTTTCTGGCCACAGTTGATCACCCATGCATACTCTCTGTATAGAAATGCTGATTCTTGGTGGTGTATGGCCCATGTCTTTTAAATAAGTACTTACTGATCTCCTTAGCTCCCAACACAGTGCAGCATTTCAACTTCAAAATTCACAGCAGAAGCACTGAAGTAGTTCTCAGTCCTTTCCCAGCAGTGCCTTGACAGCCTTCCAGACATTAAATATTTAGAAAACCGTTGGGAGGAAGCAGCAGAGGCTGACCTGACTTGAAGAATTTCAGTGCTTCTGCTTTGAAATTTGAGAAAATATTGATATATCTGCAGCTACAGAGGTCAGTGATGTTTTTTTTCTAATCTAATTTACTGCTTGACAAGAATATATTAATACTTGCATATCCATAGTCTGACCATGATTACACTTAACATTTAAAGGTGAACGCCAGGTATAATCTTGATTTCATACATATGTTGGTCCAACTTGCAGTGCAAGTATGCATATATTATCCTGGAAGGGTTACCAGGTAAGTTAACAATCACTGTAGTAGTTGGTGCTACTACAGTGATAGTCGAGATCTTCTGGGTCCTGCTCAGATTCTGTGCAGCTTCCTCTCTACACACTAACCACAGTGGGTTGCTCGCTTGCCACTGCCGCCATTACATTACCGAAAATACCATATACATAAACAGGAGCTGCTCTTATTAGGTGATACAGTTGAACCATTAGTTTTGCATTTTCCTTCTTAAATCTGCACAAAGATCCCATCAGTTAAAAAGATTTAAAAAAGTGTGGTTTTCCAAATACCTGTGAAAATGCTATTAACTGGTACATGTAATACGTATACATGCAATACAAATTTGCTTGACTGCACCAGGATCACCATTCCGCAAAGGTATATTTGACAGAAGCTTTACATGTCAAACTGACTTCCACTATATATTCCACAATATGTAGCATATCCTGATATTGCACAGCAGCTCAACTTTATCCAGATAGAAAACGCAGATGACCATACATGGTGGCTAGTGACTACAAATTAGTGCAGTTAATAGATTTGTTTTGTTTAAATTTGTTCCAAGATTCAATCCTATTAGACATATTTTGAGAGACAAGCTAAGCTTTACAAACTGAAAGTTGCAATTTGAATGCCATTTAAGAATGCATTCTTATACATCAATATTTCATCCATGTGCATTACTGTACCTGTATAAAAGGGTTAAGTGCACAGGAAAAATGCAAATGTTCTCTTGGAATGCCTAAATCTTACATTCCCTTGTGGAATGTTCTGAATGTGATTGTGTGAGCAGACATGCAAAGCAAGCGATATTGCCTTGGGCTGAAATTCAAATATTCACGATATTACTTTTCTGGTTTAGTACTTTAACTTGCTTCTCTTCCGCAAGGCAATGGCAGCATGCTATGTACAGCTATTTCATATAGAGAAACATGCAAGTGTATCACAGTATTGGGGGCTAATTTCTAAAGAGAATTTTTTTTTTTTCGAGTGGCAAAATAGCATACAGCACATTTAAAGATAATCATATTAACAAGTAGAAACACTGTATAATTCTACTTGCAGTGGATGCAGGGTGATTATTCAATGTTTAAAGCATACAAGTCCAACACAACTGGCATATGGGCTACTACCCCTGTGGATGGTGGGCCATGAGCACCACTGAAATGGTTTATCTTAGCCCATATGCTTTAAGATGTGGGTCCAAAATTATGGTGCACGTTATTAAAATATTTGTTTGTGGTAATGATGTGCTTTATGGTTATGCAGGAATTGGGATGAAAGGGATGTTTTCTGCAGATAAGTTGCTTCAAACTACCCACAGTCACGTTCTCATGTTTTAATTAAATAGGTCATTCATTCAACAGCAAATTATGCACATTTAACTGCAATAGATCCTAAAGATATTGATTGCAGTCATTAAAAATTTGATTGTATCCAAATAAACAAGTGTTATATATATATATGTATATATTTGCAAAGAAGTGGAGGAGAACTGCACCCGGTGTACAAGTGCCAGCAAACAGGTCTTCCCACCGACCATATATATATGAAAAAAGCTCAAGGGTTGCTGCACTTAAAATCATTTCTTTATTTTTCAAATATCTTCATAAAGGTTACATACCTAAAAAGTATTCAGACATGGATCATATCATCCACTTCTGAATACTTTTTTGGTATGTAACCTTTATGAACATATTTGAAAAATAAAGAAACTATTTTAAGTGCAGCAACTCTTGAACTTTATATATTTATATATATATATATATATATATATATATATATATATATGCCATATGACACTGTGCCAAAACCAAATTCTTAATATTTTTTTTTGCACAAATAGAGCTTTCTTTTGGTGGTATTTGATCACCTCTGGAAATGTTTATTTCTTGCGCTTTAAATAAAAAAAAAATAACGTAACTTTTGAAAAAAAAAAGTTCTATTACAAAACTTTGTAAATAAGTTTTCTCCTTCACTGATGGGCACTGATGAGGCTACACTGACAGGCACTACTGATTGGCACTGATGAGGTGGCACTTATATGCAGCATTGATATATATCACTGATGGGCACTCATAGGCAGCACTGATAGGTGGCACGTATAGGCGGCACTGGTGGGCACTAATGGGCGCCACTGGTAGGCAGCACTGATCAGAGGTGTTGGCAGGCGGTGATGCCTGCCAGCACCTCTGATCAGTGCTGCCTACCAGTGCACAGAGTGCCATCCCTAATGGGCAATAATTGCAATCCCTGGTGGGCTCTAGTGGGCTTAGCTGGTAATCATGGATGGTCATCCTTGATGGCCATGGGTGGGCATCCTCGGGGGCTGCACTGATAATCAATGCAGACCCCCCTGTCAGGAGAGCAGTCGATCGGCTCTCTATTTGTGTCTGTTAACGGCTTTTCCTGTTTACACTGTGATCAGCTGTGATTGGACACAGCTGATCACATGGTAAAGAGCCTCCGTCAGAGGCCCTTTACGCAGATCGGAGATGCGGTGTGTCAGATTGACACACCACACATCGCAATCGCGGCGTATACTGGTATCATGTGGACCTTACTGGAAGCGTTTAGCATACAAATCGGCTGCTTGGTTAAGCCATTCTATATTGCCAGTTATATGGGATGCAGAGAAACTTTAGTTAGAATTTACCACACACAAAGCACAATAACCTATATTTGTTCCTGTTTTCTGTTACATATAGGAGTTAATTTGGGAAATATAGAAAAATTAAGCAGACATTACTTTTTTGACACTTGTGATAGCTAGCAAACTAGAGAAAAAAACAAAAAAGTAAGAAAGACAGATAAATCGAAAAATTACAAATGCATACATATATACATACAATTTATATATTCTCTCACATATATAGCAGGAATGTTATACCTTTGTAGGAGTGCGGTAACAAGGTACTGGAATCCACTGCTTTTTCTGATTGATGAGAAGGAGGACTATGATGATCACAAGTGCTGTCATTATAGGGACTGCCACCCACGCAACTGAATGAAGAGACGCATCTTCACTGGGCCGAGGTCTGTCGCCTTCCCTGTAGTTAACTTTAAGATGACCCATTTCTACAAAAATTTAAAAATAAACCATCTGTTGCAGCAATGCTTAGAAGAGGTTGCAGTATGTAAAAGAAATGTCATGCTAAAGCTCATTTCCACCTAATGTGACCCCCCCACCCCCACCTTAAATGACCCTTTCCTGCTCAACATCCCCAGCATTATCTGTTTAAATCGCTACATGTATACTTTTTTCAAGGTTCAGTTGGTCATGTTCCTCCAGCACTGGGCAGGTCCTGAATGCTGCATTGAACAGTGCCACGCAATGAAGAGTCACCACTATATGCAGGATTCTCCTGTACATCCAGGGCAGCTTGATAATTCACCCCTAGACACCTTGGGCTCACAAGAGGTGATTTGAATGATGCTTTGCCAGCATAGTGTAGGTATAGGTGGGTGTCATTTAACCTGGAGATGAGTGGTGAGTCTGCAGCAGGAGCTAAAAAAAATTCACCCTTGGCTGACCTAATTACTTCTTAAAACTCTAGCTAGAATTGGACTTAAATAGACCAGGGGTAGCTATTGGGATGTACTGAAAAAAAATTCTTAAAAAAAACTTTCATTGAATCTTCAGTATTTAATATCTTCAATATTTGTTGGATGCAGAAGGAAATAACTTATTAGTCTTTGAGAATAAATTCCATTAAGACCCATTTCACACTGGGGCGCTTTTCAGGCGTTCTAGCGGGGAAACCCACATTCAAGCGCACAAGTATGAACCCAGCCTGAGGCTGAGAATGGCATATATACATCTTATGTAGTAAACACAAATGCCCAATAAATAACTATTAAATATACAGAAACTGCTGTACTGACCTCTATGGTGAAGAATATCATTCTCACTGGGTGTTGGCCACTGAGAGCTATCGTGTTCATTTTTTCCTCTGTGATTTGTCTTCTCAATAGGGATGTTAGTAGGTTCTGGAATATACATCTCTGCAAAACACGGATATCATTTATGGATCTATTTGTTTTTCATGTAGCCGTCAGATCTTTCTAACATCCTAAACCATTTAACCTCAGCAGGGGCAAATTTCAATGACATCATGACTGGAGGCATTTTTGGTTTCTATGCAAGCCAAACTTTGTTATTTACGCACAAGTTGAAATGTATTTACAGTAAGTGTACAGTATTATGTTGGTATAATTATTAATAGCAGTAGTATTATCCACTGATATATTGTTTTACTGTATTTTTCAGCAAGCAGGTTGTCAAGTTGACCATATACCTTGCAACCTCTTTATTTATTGAATTTTAAGAAAAATATATTTTAATATTTAGAATGTCATGTGTAGCCAACTTACTGATTTTGCCTGACAACTGAGCACAATAAGGTGTAAGAACATACCTGGCTGACATCCCACATTGAACATCAGTGTCTAAAAAAAAAAAAACTATCGATAAACCAAAGATCATTTCTATACAATGGCACATCAGAGGGCTTTAGGGTGCATTGATAGACACATTTGAATAGGGAGAGGGGGAGGGTGGGCGGGGGGAGTAGGGATGTGGTAGATCCCTCCTAATGGCCCCCCCTTTCACCCACTTGTCTCCCCCCCTCTTTTTTTTTTTTTTATTCTTTTTCTTCTTTTTTTTTTTTGGCAGCAAATATCACTTAGAAATCTAATTTCTAATTTAATAAGTTCTGCATAGGGGGCTTTTGATGAAGGGGATTAGTCCAGTCATAGCCAAAAATGGGGAGGGTTTTTTTTTTTTTTTTTTTGGGGGAGGTAGAGGTAAGGGGTAAGAGGGGCCCTCATTTTGCTTTAGGAGGGATAAACACATATAATGGGAAGGTTATTGATAGCTTCCTTTGGCAATGTTGGTGGTGGTGGCTTTTCTTGTTTTTTTTTTTTTTTCTTTTCTCTTATCCTTCTCCTTTATTATTATACAGGGGTAGGGGCAGAATTAGGAAGGTTGGCACATATATAGAAATGAAGGGAAGGGAGGAGAATTGCCTCCCTCTATCACTTAGAAACATAAATTTTAATTCAAATAAGTAGTGCACTGGGTGTCCCGGACGAAGGGGACGAAATAGTCATAGTCAAATAAGGGTAGGGGTTAAAAGAATATTTTGCCCTTTTTTATTTATTTTTTTCCTTTGCCCTTTTTATAGGGGAACAAATATCACTTAGGAATTTAATTACTAAATTAATTAAGTAGGGCACTTAAAGGTGATGAAAGGGTTTAAATAGTTATAGTTGTTAAAAGGGGAGGGGGAAGGGGAAGGGAAAGAGAAGGGAAAGGGACAAAGTTTTTTTTTTTTTTTTTTCTAAATAGGGTAGTTAGACATCACTTAGAAACTTAGGGCCAGATCCACAAAAACCTGGCGTAACTTAAAAAATCCCATTTAAGTTACACTGCCTTAAAGTTTCTACATAAGTGCCCGATCCACAAAGCACTTATCTAGAAATTTCAGGCTGTGTAACTAAAATTGCGCCGGCGCAAGGCGTTCCTATTCAAATGGGGCGAGTCCCATTTAAATGAGGCGCGCTCCCGCGCCGGCCGTACTGCGCATGCGCGAATTTACGTTACGCTGAGTTTTGAGGATCGCGACGGCTTAAAAAAGCCTACCCACGTGCACCCACCACGTGGGTACCTGCCGGAGCATGATGGGACGGTGATGCCTATATAAATGGGATGCAAGGCGCGCTTCCATCATTACAGCGACAACAGGCGACGAGGCAACATCGGAAGAGGGGAGAAGAACAGAAGACCCTGACGTCACAGAAGACCGCGTCGGCTGCCTGTTTGAAATCGAGCTAACACACAAAGATAGCAGGCAGCCAGCGCTGAAGAAGAAGGCACCGGACATCTGCAGAAGAATCGGGGTTCGCCGAGTCAACAGCGGAAGAGGGGAGAAGATGGAAGAAGCCCCCCGGAGTCCGGAGAAGCCCCCCCCGGAGAGCGGAGAAGACCCCCGGAGAGTGAAGGACCCCCGGAGAGCGGAAGAAGAAGCCCCCCCTGCTAATAGAGCTAATAAAGAAGACAGGGGGGGCATCCGGAGCAGAATAATAAATTATTTTAAAAAGCCTTGTGTTGTGTGTTTACTAACTAACTTTTTGCCTACAGGTGAATGGATAGGGGTACGATGTACCCCATATCCATTCACTTAGGGTGGGGGGCCGGTATCTGGGGGCCCCCTTATTTGAGGGGACTCCCAGATTCCGATAAGCCCCCGCCCGCAGACCCCGACAACCAATGGCAAGGGTTGTCGGGAAGAGGTCCTGTCCTCATCAACATGGGGACAGGGTGCTCTGAGGTGGGGGGCCCCGCAGTGCGCCCCCCTGCCCCAGAGCACCCAACCCCCCCATGTTGAGGGCATGCGGCCTGGCACGGCTCAGGAGGGGGGGGGCGCTCGCTCGTCCCCACTCCCTTCCTGACCGGCCGGGTAGCGTGCTTTGGATACGGGTCTGGAATGGATTATAGGGGGACCCCCTACGTCGATTTTTCGGCGTAGGGGGGTCCCCTTACAACCCATACCAGACCTAAGGGCCTGGTATGCTCCTGGGGGGGAACCCATGCCGGTTTTGTCTTTACAAATTGCCGTGGAGTTCTCCCTCGGGAATGCATACCAAATGCCGTCGCTGGAATGGGCTTTTACATGGTGTGACTAGTTTACACTTTGTAACATCAGCCCTAGTTTTACACTTGCAAAATAACACTTACGGCGAAAAAACGAAGCTGGAAAGCTTTGTGGATCGCCTTAAGTGCTAATTTGCATACTAGCAACGGCATTTCGACTCGAAATGCCCCCAGCGGCGGATGCGGTACTGCATCCTAAGATTCGGCAGTGTAATTCAATTACACATGCCTGATCTTCTGCCTAACTTTGGAAAAAGCCTTTTGAGGATCGTTTCCAAAGTTAGACACAGACTGAACAGCAGTTAAGTCTGCGTATCTCTTTTGAGGATCTGGCCCTTAATTTCTAATTTAATAAGTTTTGCACGGGGTGTTTTTGATTAAGGGGATTAGTCCAGTACGGGGAGGGTTTTTTTTTTTTCTCTTCCCTCCCTCTCTTTCTCTCTCATCTCTACTTGTCTCTTTCTCTCTTTCTCCGTCCTCTCCTCGCTCCTCTGTCTCTCTCTTTCCCTGTTCATCCTATGGGCATTTACATTAGGGAGTTAGCCGTGTTAAACTGTGTACGCTCCAGGGAGGATATTCCTATGTGTCTAGGTTAAGTGGGAGACGGAGATAGGGAAGGGTTTAAGGGAGCGAAAGAAGGGGTACTATATATATTGACCAAAATAGGGGACTATAAGGAGACCATGTATGTGTTGTTATTTGTATGTTAAGTTATAATGTGTAAGAATGTTATGTCGATGCTTGATGTATGTCAAAAATATATTTAATAAAAATTTTATAAAGTGATAGACACATTTGAAAAGGTAAAAGATGATGTCTGGTATAATATTGTATAACTTTTCATTAAACATTTTAGTTTAAAGGAGAAGTCCAGCCAAAGCTCTGGACTTCTCCTATAGATCACAGTGCAATTCGTTTTTCACTCCTGTGACCCGTTTTCAGCAGAGAGTGGACCCAAGCCCGCTCTCTGCTGACGTCACAGGAATCAGTCCAGGCACTGCGTCATCGCGACAATGAAGTCTGGATCCGCCAGGTGCCTGGACTGACACCCGTCTCAGCGAGTTGCTTAGATGGCTGCTCTCCACCCCTTCACAGCTCAGCACTCCAGTGAGCATGGAGGAGCAGAGCAGAAAGCTGCTGATTGACAGTCAGCAGCTCTCTGCTCGAGGAGCTGAGGGAACCGAGCCATCTGCGATGTTCGATCGCTCGGTTCGCAGTGTAGAGCCCCCGGGGGATGGATGCAGCATTGAACCGTGTGAAAGAGCCCTAGCAGGTATTAAAACTGTTTGAAGTCATCAATGAATGGTTAAGCTATGTACATAATTTAGTGAAACCACAAAAATGTTTAGTGGATGTAATGACTAAAACAACTATTATGATCTTACATTGAAAAGAAAAAGCAGGGTATCAACTACAATGCACTGCATGTATACACTTCTTTTCCCCCATTATAGAATACCATTGTAAACATACTTAGATTCTCAGTTGATCTCAACTTCTTAGGAAAAGCAGCTTAGTGTTTTCACTACTTTTAGTCTGTAATGTGAAGATGATTGAGTAGAGCAAAAACATAGTCAAAGTGATATATTTTCATACTTAAAGGAAAAAATTATGACAGCTCTTGGGGTACGAAGATCCAGTTGCTATGTGTGAAAACATGCTCTAAAGAAGGAATGCTTTATAAAAGGCTGCCAAGAATTTTAAATAAAAATAAATAAATACATTTCATCCATGCATACCTTTTGTCCAAATTTTTTTTTAAAATGTTGACTTCTCAATCTAGACTAATTGTAATTTTTGGAATCTGTCAATGTGTTTGTATGTGTAGGTTAGTAGCTTGGCTTTGTTTCCACCTCTGAGGAATGACTTCTGTTAGTTCTGAGCCAACAGTTGTGTCTGGACATTTTACAGTCTTAAAGGTAGCTGAGCTCAAAGTATTTAGTGCCTGTGGGATTCAGCCAACCCATGGCATTGTCAGTCATCTGCCCAGATGCTTTGTTTGTACTTCTGCAAAAAAGCCATAAACCAGCGCATCTGGAAACACTTGTCTGCTACAAAATTTCTGCTTGGGAGAGACTTTGCTGATGCAGGATGTGTCTTCTTGCTACGCTTACTTTTTGCATGGCATGAGATTTGTTTATGTTTTATATCCTCTAAATGGTTGCTTATGATTCACTTAAAAGGCTAAGTTTGCCTTTAACCACTTAACCTCTGGAAGATTTACCCCCCCTTCATGACCAGGTAATTGTTTGCCTTATGGCACTGTGTTACTTTAACTGACAATTGCGAGGTGGTGCAACACTGTACCCAAATTAAATTTATGGATTTTTTTTAACACAAATAGAGCTTTCTTTTGGTGGTATTTGATCACCACTGTGTTTTGTATTGGCTGTGGTGTACACAAAATGAGAATTGTAAAACCAGAAATAATTTTACATAATGTGACATGGCATACAGAAAATACTTATTCAGAGTAAAATATATTGTTACCTGTACACATGGGACAACAGCTTCCTTCAACATTAATTGGCTCCACACATGGCAAAGGTGGGCAACTAACTGTAGAGCAAAGTGTTTGTCCTTGTAAGCAATAGCAATGTGTACAACTGTCAATGTCCCATCGTTCCTCATCAGCATATGTTTTGCCATTGAAGTGACAGACCACCTTCTTTGGAATTGTATCCTCTGTGAACATAAATTAAATATATTAGCCACAGTTGAGCTAATGAATTAGTTATATATTGGAGTTTGTCAAAATATATATATTTAAAAAAAAAACAGTTTCCAAACAAATAGATTAAAATGTGAGCTCTTACAAAACACTATTGTTACAGACAAACTAACCCACTGTTTCAGATTTGTAGCGCAGAAGTGTATATATTCATGCTTTCCGGAGTTGGCAGGTGAAATGTGGGCTTCTTTACGTGTTAGAAGAATGAACACCAAATATCATTAAACATACAGTAGGTAATTTTACAATGCAAGAAACATTCAAGGGTTGTAGCACCACAAAGCAGAGGCATCTTGCATAACTCCCTCAATAAAGCTGACCTATTGCCAACCCCAAAAAGTTACAATACTACTTCTTAAGGCCAATTTAAATTTGTCAAATACTGTTTGAAATACAATTTGATAGACTTGTGTCTTTTTCCAACCTCATCTACTATGTATATTACCTGTGAATTGCAAGTATTTGTTTATGAAATCACCTCCCCCCATTGACACGCTATTTATTCAAATAAGTTCTTGTGAGAATGACTGAGGTATCAAATACATCTCCACATATGATGTCTGTATTTACAGACAATGTAGCAGGAGTTAGTGAGCATATAATGTTTTATGAATCCTCCCCAACACCAGCTTTGCTGCCAAACATCTTGACAGAAGTTAGTCAGGGCTAGAAGAAGTTTTTTTTTGGGGCTCTAGGCATGATGCCAGCTTTGAGGCCCCCCACCCCAGAATAGGGGGAGGGGCAAAGGACCTAAAGGTAAACCACATGGCCATAAGGATCGATCACGGGATTGATCTACCTATGAGAGATCCCCTTATAGGAGAGGTGGGTACAACAAATACCTTCCTAGGCCATATGGTACACCAGGAAGGGCAAATGATGGCCCTCGTACACCTAGATATGATTATCTCCCGAAAGGACATGAGTCCTATTATGGATATATGGACAGAGAGGATGATTGTTTTGATAGGCCCCCTTATAATTACAACCAAAATCTGCCCAAGTCTACCCACCCGGGGGATTTTCACAGGGGACCGGGGAATTACCCCAGGGGGGGAGAACAAAACGGGGGTCGAGAGGGGGGAGAAGGGCCAGGAAGAAAAAGGAGAAGAGTGTAACATTAACAGGAATTTTTAATTTAAGCTCTGCCGAGTTCACCAATGCAGAAAAAGTAGTTTTGGACAAGGGTTTGAAGTTCGTCCCTCCAAAAACCCTTAGTAAATTTAATACCTTTATAGATGTGCAGAAGTTTGTGAGAAAAATGAACATTCAGAGGTATTTTATTTCTAACCCATGTAGACCAAATCTCCCGGAAGTTTCTACGCACATTATACATACAGGCCTCTCAAATCCATCCCTCTTTAACCCTCCCTGCCCAATGGCACCCAATATCAAAGTTTTTAGGGATTTGGTCCTAAAAGACCTGGAAGAACTTCCCTTGAAAAGGAACCATTCCGACCCTAATGTAAAACTTGGTTTGAAAACTTTGTGCGAAAGGAAGGATTTGGTGATCCGCCCTGCGGATAAGGGGGAGGTATAGTGGTCTTGGACAAAACCCGCGTATAATGAAGAGATGTCTAACATTCTGGGTGATAGTTCCACCTATAGTAAGTTACCCTCGAACCCCACTTCGAAATTTAAGACTTCTTTGAAGAAACTTATTGAAAATGGGGTCAAAGGGGGAATACTGGATAAAAAAATAAAAGTTATCTTGTGCCCAAGGTTCCGCGTATTCCTGTTATGTACTATTTGCCCAAAGTGCATAAAAACAGTACTCGCCCGCCAGGGCGTCCTATTGTTAGCGGAATCAATTTGATAACATCTCGCGTAGGGAAATACATAGATTACCATCTCCAGCACATTGTGAGAAGTATTCCTTCCTATTTGAAGGATACTAGACACACTATTGCCAAACTACAAGATGTACCCTACACGGAAGACCTTTTATTAGTTACAGCTGATGTGGCATCTTTATATACCAGCATTGCCCATCATTTAGGCTTCCAAGCTGTGGAGTGCTTCTTGGACAGAGTTGGAAATATCCCTACTGTACAAAAGTCGTTTATTTTGGACCTTCTGAGGTTCGCTACCTCTCACAACTATTTTTGGTATGGGGGCGACTTTTACTTACAACAGAAAGGGGTGGCTATGGGGGCTAAGTTTGCCCCCAGCCTTGCCGGCATATTTATGGCCAAATGGGAGGAGGATGTCGTCTATGCCCTGGAACGACCTGAGATCATTCTTTGGGCTCGTTACATAGACGACATCCTCCTCCTATGGAGAGAAGATTTTCACCGCTCCAGGTGAGCCCTATAGACAATCAGGGACGGTCGGATTACCAAGGTGCTGGCAATGCATGTAGCAGTAGCAATAGGAGGAAGGAGCTGGACAGCCGCACTCCGAAATAACTTTTCAAAAAAGTTGTCTTTTATTTTCAAGCAGGAACATGCATAATCACCACAACCATAAACCAGGACAGCCGACTAGTTTTGCACTCTTGCTAGTGCTTAATCATGGCTTACCATGATTAAGCACTAGCAAGAGTGCGAAACTAGTCGGCTGTCCTGGTTTATGGTTGTGGTGATTATGCATTTTCCTGCTTGAAAATAAAAGTCAACTTTTTTGAAAAGTTATTTCGGAGTGCGGCTGTCCATCTCCTTCCTCCTATTGCTACTCCTCCTATGGAGAGGCGATCCCATTTCCCTGGACGACTTTATGTCAGGCCTTAATGATAACCAAGTTGGGATTAGTCTCTCTTATGAGGCTAGTTTCTCTAGTATACATTTTCTCGATTTGGAAATTTTTGTGCAGAATAACCAACTTAAAACTAAGACTCACTTTAAGAGCACGGACCGCAATGGATTCATCCCAAAGGATAGTTGCCATCATCCTTCCTGGCTTGGCTCGGTGCCCCGTAGCCAGATGCTCAGGATTAGACGGAACAGCTCGAATTTAGATGATTTCAGAGTTCAGGCACAGACACTGAAAAGGAGGTTCGTTGATAAGGGCTATTCTAGCATTGCCATTGAGGAGGAAATCGAAAAAATCCCAGCGATGGACAGGTCTATATTAACTGCAGAGAAAACTAGGGTAGCACAAGATAACAAATTCAAACATTCTTTCTTTACTACTTTTTCGACCCAACATAGACAGATCAAAAACATTATTCGGAAACATTGGGGGATTTTGAAAAATTATCCTCTGTTGGGACCAGTTTTTCCTGTGGAAGCAGGTGTGATCTATAGAGGGGCCATGCCTTTAAAAAATCAACTCGCACCTAATATTCCAGACCCCCCAGTAAAAACCTATTTTTTCCCTCTCTCTAAGGGATATTATCCCTGCAGAAGATGCAAGGTATGTCTACATAATCACAACAGAAAGAAAACTGTTAGTTTCACTTCTACGGTCACTGGTCTTGTGTTTCCTATGAAACACTTCTTCACATGTGCGACTAGACATGTTGTCTATCTTATCACCTGCCCTTGTGGGAAACAATATGTGGGTGGCACCATAAGAAGTTTCTCCACAAGGGTAGGTGAGCACATTGCCAAAATTAAAAAAGGGTGCCCGAAACATACGGTACCCAGACATTATCTTGAACAACATAACAAACAGATTGAGGGTACCATCTTTCAGATCATTGACCACTTCGTTCCCCACTGGAGAGGGGAACCTAGTGTTCGGGGTGTATCCAAACTGGAGGTTTTCTGGATTTACCAGTTAAAGTGTTACGTGCCCCATGGCCTTAATGTGGAGTGGGACGTAAACTCATTTATTAACCAATCTTGACATTTGCATACTATAATTGATGTTTATTATTTAATAATTTAACATTTATTGTTTCCTCCGTTACATACGTCGACAGACTTAAATGTCTGTTCCTCCATATTCCCATGAGACCGATCCCATAGATGAATATTAAAATATTCTCCTTGGGAGCCTATGATTGTGGGTAGATGAGGTGGTGGTGTATAGCTACCATTTTTTTCACCACTAGGAGGCTCTCCACGTGAATATATTATCCAATTGGCAGTATATACTAGCTGTTTATTCAGTTCAAATTCTCCTAATCCCCTTCCCTTCAAGTTTCTTCGGGTCCCACAAGGATCGATGAGTCCATCTGACCCATTCAGCAGACGCTGTGGTTGTGACATGTTTGGGTCACGCTGGAGTGTGTACCGATCAGTCACATACTGGCAGCGTCTGTCTAACCCCCTGCCATATGGCCGCGTCATAAGTGGGTGGAGCTTGCGGGAGATGGTGACGCGCTCCATCTGTGTGATGCGTTGTCTGTGCGGTCTACTTTGACCTCCTGCCATTCATTGGAGGAGGTTTCTGTACAGGAGAGATCCGGATTGTGGGCGGGCATAGAGGGCGCATCATTTCCTTGCGCCTGGAACGCAAGGTTAAGGGAGAGCGTGGGAGCCAATTGGAGACACTCTGATACGTCATTTCCGGGCGCCTGGAGCGCACGAATACCGGAAGTGACTGGAATTGGAACGCACGCCGTGAACAGTGAGTGCTAGGGAACCGGGTCTCATGGGGGTACTTTGAGGGACTATTTAAGGCGCAGGCAGGGTGGTGTATTCAGATATGCACCCCTGTCGAAGTCTACTTAGACGAAACCGGTCGGGTTATTGAATATATTCACCCTTACTGCGCACTGATTGTTCTACCACCTCTTTGAAGATTGATTGCTAAGATTGCTGTGGTTGCTGTGCAGATCTCTTTGAGATTCATTTGGATTTTCTGTGAGCATGTCCTTTTGACTTTTTAATAAAAATGTTACGCGATGAGGAGGTGTTTCTCTCCTTTTATATTTTTATGCTGGATCCCCTGAGAATTTTACTTGCCACCAAGATCATCACCATCACATGTTCCTGGTTCCTGGTCTGATTGCTGTAGGAAGGCCCTGCTGGAAACACCATCAGGAGTGTCCGGAAGGTTACCCTGGTAAGGCAATCGGCCTACACAAGCCTTGAGGACCCCCCACCGTATGGTGAGCTGTGGGTCTACATCATCTGGTAAGGGCATTTACTCTTAACAGAGATTATCTGCTTGGGGATGAGACACCACTGATCAGAAATAAAAGTGTTCTTCTTTTTCTTCCACCTATGAGAACATAGAATACCTCTGTGTATTGAATGGGACTATGCATTCTATGTCATTTACCATATAGAACCTCTTTTTTCACTATATGAATATCATGTGTGTTTGTGATTGATCACATATGTGTATACTTTGTGAGGGTGTTATAGCCTTTTTGGGAATTTTAGGTTCCAGCACCTAGAAATTCACAGTATTTATTGTTTGGGAAGAATTTATTCCTGCTGACCACCCAGGTCTGTGAGGATATATGAGTCACTTCTTATCTACTTTATCACCTTATTGGGTATTTTTGCTTATGTAGTCACTGATACATTATATGATATTGCCCCACAGGGCATATTTGTTTCAATTGGCGCTGCACTTTTTTCTTTATTCTATTTCCACAATTTTCCATGTTGTGCTAGCTGCCTTACACTTTGGAGTTTCACTATATTTAACATTATCACCTTGTAGTATAGCGCAATATAATATATTTTTTATCAGCTTTGAGGCCTTGCCTGCTGTTAAGAGATTTAACACAGTCCATACATAGCACTGTAGTGTGTTGCGGTACTATTCATTTTGAATGGCACCCCAATGCCCTTCTACAGGAGCAGGCAATGTACTGCAGCAATGCTTTGCATTAAAAAAAAGGGTCAAGTATGATTTGTGTGTTAAAGTGGATTTAAACCTGAAAAACATATTTTTTTTAATGAAGACTTTTATACCAGGTTCAGTAGAGGATGTCAAGTCATCTTGCCACAAAGAGTTAATTCAGCTCTGATCAATCCTCTTATTTTTTATTTTACTAAGAAAAGACGACACACAGATAAGTTTGTGTTGCCACATCCCCCACTGCTGTGACTGTGTGACTGACATTTCTTTATCTCATGAACGAGCAGAGGTATGTTACGATTCCAGCTTCACATCCCCCTCCTTTCTTCTCCAGCTCTCCCGTGGTGCCTTTCCTGAGTTTTGACTGGATGTTACGCATCATGGGGCATGACTGAAGAGAAGGAGGGTGTAGAGGTGGACAGGGAGTCTTGTGACATGACGACTACGCCAACCGAGCTTAAAGTAACAGGATCAAATTTTCTTTAGGGTTACAAACGCTTTAAGAGCTCTTCTTTTACAACAAACGCCCAAAACATGGAATATTGCTTTGAACTGGCCAAACAAATCAAGTAAAACCTGTGGAGTTGGCAACCCTCTGTTCCAACGCAGGGCAGTCAAACAACTGTTTCCAGTTTCCCTGAACAAACCCAAGATTCCGGTTTAATCTAGAAATTACACAGTGATACATATTCAATAAGAAAAGCTAGACATTTAAACTTGTTAACATAATAAAATATGCAGGTACTTGTATTCTATTAGATCCTAAATGTTTCTAATTAAACATTTGAGGTCAAATATAAAAATCCAAATAAAACAAGAAAATCCGCTACAGGTGAGTGAGTCTCTGGCTAATCCCCCCCCCACACACACACTAGTCAGGTGCTGGTCCAGCTCGAATGCTGTGTAACGTAAAGAAATAATTCCAGATGGCTGCACTTCCAAAAATCTATTTGTTGAAGCTTCATATGACAAGTGGTTGACAGATGGAGCAGGGGACAAAGAGGTAGACACGCTTCGCACAAATGTTAGCGCTTAGTAATGACTATGGAAATAAGTGTACAGATATACTGGCCTTTTTGAAATATTGAAAGAATTCTTGATAATTTTTTACAGAAACGTTTCCAGAAGTTTCACCCACAAAGTAAATTTTTAAAGCCATTTATTAATAGGTAAAACAGAGTTACTAATACTTCCCTGACTCAAAGATTATGCCTGTACATTTTGCTCCAAGGTCAAAAACAAAATAACATACACAATGAATGCAATACAAAGAAGATCTGTACTGCAACCTGATGAAAAAAGATGTTTTCAACTACTATGAAATATATACATGCAAGTACACAGCAAATTACTTTAATCCTAATGTGTAAATTAAAGCACATCACAAACTAGTGCAATTTGAATTGAGCATTTAATAAAGAAATGCCATTCAGACCGATCTATTACAGTGTATTGCAGTAACACAATGCACCATATTTGCATTAGTGTGTTGTGGTGCCATTTATTTTAAACACATTTCTAACCAAAGCAGATGAGTTGCAGTGCACCATAAAGTATGGTAATACACTACTGTAGATTGCATTGTACACCATTGGAAAAAATGGTGCATGTCAAAGCAACCAGTGAATCGTGTACAGCAGGCTTTAGTCTCGCTCCACTGATTCCCCCTTAGTAGTTATTTAAAGGGTATGTATAGCCAAAACATTATTTTTTTTGGTTTAAGATAGAGTAAGGAAAAGTTTACTGACTGTGTCCTATTGGATATATAAGGTGAGACAAATTCTCTACAAAAAGAGAGGATGTCCCTTCTTAAATATGTGCCACTATTAAAGGTGTCCCCATTGGGTCTCTATTTCTGTTGACAACTGTGAATTTTTGAATCTCCATTACTTTCTGCCTTAGTGATAATGGTCATAAAGAAAAAACATTTGATAATGAGACTACCTAGCTGGGTGACGGGTAGCAATAAAACCCGACATATATACGAAAAAAGGCAGAAGCTGAGAATATCTAGAGTGATCTCTCATACTTGAGTAAGGTCCCATTCATGCTTGCATACAGGGAAATGTTTTAGTGTTTGGCTCAGTGAGCCGGGGGTGGGGGGTGTCTCCCACAGCTAATTTCAAACAGCCCCATTCACAAATGTGAATGGGGCCTTTTAGTGCTTTAAAAAGGTATGCATTATTATACTTTTGTACACACAAATAACATTGTGCTATGCCCAGATATTATTTATGGACAAGAAACATTGTTATCTACGATTATACAAATACAAAAATAAATAAAAATGTTTGCTCTTTTGGCAAAATTTTGATACAGTGGAACCTCGGATTACGAGCATAATCCGTTTCAGGAGAATCCAAAGTACTCGCATATCAAAGCTAGTTTCCCCATTGAAGTCAATGGAAACGAAAATAATTTGTTCCGCATTGACTTCAATGGCATGCAATACCGCATGCGGTCAGAGGTGGGGGGCGACGTAGAGCCTTGGAAACATCCGGGAAAGGTCCAAGGACACCTCGGTAAAACCTCAGAAAGGTTAGAGAACGGAGTATTTCCGCGTCTTTCCGAGGATTACTGAATGGCGCTGTTCGACTCTGGCGCCCCACCTCAGATTTTTTTAAATACAGTGCCTGTATTGCAAAACGCTTGTTAACTGCGTTGCTTGCAATTCGAGGTTCCACTGTACATGAGTAAACTGAAAATGAAGTGTTAATTCATCAAGTCAGCAACAGCATCATCAGATGCTCACTCTACAAAAACAGATGTATACAATGAAACAATAGGATACTGAAAGTAAAATGAATTATTGTATTGAAATATTGAAATTTAAAGTAGTACCTTTAGATGGCAGCTGAAGGGAAGTTTAGCAATCATTCTGTGTATCTTACAATTTGAACGAACAGCAGGTATAGAGTGCCAATGGCAGCACTGAACTTGAAGAGCTGCACAGCTAGTCACAAACATTTACATTATACAATTTGCAACAGTGCTTTTCAGCAAGTTAAGCAAAGCTGTGTTTATTTTCTCACATTTTAAAATGAATAATGCGCTTTTATGCTGTGCAGTCATTGTGTCAGCATCATAAAGTTGCTAGTTTATAATTTATTTCCATTTAGATAGGAGTTTAGGAGTTTTTAGAGCGTTGACTTACTGTATAGAACATACAGTAATAATGGACTTATTAACTAACAATACAAAGAACAGTTATAGGCAATAATTTACAACTTTCAGAAGCTTAAAGTGGGCAGACTTACAGTAAATGATTTCAGACTGCTTTGCAGTGAGATGCACCACTTCAAACACTGTATTCTGCATTGGTAAATAAAAGGTATAAACATTTCATTCTATATACAAATGTGATATTTCATACATGCTGAAAGAGCTGCATGAGGTATGTCTAAGTGAATGCAGATCTTTACAACTTACATGTTCATCGCCTTTTCCATTGGGGTTCACAGTTTAATGTCCTTAGCAAAGACACACAAGTAACTCACATTAGGTTGAAGGCATTTAAACCACCAGTAATGTTTTGGGAAACAGGTACAAATTCAAAATGAATAGGGTTGTGATAACATATGATCCCTTTCATATAGAAATTGTTGGGGCACAACGCCTTAAAAGTCAAAATATTAGTAGGAGATTGATTATCAGGAAAGGAATGGGAAGGTTTAATTTAGTCAAGAGGTGTGAGTGGATAAGTGTCTGAATGAAGCTTTAACCCTTTTGCTGCCAGGCCCTGTGCTCCATTTTGTACACTCAGGTGGCCAGATCATTTTTGCAATTCTTCCTTTGCTTTTACACTTATAGCGTTTAGAGTTTGTAAAAGACCCCCCAAACCATATATTTTTTAGAAAGCACACGATCAGTAGAATAAAAAGAAGGTGCTATTGATTTTTTAGACCCCGCTAGATTTGCGCAAATGCATACCAATATATTTGCAAAAAAAACACTAAAACCATTATTAGCAGATTAAAACACAGTTAATTTTACTACATTCCTACTAAATATAAAAGCTTAACCTGTATTGAGTTAATAAATAACAAATAACTTTTAAATTACACCTTTTTGCGAAATTGTGAAAATTGAACGCAAAAGTGTAAATATCCAAATTTCCCCAAAAATCTGAAGGTTTTCATTTTTCCCTTACAGCTTTCAGAATTTGTGAAAGACCCCCAAAAACTATATATTTTCTGAAAGCCTATGACCTCTAGAATAAAAAAATGTTTATCAAACCAATATATTTGCAAAAAATACCCTAAAACTATTATTAGCAGATAAAAAAAAAACGCACAGCTAAATATCTACTAAATATAAAAGCTTAACCTGTATGGAGTTAATAACAAAATAAAAAATTACATTGCACCTTTTTGCAAAATCGAACGTATGTAAAAATGTAAATATCCAAACTTCTCAAAAAATCTTAAGGTTTTAATTTTTCCCTAATGGGACCAAAGCATGGTCCCATTAGGGAATTATTTTTCAGCATGAAAAAAACGTAGTTTTAAAAAAACGTAATTTAAAATGATCATGTGTGGGCTGCACATCGTTTTTTAGGTTCTGAAAAACGACAATTTTTTTTCGTTTTTAGGGTTGTAAAAAATGATCGTGTGTGTGGGCTAAAACAACGTTAAAAACCCGCGCATGCTCAGAGGCAAGTTATGAGATGGGAGCGCTCGTTCTGGTAAAACTACCGTTCATAATGGAGTAAGCACATTCATCACGCTGTAACAGACAGAAAAGAGCGAATCGTCTTTTACTAACACGGAATCAGCTAAAGCAGCCCAAAGGCGAATGGAACTTCCCTTTTAAAATGCCGTCGTACGTGTTGTACGTCACCGCGCTTTGCTAGATAATTTTTTAAAAACTATGGTGTGTGGGCAACGTCGTTTTAATGATGAAGTTGGTAAAACTTCGTTTTTTAGACATGCTGAAAAACAAAGTTTTCTTTCATGCTGAAAAATGATTGTGTGTATGCTGCATTACAGCTTTAAGAATTTGTGACAGACCCCCAAACCCATATATTTTCTGAAAGCATATGACCTCTCAAATAAAACAAAGATGATACTGACTTTTTAGACCCTGCGGTATTTGCGCAAATGTTTTTGAAGCCTATATATTCGCAAAGAAATACACTAAAAACATTATTAGCAGATAAAACACAGCTAAGTTTTACCAAATTCCTGATAAATTCCTACTAAATATACAAGCTTTACCTGTATGCAGTTAATACATAACAAATATTTGTACATTTTAAATTGCGCCTTTTTGAGAAATAGTGAAAATCGGAGGAACACAAACTTTTTAAAAAATGTGGAGGTTTTCCTTTTTCACTTACAGCTTTTTTTAAAAATTTTAAAAGACCCCCCAAAACCATACATTTTCTGAAAGCACATTTTTAAGGCAGCACGATATTTGCGCAAATGTTTATCAAAACAATATGTATGCTAAAAATACACTAAAATCATTAACCACTTCAGCCCCAGAAGGATTTACCCCCTTCCAGACCGGGCCATTTTTTGCGATACGACACTGCGTAGCTTTAAACAACAACTGTATGGTCTTGCGACATTGTACCCAAACAAAATGTATGCCCTTTTTTTCCCACAAATAGAGCTTTCTTTTGGTGGTATTTGATCACTTCTGTGATTTTTATTTTTTGCGTTATATACCAAAAAAGCGACAATTTAAAAAAAAAAAACACAATATTTTTTACTTTTTGATATAATAAAATATCCCCCCCAAAAAATGAGTTCATCAGTTTAGGCCGATATGTATTCTACATACTTTTGGTTACAAAAATCCTAATAAGTATACATTGATTGGTTTGTACAAAAGTTATAGCGTCTACAAAATAGGGGATACATTTTATGGCATTTTTTATTACAATTTTTTAATAGTAATGGTGATCTGCAGTTTTTATCGGAACTGCAACATTACGTACAGATTACGGACACTTTTGACACATTTTTGGGACCAGTGACTTTTTACAGCGATCAAGTGCACTAATTACTTTATAAATGTCACTGGCAGGGAGGGGGTTAACACTTGGGGGTGGTCAAAAACAGAGGGACGGGTATCCATCCATCTAGCAGATCGGATCTCATGGTATCCGAAGGAACTGGGACAAGCGATCCGTTTCCATGCGACCGTCCCATAGAGAATAGCAAGCTGTGTCTGTGTCCGCTCTGAATCAGCAGAGCGGACCTGTCATCCGCCTGTTTAGCAAGGATCAGCAGACAGATTCCCTGCTGAGCAGGCAAATCTGCTTAATAAAAGTTTCGCTCCGTGTGAAAGGGGTCTTACCAAGAGCGGCCGATCCATTAGGGGTGTCGCCCCCCTGCAGGGTGCCGGACTCAACTTTGTATGCATTTTTTTTTTAAAGCCACATGATTAGAACCCGAGGCTCTAATTGGCTTGAAAAAGGTTGGGCTCGGGTGTAGAGCATTGCACCTCAAACCCCCCATTCCAGCTTCTCCTCCTGGCCAATCAGGACAGATAAAGTTGACCGGGAGGAGAAACCGAGGAAACCGTGGAGGGGTGAGTGCGCGCGGGGGGGGGGGGGGGGAAATCACTGTGGACAGGTGAGTGTGGGTGGATCTAGGGAGACTTACGGGTTTTTTTTTACAGTTATTTTTTTACTTTTTTTTTTTACTTTTTGGGGGTGGGGGGGGGGGGGGGTATTTGGTGAGATATCAAAGGTCTAAACAGATCACCATAACTCTTTTTCTGAGACAGAGAAAGAGACTGAAGATAATCCTTTTCTCTGTAGCACTTAACTTGAATGAATGAGGAATCTGTGTAACACTCGCGGTTACTATAGATCAGCTGTCAGTGGACATAGGAGCGATCGCTGCCTATATCCACTGTACTACAGGGGGGAGCTTTGTAAACACGTTTACTAAGCCCCTTCCAAGCCCCAACTTCACCCCCACCCGACGCTCTCCCCAGCCTGACAGATCACCAGAGATCAGTGCAGGGAGAAGCTGCAGGTGACGGGAGGGGAACGAGAGATGCTGTTTGGAGTGGCCATGAATCGGGGGTGTGGGGGCAGTTGGGGGGGGGGGGGTGATTTGACCGGCGGGGGGACACATCTGGATCCCCCAAGCTCTATGCAGCACCTGAAGTCAGCAGGAGTAGCAGAGGAGGGATGCCAGCTAATGATGGTGGCTGCAGAGATCCAGGTTGGGGTGGGTCGGACTGGATGGGGCGTTCAGTGCTGGGGGGGGAAGAAGGGGTTTAAAGGGATAGGAGGAGACAGTTTAGGATAAATACGGCATGGGTGTGGGGGCAGTCAAATTTAGGGTTAATAACTCTGATCAGCGAATTAGAACCCGCTGATCAGTTATTAACCCTAAATGTGACCGACCCGCAGTGTCTGCTGTACAATTCTTTTTTTCCCTTTTTTTTCTATCAGAATTGCTGTACAATTCTGATAGAAGCTTATGGTCAATAAAGTGACCAACCTGAGGAATCAATGTGAGGCGCCTAAGCAAGGACTGCAAAAGTTTTACATCAAGCCTGAAAGAAATATGTTTTTTTTCCCCCATCTTTAACTCAAGCAACAGTGTTATACATTTCCCTGGGTAATCAAAAAATAAAGTTCTAAAGTATGACAGTTACAGTGCCTTAAATTATTCATACCCCTTGACATTTTCCACATTTTGTCATGTTACAACCAAAAACGTAAATGTATTTTATTGGGATTTTATGTGATAGACCAACACAATGTGAAGTGGAAGAAAATTTTTAAATCGTTCTACATTTTTTTTTTACAAATAATTATTTGAAAAGTGTGGCGTGCATTTGTATTCAGCCCCCATTACTCTGGTAACCATACAGTATCTAAAATCTAGTGTAACCAATTGCCTTCAGAAGTCACCTAATTAGTAAATAAAGTCCACCTGTGTGTAATTTAACCTCTGAATAAATATAGCTGTTCTGTGAAGCCCTGAGAGGTTTGTTAGAGAACCTTCATGAACAAACCGAAAAAAAGGCCACAGAACCACCAGACAGGTCAGGGATACAGTTGTGGAAATGTTTAAAGCACGGTTAGGTTATAAAAAAATCACAAGTTTTGAACATCTCAAGGAGCACTGGCCAATCCATCATCCCAAAATTGAAAGAGTATGGCACAACTGCAAACCTTCCAAAACATGACCGTTCGCTTAAACTGACAGGCTGAGCAAGGAGAGAATTAAAACAGAGAAGAAGCTAAGCGGCATATAGTAACCCTGGAGGAGCCACAGAGATCCACCTCTCAGGTGGGAGAATCTGTCCACAGGACAACTATTATCCCGCGTACACATGATCATTTTTCGGCATGAAAAAAACATGTTTTTTAAAAAAAATTATTTAAAATGATCGTGTGTGGGCTTCACATCATTTTTCGGGTTCTGAAAAACAATTTTTTTTTTCGAACATGCCACATTTTTAACGACGTTTTAAACGATGTAGTTTTTCGGGTTGTAAAAAATGATCGTGTGTGGGCTAAAACGACGTTAAAAACCCATGCATGCTCAGAAGCAAGTTATGAGACGGGAGCGCTCGTTCTGGTAAAACTACCATTCGTAATGGAGTAAGCACATTCATCACGCTGTAACAGACAGAAAAGTGCGAATTGTCTTTTACTAACACGGAATCAGCTAAAGCAGCCCCAAGGGTGGCGTCATCCACATGGAACTGCCCCTTTATAGTGCCATCGTACGCGTTGTACGTCACCGCGCTTTGCTAGAGCATTTTTTAAAAATTACGGTGTGTGCGCAACGTCATTTTAATGATGAAGTTTTTTTTTCAATGCCGAAAAATGATCGTGTGTACCGGGCATTAGTCCTGCACTCCACAAATCTGGCTTTATATGGAAGAGTGGCAAGAAGAAAACCATTGTTAAAAGAAAGCCATAATAAGTCAAGTCAAGCCACATAGCATGGGGGGAAGCCATGAGGAAGAAAATGACACCAAAGTTGAACGGTTTGGCCTAAAAGCACTATGTGTGGCAGAAAACTAACACTGCAAATCATCCTGAATACACCATGCTTTTATTCAGCAGGCACAGGGAAGCTGCTTAGAGTTTATGGGAAGATGGATGAGCCAAATACAGGGCAATCTAGAAGAAAACCTGTTAAGAGTCTGCAAAAGGCTTGATTGGGGCAGAGGTTCACCTTCCAGCAGGACAATGACCCTAAACATACAGCCAGAGATACAATGGAATAGTTTAAATCAAAGCATATTCATGTGTTAGAATGGTCCAGTCAAAGTCCAGATCTAAATCCAATTGAAAATCTGTTGCAAGACTTAAAAATTGCTGTTCACAGACACCCTCCATCCAATCTGACAGAGCTTTTGCAAAGAAGAATGGGCAAATATGTCACTCTCTATATGTGTTAAGCTGGTAGAGACATACCCAAAAAGACTTGCAGCTTTAATTGCAGTGAAAGGTAGTTCTACAAAGTATTGACTCAGGGGGGCTGAATACAAATGCAAATACACTTTTCAGATATTTATTTGTAAAAAAAAAAATGAACCATTTGACCCCGCCCACACCGGGAGAATGGAACGTGCTCCACCGGAAGGGCAGCGTCACACGGACGCCGCACGTCCGGCGCACACTTGTGACGTCAGTGCACAGTGGCGGCCCACCCACCCCCCGAGTGCAATAGGAACTATACTATCCTATATTGATATGGTGGATCTACCTCTGTTTTACCATGATTATTGTTTGTTAAGCATGTTATGTACCAGTTTTTGCATAGTCAAGGAATGGTGCCTTCTGATAGGTGCGTTTTTGTACATGTAATTATTGCTTCCATCCATGTTCTGTACGCAATATCAATAAATATGTATAATCCCACCATTTACATGTCTTTGTCATCATGAGCTTCATTTAAAGTCCCACCCATTCTTCTATGTGTATGCAAGACTGATGAATGTCAGCTTCATCGGAATTCCGACGGAAAATTCCATCAGATTTTATTCCATCGGAAATCCGATCGTGTGTACGCGGCATTAGAGTCTGCAAAAGACTTGAGACTGAGGCAGAGGTTCACCTTTCAGGACAATGACCCTAAACATACAGCCAGAGCTACAGTGGAATAATTTAGATCAAAGCATATTCATGTGTTAGAATGGCCCGACTTAAATCCAATTGAGAATCTGTGGAAAGACTTGAAAATTGCTGTTTACAGCCGCTCTCCATCCAATCTGACAGAGCTTGAGCTATTTTGCAAAGAAGAATGGGCAAATATGTCACTCTCTAGATGTGTTAAGCTGGTAGAGACATACCCAAAAAGACTTGCAGCTTTAATTGCAGTGAAAGGTAGTTCTACAAAGTATTGACTCAGGGGGGCTGAATACAAATGCAAATACACTTTTCAGATATTTATTTGTAAAAAAAAATGAACCATTTTTAATTTTCCTTCCACTTCACAATTATGTGCCAGTTTGTGTTGGTCTATTACATAAAGTCCCAATAAAATACATTTACGTCTTTGGATACAACATGAATTAGAGAATGAATTAGAGCCGAAACAATTAATCGACAATTAATCGATTATGAAATTAATCGATTACAATTTTCATAATCGATTAATCGGCCAGTAACATAATAGGGTTAAAAAAAACTAAAATTAGCCCCTCATTAGTACAAAAAAAGCACATTGCTACTGTAAATATCACTTTCACTGTCCCACAGTTAAAAAAAAATAACCCCTTACAGTAGCGATTATTTGCTCTTTTTGTACTTATTTTTGTTTTTTTTTAACACCATTATGTTACTAAACATCTCGGGCCTGGGTTCACACCTCTGTTTTTTGGTGCTTTTTGCAGAAACACACTACAGTTCATTTACATGTTTTCATTGGGACACGTTCACATCCATGATTTTTTTTCAGCTGCTGCGTATTTGGAAAGGGCAAGGACTTTTTAATGCAAAACGGTGCTATTTTTTTTTTTTTGGGGGTTTAATATACTTCAATGGAGAAGCTGCAGTAAAGCATGAAATGTGTTTTTGCTCCAATTTGTGTTTTGTAATCTGCCCAACAACAAATTGTCCCCAAATTTTTTTTTAAAATGCAAGTTTTTTTTTTAAAGGCTATTATCCGATTAATCGATTAATCAAAACAATAATCGGCCAACTAATCGATTATGAAAATAATCATTGGTTGCAGCCCTAGTATGAATACATTTTCAAGGCATTGTAAATTAGGTCATGGATGTGTGTCAAGTTTTAAAGCTGACACAGAACAATCCACTGAAAATATATTTATATGACTGGACTGGGATTTATTTTTTTAGACTTGGGATTGTAATAAATTTTAATAGACAGACAGCCACTATTACTCAGGGGGAAGTGTGGACATATTATTTTCATTTAGTTAATTTACTATAGACATATAGGGCTAGATTCAGAAAGAATTTACGTTGGCGTATCTATTGATACGCCACGTAAATTCCAAGCTGCGCCTGCGTATCTTCTTTCTGTATTCAGAAAGCAAGATACGCCGAAATTAGGCTAAGATCCGAATGGCGTAAGTCTCTTACGCCGTCGTATCTTAGTTGCATATTTACGCTGGCCGCTAGGTGGTGCTTCCGTCGATTTACGCAAGGAATATGCTAATTAGGTAGATACGCCGATTCAGAAACGTACGTCCGCCCTGCACATTTTTTTACGTCGTTTACGTTAGGATTTTTCCGGCGTAAAGTTACCCCTGCTATATGAGGCGTACGCAATGTTAAGTATGGACGTCGTTCCCGCGTCAAATTTTGAAAATTTTACGTCGTTTGCGTAAGTCATTCACGAATAGGGCTGTACGTAAGTTACGTTCATGTCTAAAGCATTGATGATTTGCGGCGTAATTTCGAGCATGCGCACTGAGATTCTTTCACGAACGGCGAATGCGCCATTCGTAAAAAACGTCAAATACGTGGTGTCACACTAAATTTAAATAAAACACGCCCACATCATCCACATTTGAATTAGGCGGGCTTACGCCGGACCTCATACGCTACGCCGCAACTTAGGGCGCAAGTTCTTTATGAATACGGAACTTGTGCCCTAAGTTACGGCGGCATAACGTATCTGAGATACGTTACGCCAGCAGAAAAATATGCCGGGCTATCTGAATCTAGCCCACTGTATTAGGGGAATACACAAGTGTTGCAGATACTGGACACTTTGTCCTCCAAGCAGCTCGGCATTACTGAGCCCCCTTCCCAGGAAACTCTGCCTGTCACTCAGACAGGTGCATGATGGAGGGAGTTTTGTAGTGGGTAAGTGGGCACTAAGAGACTAGCCCCCTCAGCTCTGCTTTGCCTATGATTAACAGCATATGGCAGTGGGCAGGTGTGGAGCTGGGTGGGTGCAGCCTGATGGGGAACGCTGAGACTAGTTTCCACCTCTTGTGCGACTCATCATTGTCCAAATATAGATATTGTCATACATGTGTAATTATGCCATCCAGCATCCCCATCTCTTTGCTACATTCAGCTTTCAGCTGGAACTCAGGACTAGTTACCCATCAAGTTATCCTTGTGTGCGACTCATCATTGGCCAAATATGGGTTTTGCCAGACTTGGTTAATTATGTCATCCAGCGCCCCTGCTCCTTTGATTACATTCAGCCAAAAGCTGAGTCATCTTCATTGTGCTGAGTCATCGTTTGGTAGGAAGCCATTGGCATCCTAGCAACCATGTGCCCTGTGCAGGAATCTGGTACAGCTAGGACAGCTTTCCAGTACAAAATGTCTTACTATGAGAATTAACCCTGGTGTCGCTCTATACTCCAGCTCAAGGTTGGTCTTAAATACTGCAAGTTTACTAACCTGCGAACTACCAGTAATTCTTTAAGAATCTGCTGCAACCACAGGGACAGGTCCCTAATGTGGCAATAATAAGAACTACTTGAATCTAGTGCATATAAAGTTACTGGTACCAGAAATGGTGCAAAGGCTTGCCTGAATTAGATGTAATTAGTTCTAAAAAAAACTACGCCAGAGGTGTTTTACAGGATTTCCCCAGGAAAATGTAAACTGTATTTTCTGAGCTGCCGTTAAGCCTATTCTGCATCTCTTAGCCAGTTAAAAAAAATAATGTATGGGTCGCCAATATTTTTTTATATTTATACAGTTTGCAGCTTTTCTAAGATAATCCAAAAAGTTTGCAAGACGAAAAATGATATATGCAGTTATTAAAAATCAGAAAAAATTAAGTGCCTATGTATTTTTATATTGTATTTTTACAGTCTTTTACAGTCTTTTACGGAATAATACTATTGGCACTTTTGTTTTTCACATGCTCATCAACGAGGCAAGTAAAAATTGTCAATAAAACATGTTGAGGATCGAAATACAGTGGAACCTTGGATTGCGAGTAACAATACAAGCACTGTATTTCCTAAAATCTTAACTCAGTTTGCGAGTGTTGTCTCGCAAAACAAGCAGGATTCAGGCCAAAGCGGTGTGCAGTACCGCGTTTGGCCTGAGGTGGGGGGGCGCCAGAGCCAAACGTTGCTGTTCGGAAACGGCCCGAAAAGACCCAGGGACAGTTCGACTGACCTCTGCAAACCTCAAAGACTTGTGAACGGAGTCTTTCCGAGGTTTGCCGAGGTCAGCCGGGTGTTCCAGGTGTTTCAGAGGCTCTCCGGCGCCCCACCTTTGGCCGCATGTGGTATTGCATGCCATTGAAGTAAATGCGGAACAAATTATTTTTGTTTACATTGACTTCAACAGGGAAACTCGCTTTGATATGCGAGTACTTTGGATTATGAGCATTCTACTGGAACAGATTATGCTCGTAATCCAAGGTTCCACTGTAAGTGATTTTGAAATTCTGGATATGATGGTTCTTCTGGTGGATGAGGGCCAAGGAACTGTTCCTGTACACCCACCCAGTCAGAGATCTGTGGCTCAGCCTCTACCTTTTTAAGAACAGATATTTGGCTTTCACAGAGTTGACATAACAGTTTTCCTTATCTACTTCTTTGTGCAGTTATAAGAAAAAATTATAAATAATTTGAGATCTTTGTCAGAGGGGATCTGAAACTTTACTGCCAGTGAACAGTGCATGCATACCCAATTAAAGTCCCTGCTACACTGGCTGGAACAATGAGAAAGTAAGCAGCAGTTTGAGATAATGCTACAAAAGAATTTAGTTCCCGGTGGCATAATATATGAAAATGAATACACGGGATATAGGCAAGGCTCTGAAACTAGACCAAATAGCAAAAATACTATCACAAAAGTTTCTGTAATACCATATATGTAACACTTTTTAAAAGCCTCATGAAAGAGAATTGCCATTAGGAATGAGGCACACTTTTACAACCTCTCCTGAACGATTTAACTTGACAGATATTAACCAACGTTTAAAACATCAGTTTTGCCGCATTCACATGACGTGTTTGTGTTTAAAATGTTTTTATTTTTTAAATAGCCAAAAATTAAAACGTCTGTAAACGAAACACGGCTGAACACAAGTTACCGTGTTTAGCCATCGAAATGCCTGTAAATTCAGCTTCTGAACCCATTTTTGTGTTCCAAAAAATGCCTCTAAACTAAACTGCCTAGAAACCACCACTGTAAACGACCCTGTGTACATAGACAGATAAGATAACATGGAGGAGAGTTCAGGGGCAGTTGAAAAAAAATACAAAAAAACTCCCAACTGCTTCTAAATGTCCATTTACCAGCAGCAGTGTACATGAGGTCTAAAACAGAAATTACAGAAATGTATATAATGTGACATTAGTACCTCCAGATATTTGTTATTACCATATGAATCTCTAGCTTTTTTGATAAAAATGGTTATGACAGTATGCAGTCCATAAAAAGCAACAAAGATGTTAACAGTTAACTCCTTGTCTGATAATATACTATAATTGGTTGGTGTATCAGATGTAAGTTAGGCTTATGCTGCACATCCATTTAAAAGGTTGAAACTAAAACAGGCTTTAGATTTCATAAAGAGTACAATACAGCTACTGCATATTAAAAAAACAAATTTATGACTCTCATGGTACAGATAATAGCACAATCGTAAAATGTTCTCTGTACCTAATTATTTCACTAAAGGCTAAAACAAAAACCACTAGATGGTGCTAAGGCACAAAAAATAAGCATTTTCATACCTAAATTATACCTGATTAATTCAAATAGCAGAGGAGGCAAAACAACGTAAATACATACGACTTGCTTTAAATCACTCATTATGAGATGTTTGTAATAACCGGTTCCACTGCCGGGAAGTTTAAATATTTCCTTATTATGTACAAATTTATTGCATCCTTCTTTCCATTGGCTTCATTCTACATGTTAATTAGGAATAGTGCAATTAATGGCAAATCTCCTTCATGTGACTTTACACCCTCAATTCACTTAACATAGTAAAGGTAAAAGGTGTATCCTGCTCAGGGTTTATTCTGCAGAAAATACATATTGCTAATAATTTCTCCAGCACATACAAACCCTCTTTTTTTTTAAAAGCTTTGTGGTTTTACGTTGCCTCTAGAATATATTAATGTGTTCATTTTGGCATGCTTTAGGCGCATACTCAAAATTATCTTACTCCTCTTTCAAATCTGCCATCTCATTATAAATCATAACCATTAACTGTTCCAGAATTGAAATAAATGGTGATCTCAGATGGACTTTACATTTTAGTGGATTCATTTTATGGAGCTAGAAAAACATAGGCCCAGTTTCAAAAGAGCAATATAATAAATACATTGATGACATAAAATAATAATTTATAGAAAAAATACTGCATTATTTATTCAAGGAGAGTTTCCATGTAGCATAACTAAAAGGGACAGCAGGAGGTAAGTGTAAAGATGATATTCCCTTTCTGAGTTTTGGCTTTTTAATCACTTGCTTACTGGGCACATAAACCCCCTTCCTGCCCAGGCAAAATTTCAGCTTCCGGCACTGCGTCACTTTAACTGACAATTGCGCGGTCGTGCAACGTGGCTCCCCAACAAAATTGACGTCCTTTTTTTCCCACAAATATGCACTGATTACTGTAAAAAAATGTGACTGGCAGGGAAGGGGTTAAATGTGTACCCTGGGAGTGATTCTTTCTGTGAGGGGATGGGACTGACTGGGGGAGGTGACCGATCTGTGTCCCTATGTACAAGGGACACAGCATCGGTCTCCTCTCCCTGACAGGACATGGATCTCTGTGTTTACACATAGAGATCCACGGTTTTTCCTAGTTACTGGGCAATCGCGGGTGCCCGGTGGCCATCGCGGCCCCCTAGGTGCTCTAAAAGACGAGGATGTCATCCGACGTCCTGTCAGAACAATGGATCTATCGTGCCGCCATCAATTGACGGTGGCCAGTAGTTAAGTGGTTAAAAACCACAGTCATACCACCAATTCAAGGCCTCCAGTCGCCTTTAAGAGCCCAGCCGTGGGTCGTGCACGCGACCCGGTCCGAAGCTCCATGACCGCGATCGGTCACAGGAGCTGAAGAACGGGGAGAGGTGTGTGTAAACACCTTCCCCGTTCTTCACAGTGGCACTGTCATTGATCATCTGTTCCCTGATATAGGGAAAGACGATCAATGACATCACACGTCCAGCCCCGCCCCTACAGTTGGAAACACATATGAGGTCACACGTTCCCCTATAGCGCCCCCTAGTGGTTAACTCCTAAACTGCAATTGTCATGTTCACTGTAATCAATGCATTTTTATAGCACTTTTTGCTGTGAAAATGACAATGGTCCCGAAAATGTGTCAAAATTGTCCTATGTGTTTGCCAGTCACGAAAAAAATCGCTGATCGCCGCCATTAGTAGTAAAAAAAAAAATTATTAATAAAAATGCTATAAATTTTGCGCAAACTAATCAAACACGTATTGCGATTTTTTTTTACCAAAAATAGGTAGAAGAATACGTATCGGCCTAAACTAAGGAAAAAACATGTTTTTTAATATCTTTTTTGGGGATATTTATTAAAGCAAAAAAATATTGTTTTTTTTTTAAAATGTCGCTCTATTTTTGTTTATAGCGCAAAAAATAAAAACTGCAGAGGTGATCAAATACCACCAAAAGAAAGCTCTATTTGTGGGGAAAAAAGGACGCCAATTTTGTTTGGGAGCCACGTCGCACGACCGCGCAATTGTCAGTTAAAGCGACGCAGTGCCAAATCGCAAAAAGGGGCAAGGTCCTTAACCTGCATATTGGTCCGGGTCTTAAGTGGTTAATACAATGATGTGTTAACCCATTATGTGTGGGAAAATAAATACTGTAGATGAGCACTCAATATTATGACATAACTGACAGAGGTATGGAAAGGCCAACCCTTTCTTTTTATTATAAAGTATCCATTATAGATCAACTCCAACACTGGTGGAACCCAACCTCACATAAAATCTGTGGAAACTCATATACAGTACAAACCTAGCATACTTAACTAGTTCCGGACTGCCCACCGCACATATTCTGCGGCAGGGTGGCCCAGCTGCACGAGCACGAAACAACGTACCTCTACGTTGTTCATGCTCCCTGTGATGGCTGCCGGACAGCCGTGATCATTCGGAAGAATGACAGAAACAAGGCAGACACATCATTCTTTCACAGAGCAAGAGAGATCCTACTAAGCAAGAACACAAACCTCTCTCTTTGTCTAGTGTCAGCATCCCCCCCAGTTAGAAAGCACACATAGGGAACACATTTAGCCCTTTGATTGCCCGTGCTGTTAACCCCTTCCCTGCCAGTGTCATTTATACTGTGACAGTGCAATTTTTTTAGCACCGATCACTGAATTGGTGTCACTAGTCAACAAAAAGTGTCAGTTAGTGTCCAATCTGTCGGCCACAATCCCGCTAAAAATCGCTGATTGCCACCAGTACTAGTAAAAAAAAAAGTCCCCAAATCTATCCCATAGGTTGTAGACGCCATAACTTTTGCGCAAACCAATCAATAATTGAAATATTTTTAACTAAAAATATGTAGCAGAATGAGAGGTCACAGCAATGAGCTGGACTGGCATGGGCTGGCTCAAAGGGAGAGTCGGTACCTTGTCAGGGCAGTCAAGAGTGGCCGCGGCGTCCCTTGGCAGCAACAGCCGGGGATTGGTCCGTCTTGGCGGCCGCCTGATTGGCCAGTTCGCACGGCTAACAGCCCGCGCTATAGGAGCCTATTTAAGGGAGCAGGTGAGGCGATCGCTCAGTCCATTCTCTGATGAGCAGCGACGCCCACCCCCCCTTTTTTGTTTTACAAGTTATGTTGTCGTCCTTATTGGGGAGTAGTCATCCAGCTTTGGCTGGATGGACAGCAATTAATTTTATTTTAAAGTATACGTTTGGCCAAGATGGCCTTTTAATTTAATTTATTTATTTATAAAGAAAAAATTTGTACCCCCCCCCCCCCCACATTTTTTATGGATGACACCGTGGCCAATTATATCCAAGTTAATAAAGTATGTTGCATTAAATTGTTGTACGGTCTCTTTATTAATGTACCTTTGTGCTAGCCCATGCAAATTTACCTAAATTGATGAAGAAATTTGATTTTCTAAATTTTTTGATTGTATATGTTTTATAGCAGAAAGTAAAACATCTTTATTTTTTTCAAAATTGTTGTTCTTTTTACGAAGAAAACGCAGACGCGATCAAATACCACCAAAAGATAGCTCCATTTGTGGGAAAAAAAGGACATCAATTTTGTTTGGTACAATGTCGCACGACCGCACAATTCTCAGATAAAGTAATGCAGTGCCGTATCGCAAAAAATTGCCTGGTTATTAAGGGGGTAAATCCTTCCAGTGCTAAAGTGGTTTATACCCTAAAGATCCAAACCATCAGAGTGAACAGGAAAGGTTACTGGCATTGAAGACTTTAGGTTCTGAAAATTGTGCTATTTCCTGGTCCTTGTGGTTAAACAACCAAAGATATACAGTTTAAGGCAGCCCATAAATTAGTCAGCCTTCTCGTTCAACATCAGTCCCTGACCTCACAAATGCGGGTTTGTAAGAATGGTCAAACATTCCCATAAACACACTCCTAAAGCTTGTGAATAGCCTTCCCAGAAGAGTTGAAGCAGTTATAGTAGCAAAGGGTGAGCCAACTCAATATTGAACATTACGGACTAAAGCTTTGTACACACAAGCAGATTTTAGGATTACCTTTCGTCCATTTTTTGTTGCATGCTAGTCTCACGTCGAAAGTGAAGAGGTTACTCACCATACGAAAATTCTCGTGCAACAGAATACAACTTCAGAAGTGACGTAATGTTTTGACTAGTTTTGTATGTTTGTTTCTGGGCATGCGTAATCTTGCACTTACAATTTTTTTCCTATGAAAACTGTACTAATTAAATGAAAATCGGACGTTGAGTTCACGTACAACCAAAATTTTATAGTCTGCACATCCAGCTTTTGTCTGACGAAAAAACAGAATCGTTTTAGTTGATCATAAGCTCAATAATGGCATGCAATGCCAAGCTGCGGTTTCCAAAGCGAGCAAAGTCCTTTCTTGTATTAAGAGAGGTATGGACTCCAGAGACAGAGATATAATTTTGCCCCTGTACAAATCATTAGTAAGACCTCATCTGGAATATGCAGTTCAGTTTTGGGCACCAGTTCTCAAAAAGGATATAGGAGAACTGGAGAAAGTGCAGAGAAGAGCAACCAAACTGATAAGAGGCATGGAGGAGCTCAGCTATGAGGAAAGATTAGAGGAACTACATTTATTCACTCTTGAGAAGAGGAGAATAAGGGGGGATATGATCAACATGTACAAATATATAAGAGGTCCATACAGTGAACTTGGTGTTGAGTTATTCACTTTACGGTCATCACTGAGGACAAGGGGGCACTCTTTACGTCTAGAGGAAAATAGATTTCACCTCCAAATACGGAAAGGTTTTTTCACAGTAAGAGCTGTGAAAATGTGGAACAGACTCCCTCCAGAGGTGGTTCTGGCCAGCTCAGTAGATTGCTTTAAGAAAGGTCTGGATTCTTTCCTAAATGTACAGAATATAACTGAGTACTAAGATTTGTAGGTATAGTTGATCCAGGGTAAATCCGATTGCCTCTCGGGGGATCAGGAAGGAATTTTTTTCCCCTGCTGTAGCAAATTGGATCATGCTCCGCTGGGGTTTTTTTGCCTTCCTCTGGATCAACTGTGGGTATGGAGTTGGATGTATGGGATTGTACTGTGTTTTTTTATTTTGTTTTTTGTGGTTGAACTGGATGGACTTGTGTCTTTTTTCAACCTGACTAACTATGTAACTATGTCTGTCAACAGTACCATACCAACGATCCAAAAATTGGCAGATCGTTCGGACAAAATTGTATTTCTGATTTTTGTATTGTGTACCTTTAGACTGGGATGCCATAAAAGTTCATGTGTGTGTAAAGGCACATGTCCCAAAACTTTTGACAATATAGTGTATGGTCACCACCCCTTTAATGCTGACTGGAATTTCTTAGTTTCTTTTGCTTGTTCTGTTGTTTACTCTCCCCTTCCCCCCATTGTCATTTATTGCCTTCCTCACCTCATGGTGATGTCACCATACCCTTCAACTTTTGATAATGGCTACAAGTTTACTCATAGTTTACTATATTTCCTAGCCATTATTTGTTAGACATGGTACTCGTTGGTCTTTTATGCAAATATATGTGCCAACATAATACGCACAAACAACTTTACCTTTTGAATTACCATAGTAATTGCTAATTTTCAATAAATAAATTCTAAAAATAAAAATAGCAGTGACAGGAAGTATAGAGCACTGGGAAGAACTGAGCTACTGGTATGGCTGCACTCAGCATTTTTCAGAGTGCTGCAACTCAGAAAGAGCAGCAAAAGGTAAGTACAACACTTTACACTTACCTACCATGTGTGTAGGCAACCTGGGGCCCTCCAGCTGTTGTGGAACTACATTTCCCATGAGGCATTGTAAGGCTGGCAGTTACAATTACTCCCAAAGGCATGCTGGGGCTTGTAGTTCTGCTACAGCTGGAAGGCCACAGGTTGTCTACCCCTGGTGTACCTGCACCAGTTTTATCAATGCAGCAAAATACAAAGGAAAGATTATTCACATCTGTGCAATGTGGTGTGCTAGCTAGGTGCACTGAGATCTAATGCAAAATAAATGGCACTGTATAGTTCTGCATGTAAATAAATGCACATTGTGACAATATAAAATAAAACCAACATACTGCAACATACAGTATTCTGTATGTAGTAATGTTCCCTAAATGCTTCACAAGAGCTTGAAGTGGCAACCTGCTTATAGGCTACTGCGGTGTTAGCCATATGAAAAAAAAGAATAATAATATATATATATATATATATATATATATATATATATATATATATACAACCTGCAAGTGTGACAATGCAAACAATCCCATACTACAGTTTGCATAAAATAACAGTTCTATCTCGTATAGCTATCGCTCAATTGATTGGACAATTATTTATGCTGACTACCAATTTCAAGTATATGTGCAGTCATCTTCTAAAAAAAATAAACAAATTCTTCACATAAGTAAAGTGGCATTTAGATGTTTTGGTTCTAGGAAGAAGGTTTCAGAAATAGTTATCACAACTTATTTGCCTAAAAAGAAAAAAGAAAAAAATACCTGTGGTACGAGGTGGGGTATGCAAAATTTTCTCTCACACGTGTAAAGTACATGCATGTTTTAGGACAGGAGTAACTCATCACAAAATGTGCAGAATACAATTTGACAGATGTATAGCCCTAGTCTTTTTTTTTTCTTCTGCCTTTGTCTGCCTTGGTTTGTTGATGGCTGAGTGATTTTCAAATATCCAACCTCACCAACACAATCCTATAATATGTTATGATACATTATAAATGTTAATTTACTCAAAAGCCAGAAGAATTCCTTTCAGACAGAGGAGTCAGAGACATGTGTAATCAAACCTAAAATGTAAACTTCCCCCATTATGGAAAATGGGGGGCGTGCATTCGTGCATAGGAAGGACTGTCTGAGATTTTTACAAGCTGATTTCCCAAACTTCACATTCTAAGGCCCCGTACACACGACCAAACATGTATGCTGAAACTGGTCCGCGGGCCAGTTTCAGCATACATGTTCGGTCGTGTGTAGGCGCGAGCGGGCCGAATTCCAGCAAACATTTGCCTGCCGGGCCTTTTCCCAGCAGACAAATATTCCTGGACGTGTTTTAAAACCGTCCGCTGAAATCCTGCCCGCTCGGACATTTACGGTCGTCAGTACAGACCTACCGTACATGTCCAAGCGCCCGCCGTCCCTCGCATGCGTCGAATGACTTTGACGCATGCGTGGAAGCCTTTAAATGGCAGGCCCGCCCACGTCATCGCCGCGTCATCATCGCGGTGACGACGCGGACACGCCCCGCGTAGTGTTTACGCGCGGACTTCTGTACGATGGTTAGTACAACCATCGTACAGAAGCCCTCTGGCAGGCATGTACGGTGAAAACGGTCCGACGGACCGCTTTCATCGTACATGTTTGCTCGTGTGTACCGGGCCTAATAGTAACTAAAACATATAGAATTAAGTGTAAAAATCCAAAGTGCTATAATGGTGTGAACCTCCCAACTAAAAAGGTGTTTCACTTGAAGTTAATTTGTATTGACATTATCTGTAGAGGGGCTTCCACCATCCTTGGTGGGCAGAAGAGAACAGCTATTAAACACCAGCCAACAGGATAGGGGCTGGGCAGGCTGCTCTGTGTATGTGGCTCTGCCCCCTTTCTATCAGCTATCAAACACCAGCCAATGATTGGGCTGCTTAAAAAAGGGGTGGAGCCACAAACACGGAGCAGCCGGCCCAGCCCCTATTCCGTTACATTACATGACAGTGTCACGCATAGTTGGTGGTGGTGTGCACAAGCATAAGAATTATTGGGAAGCACAGTGATATGATAACACTGGAGCACTGCTGTCAAGATTTATATTGACTTATGGGACATTATATATTTTTCATGAATTAGAAATGTATTGCACGTATAAATAGTACCAAGTATAGCATTGAATTTTACACTGTAGTAGCGCTGCACTGTGTGTATCCTTTGGTACACATACACACACACACACACATATATATATATATATATATATATATATATATATATATTATATATACACACACACACACACACTATATGTTTTCTAAACTTGCTTTTCCTTAAAATCACCATTAATCGTATGGTACATTCATAGCCCTAAGGTAATATGTGCTAGTCCACGCATTCTTAGCAAGTAGCAAAGAAACAAAAATAAAACGGAATTTGCCTTAGTATATTTCTGAAGAAAGCAAGGCAGTTTATTAAGCATATTGATTTGCCATTTCGATCCATATTGGGCACTCTCGGTGTACCCTGAAGACAGTCTAATCTGAAGCTAAATGTTGTATCAGTGTAACTAATACATTTCATTACACATGTAAGGATGCTATTATCTACTAATCTAACGCAATAACAATAAATCACAATTAATACCTTTGCATCGTGTCTTATCTTAAGCTGTTGGCTTAAAAAGAAGAATGACCATAATGTTTGTGGATGTTTATATGGTCGGTGTTATTTATTAACTTGGGCTACATAATGTACAATGATGTTCCAATGGGAGTTCAGGAGATTCATGTGGCCTTCTTTATGAACTTAGTGGTACCTGAGAACTGCTAGGTAAAAACATTTTATTAATTTAGAATTATTTTCCCTACCCTCAGTATTGATTTCTGCCTATGAAAAGGACAATCAAGTTATTAGCTGTAACAGCACATATGACAGACCATAACTACTAGCACACTGAGCACTGTCCTATGAATCAAGGGCACCCTATTTCTGGTGAAGTTCCTAAGTGACAGTAGTTCAAAGAATCTCAAGTCAAATCCACCCAAATTGGTTGGGAAAAGCCAGGTTGGTTCACGTATTAGATACAAAACGAACCCCAGAGATATAAAAGTAGTAAGAATTTATCACCTTGGTATTACTGATTTCTCAGTTTGCTGTCTCTAGCTTTAACATCATTGGTGTCATTGACTTGGAAAAAGCATGCTGCAAGGGAATTCCAGGGTGAAATCTCAGAACCCATGTTCTGGTCTGTGAGTCAGAAAGAAATGATTCTTTTCGAAGAGCGTGACTTGCAAAGTAAATAGCATTTTCAAAAGGGTATGTTAACAATGGCAGCACATATATTTCCCCTCAGTACACACTTAGAATATGACATCTATCCACATGAATATCCACCATGTAATACTTGCAATTTTGCCAGCCACCTTAGAATGGCAATTGAACAGCATAACAAGTAAAAAACACTTAGATGGATAGGATGGTACACAACATGAGATATAATCTTGAGAACATTTCAATTGCAATAGATAAAAAGACATGCTGAAAATATTAATTAACATTTTCATGTATTCGTTATTTGCAACAATAAGGCAAACTTACTGTCCTCATAAATGTTTGTCCATAATGCAAGATAAAAACAGCAGTAAAAGAATTTCTCAGTGACGATAGCCATTCAAAAGGTTTAACCACTTAAGACCCGGACCTTTAGGCAGCTAAAGGACCCGGGCCGGTTTTGCGATTCGGCACTGCGTCGCTTTAACAGACAATTGCGCGATCGTGCGACAAATAGAGCTTTCTTTTGGTTGTATTTTATCACCTCTGCGGTTTTTATTTTTTGCGCTATAAACAAAAATAGAGCGACAATTTTGAAAAAAAATGCAATATTTTTTACTTTTTGCTATAATAAATATCCCCCAAAAATATATAAAAAAACATTGTTTTTCCTCAGTTTAGGCCGATACGTATTCTTCTACCTATTTTTGGTAAAAAAAAATTGCAATAAGCGTTTATCGGTTGGTTAGCCCAAAATTTATAGCGTTTACAAAATAGGGGATAGTTTTATTGCATTTTTATTCATTTTTTTTTTTTTACTACTAATGGCGGCGATCAGCGATTTTTTTCGTGACTGCGACATTATGGCGGACACTTCGGACAATTTTGACAGATTTAAAATGCATTGTTTACTGTGAAAATGACAATTGCAGTTTGGGAGTTAACCACAAGGGGGCGCTGATGGGGCTATTTGTGACCTCATGTTTGTTTACAACTGTAGGGGGGTGTGGTTGTAGGTGTGACGTCATTGATTGTGTATCCCTATAAAAGGGATCACACGATCGATGACGCCGCCACAGTGAAGAACGGGGAAGCTGTGTTTACACACAGCTCTCCCCATTCTTCAGCTCCGGGGACCGATCGCGGGACTCCAGCGGCGATCGGGCCTGCGGGTCCCGGTGCTTCGGACTGGGTCGCGGGCGCGCGCCCGCAACCCACAGCTGGGTACTAGCACAGGACGTACCTATACATGCATGTGCCAAGCCGTGCCATTCTGCTGATGTAAATGTGCAGGAGGCGGTCCTTAAGTGGTTAATCATTTTATCTAATTTAGGTTCACAATAAAAAAAAAAACACATTAAAAAGGTGAAGAATATTATTCTATATTCTTACACTTTAATTGTACTGATTTTGTAAATAAGCAAGAATAAAAATATAAATTCTGTCTCTTTTAAAGGGGGGGGGGGGCTACAGTTTAGACATTTAAACTCTATAATGTTGCCATTTAATACACTCCAATAAAGTGCACAAAGCATCATTAAAGATACAGATTTGCCTTTTACAAATTGTGCCTGCACTGCAGCCGACAAAGAAGGATGAATGGCAAATAAAATTACAGGCTGTAAACAAATGGAGAAACAAGTATTGTCATGATGGTTCGACATCTGACAATGATAAATGCGATTCTGTCATTTTTTAACTTCAACTGCGGCATTTTTATCCTTTTTAAAAATCAGCTACTGCATGCGAATCAAAATAATCCCCCCAGCTCAAGTTTTCAGATATTTTTTATGTTGGTTCAGTGTTTGTCCCAATTAGTGTCAAACCTCATGCCTACCTCAGTGAGGCTGTGTTACAGAGTGGGAGATGTCATGCTGTCACTGCTTTCTAATGTCCTATAACGTAGTCTGTGACCACTGGTGCATCAGTCAAGCTGTGCTGACAAATGACACTGGGCTTTGAAACTGATGCAATCCTTTTAAAGTGGTCCAGTTATTTCCAGTTAGTTGTAGGTTTAATTCAAAGCTATAGTAAGGCGCAGCTAAAAATAGAATGTCGAAACAGGTAGTAAAACTGGTAAATGAGACTAAAAACAACATTGCAGGGAAATCTTTAAGTCTAACTGACAGCAGACAGAGCAGTATTTTGAGAAATAATGCTAGATCTTTGTATATCATATACAATTTAAGAACAATATAAAGATGAAATAGATATATCGGTTTCATGAACCTACAGGATATACCTCAAACATGAGCATGAGAATTACTCACATTTACATTATGAAGCACTAATGAATTTATTATCACGCAATCAATTAAGAACAAGCACTAGAAGACAACAATGACAAGCAAGTAATTTAAAAATCACAATGCTACTGTGTATTGCAGTTTGTTTAAATGATTTACAAGTACAGAAGTCCTGAACCATTGACCCACAAAAGATACAAATACTTTTGAAAGATGTCCTTATCACAAGGACCTATAATGTTATAAGATCAGCTCTGCTGTTATGTCACAAATACTTAGCACAGAGTAGATGACTACTGGTAAAAGGTTGAATGTTATTCTTCTTCTAACAACCTTGTCAGATAAGACAACTGGGATCATTGGTTCTTGCTTCTCAGACAGCTCAAAAACTGAATGAATGCAATCAGTAATCGATAGAAGCTGCTGAATGGTGATTTAAAGAATACATACATCGACATTATAGTTGATCCAGGGTAAATCCGATTGCCTCTCGGGGGATCAGGAAGGAATTTTTTCCCCTGCTGTAGCAAATTGGATCATGCTCCGCTGGGGTTTTTTGCCTTCCTCTGGATCAACTGTGGGTATGGAGTTGGGTGTATGGGATTTTACTGTGTTTTTTTATTTTGTTTTTTGTGGTTGAACTGGATGGACTTGTGTCTTTTTTCAACCTGACTAACTATGTAACTATGTAACTATGTAACATGGAAATTGCAATGAGAAATTAAATTGCATGAAAAAAAAAGAAAGTTCTGAGCCTACACATTGCCAAGCCTACTGCACATAGACTGGTTCAAACTTTTCTGTATAGAGAAATGTTATAATCATTTTAGCATTGTACTAGAGCAAAGAAACTATAGATGAAGGAAAGTCTCATCAAGAAGCTAAAGCCCTAGAAAAGTGAAAACAATACATAAATGAAATTGGCAAAAGATAAAAGATGTAAAACCACTAACAAATATAAAAGTTTAATTGCCTTTTTTGGAAGATGTACCAAAATCTATTTTAGTTACAGCACCACGATAGCAAAATATATTTTGTTTTGATTACTGTATGTGGTCAATGCATGTCATTAACCACTTACGGACCACCCGGCATCAAAACATGGCGGCATTTTGAAAAGGGATGTCGTTGTTATGGCAGCAGCTAGCTCCAATAACCCCAGTATCCTCTTCTTCAGCGGGCAATCCGCTTTCAGAAAAAAGTCGTCTCTGCCCTCCACCATCCATAGCTCTTAAAGAGAATTTTTTTTTTTTTCAAACAACATTTTTTTTATTGCATTTAAGTGTAAATATGAGATCTGAGTTGTTTTTGACCCCAGATCTCATATTTAAGTAGTCCTTCAATGCTTTTTTTCTTTTACAAGGGGTGTTTACATTCCTTGTAATAGGATTAAAAAAGACACTTTTCCTAACACTATTCCTTAGAATAGTGTAAAAAGGAAAAAAGAAAAGGGTGAAATAAATAAGCCATGCTTGCGTGCAGAAGCGAATGCATACGTGAGTAGCGCCTGAATATGAAAACGGTGTTCAAACCACGCATGAGGTATCACTGCAATCGTTCGAGCAATAATTCTGGCCCTAGACGACCTCTGTTACTCAAAACATGCAACCTGTAGAATTTTTTAAATGTCGCCTATGGAGATTTTGAAGGGTAAAAGTTTGTTGCCATTACACGAGCGAGCGCAATTTTGAAGAGTGACATGTTGGGTATAAATTTACTTGGCGTAACATCATCGTTCACAATATGAAAATAAATTGGGCTAACTTTACTGTTGTCTTTTTTTTAGAATTAAAAAAAAGTGTATTTTTTATAAAAAAGTGCGCTTGTAAGGCCATAGCCGCTCACTGTATCATTCGGCCCCGCCGCATCACTGGATGTGATTGACAGCAGCGCCAGCCAATGGCTGCGCTGCTCTCAATCCATCCGCTCTAGCCAATCAGTGGCCAGGCTGAGCGGCGAAGAGGACATCGGGACCCCGCGGGACTTTCGAGGGGTCAGGTAAGTATAACGGGGGCTCGGGGGGGCGGCAGCAGCAGATGTTTTTTCACCTTGGTCTCTGACCAAACAATCAGAAACAGACTTCATGGGGGTGGCCTGAGGGCCGATGTTCTCTAGTGTGCTCTGTGCTCACTGCCAGACACTATGGAGCTCGATTGACATTTTCCATTGAACACCAAAATTGGCAGGTCCACCAGTGGTGCCCCATGCTTTTCACAGATGAGAGCAGGTTCATCCTGAGAATATGTGACAGACATGAAAGGGTCTGGAGATGCCGCGGAGAACTTTATGCTGCCTGTAACATCGATTAGCATGACCAGTTTTGTGGTGGGTCTGTGATGGTCTGGGGAGGCATATCCATGGAGGGATGCACAGACCTCTACAATCTACACATTGGCACCCTGACTGCCATTAGGTATCGGGATGAAATCCTTGGAAGCATTGTCAGACCCTACACTGGTGCAGTGGGTCCTGGGTTCCTCCTGGTGCACGACAATGCCCGGCCTTATGTGGCGAGAGCATGCAGCCAGTTCATGGAGGATGAAGAAATTGATACCATTGAATGCCCCCGAAGTTCACCTGACCTAAATCCAAAAGAACACCTCTGGGACATTATGTTTTGGTCCATCCGGTGCCGCCATTTTGCATCTCAGTCTGTTCAGGAGCTCACTGATGCTCTGGCCCAAATCTGGGAAGAAATACACTAGGACACCATCCGTCGTCTCATTAGGAGCATGCCCTGATGTTGTCAGGCATGCATACAAGCACTTGGGGGCCATACAAACTACTGAGGACCATTTTGAGTGGTTGCAATAAAATTTCAGAAAAATAGACTAGCTTGCTGCATAATGGTTTCACTTTGATTTTTAGGGTGTCTTTGAATTCAGCCCTATGTAGGTGGATAATTTTATTTTCCATCAAATAATGTACCATCCTTTCATTCCCAACACATTACCCAGTCCATATCAGCATAGATATCCAGCATGAGATTTTTGCCCGTTGAGATCTGATGTTGTCAAAGTGTTCCTTTAATTTTTTCGAGCAGTGTGTAATTATATATATATACACACACACATACACAAAATGTTTGGGGGTGCTAAGCAATTTTCTAGAAAAAATATATATATAGATTTTAACTTGTAAACAACACGTTTGAAAAATAGGCCCGGTCTTAAAGTGGTTATTATGGTATTAACATTTATATTTTCTTCACATTATATGAAGAACAGCTTTCCACTGCGAGCAATGGAGACAAACCATAAGGCCTCATGCACAGTGGCAGTTTGGCACCAGACTGAAAAAATAGGCATATTTTGGCTCCTGGGAGGTGCAGTATACAGACTTCTGCCATCAACCTGTCAAAGCTAATGACAGGCGGAAATATGTAGTGTTCCAAGTAATTTTTATTTACGGGGACGTATGCCTCAAATTCTGACCAACTATTTTGTGGCATATGGCCCTGTGTGTGCATATCTCTTGGAGCAGCAAACAGCAGCTGCATATTTTAGAGTTTCATTTGATTTTAACAGCCTATTTTGTCAGCTGTACTGGCCAATCAGCCTGTGTGCATAAGGTCTACAGATTTAGGCTGGCCATAGATGGGTAGAATTCTGAATAAGAATTCTTAGGAAATAAATGTTCCAAGAAAGTTTTTTCATTTTTCTAATCATTAGGCAGAGGTCTGGTGTGTCCCTGTTCACTGTTTTAGGCCCGATTTCAGTCTGAATTTTGGGGTTAGTTCAGACCTGAAACAGACCAGAAGATGCATAGGACTCCTGTGCAATTCGCACCAAAGACGCTCCGGAGATGTGTTAACCAGCTTCATAGAGAGCCATTCACAGACTCCTGACATTGTAATTGGATGCAGATCCAATTCGCAATAGTTATGAACCCAGCCTAATAGATCAAATCAACATTAGTTTTTGACCACAGGGAAGAGAAAATTTGAAGGAGCAGGATGGAAATGTTTTCTCTAATGAACACATTTTGTAACAATGTATGTGGTTTTCATTCAGTAAGGTCTATTAATTCCAAAATTAAATGTTAAAAGCAAACAAAATCTTTCGACATTTAAATGTTCTGAAAATGTTTGTATTTTTGCAATATTGTATTAGAGTTTATCCCAACTGCTGTCACTATCACTTTTTATGGACAGCTTAGTATGTATGTAACTATGCAGAAAAATATAAACAAAAGCAGGTAAAGAACTAAATGCAATCAAAGAAAATTACTAAAACAGAGAGGAGACTACAAACAGATGGGCACACATTTTCCAAGGCTGTGCTGTGATGCTCATTGCAGTATTGTGCCTACTGCAGTCTGTTACCATTCACATTGAGTAACACCCCAATGCGCTACTGTGTGTTGTGGTGTAATGAGTCAGCAAAATGTCCCTTTGCTGATCTTGCCTTCCTGCTAATCACCCAGAAGCAATGGGAAAAATGTCACGCAAACAAATGGAATACTAATGATGGTGGTGGGGGGGGGGGTTTACACAAATCCTGGTGGGCTGCCACCGCCGGAAGTGTGTGTATATCTGATAAGCCAACTGTTGGCTGTCAGATGGAAGCAATCTGATGGATCACTTCCACACACCCTTATATGTGTCCCCACCCCCATCTCCCCAGCACTTTACTGTCATGTTTCCCGTGCTCATCGTGCCCAATGGTGGTCCCATGGTCAGTATGGCGGGGGAGACCTCAGTTCTACCACTATTTTATTCTATAGGGTGTCTGCTTTCAGAAAATATAGAGTATAATATTTACTGCTGTTCAGAATTTCAAACTCCCCAAAACTAATACTTCCACAGCAAGCACTGGGTTTTCTATTGCCAAAATAAAGGCTGATGGTATAAATATTGCTTTTCCGCAATACAGGGCTCATCCATGTACCAGAAAGTGATCTATTGCATCAAGAAATGTAACATCTGAAAGAAACTGCACCAAAAAGTAACAGAAAGGGTAATCCTAAACATGAAATTAACCCCTAAAATATTCTTTAACCACATCAGTTAAAGCCCAAATCTAATCTTTAAAGTAGATGTAAACCCTAACTGATTGACATTCAGGGCTTTTGAAGACAGGCATTCTTTTTCTGTGCTAGAAATGCACATTAAAATGAAGGTTTGCAGATTCTTATTGACTTTAATTGAGTAGATAACAGTTAAGAGGCTGTGTTTAACCTGCTCTGGGTTCCATTTTTTGGACACAGAGGGTCCTATTGAAATGGATTTGGACTGCAGGCAATGCAATGTCAAATGCAATCTTTTTTGTGAAACACAGTGTTTTGCATTTGAACTGGTGTTCAAAAAGTGTTGTATTCAAATGTAACATTTGACACAAAGACCCATCTATATGAGCCTTTATTTTGCTGAAAAAAAAAATATCTTTAACAATTTCTATTTTCTTTGAACAAATGTAATTCTTGTTTTCAGTTCTTTTTTCATGCTTTGTTGTGTGTGCCAACACTTTATGCCTACATACATGCACTTTAGCAAGGACTGCATGCAATTTCTCAGAGCAAGCGTTGGTGACAATAATGGACTATGACTGCATAATACATGTTGAAATAGCAAAGGTGGCAATGAAGGAGCAGAATTATGAGACAGGGGTGCTGTCACCATATTATACAAATCGCCTGAAGAAGGATCTTTATGGCAATATCACCAGATATTTAAAAATATTGAAAATAACAACATTAGGTTACGCTAACATATGCGATTTTACCAAAAGAGTTTATATATAATTTTACCAGAATGAATCTGTAATGTTAACCCTTAGGCCCATATTCACACGTTGCGTAGCAGAAACTAGCCTATACACTACTCCTGTTCCTTTTTGGGCAACAAGCTTCTGGCAATTTTTAAAGGCGCACATTGTGCATTTTTCAGAAATTGTCATACGATTAGAATCACGGGCAGAATAGCAGTAATTCCACCCGTGATTCCAAATCGCCAAGTGTGAATAGGGCCCTACAATAAAACTAACCCCCAATTTAAAAAAAACTTTTCACTAAAACGCCTGAACCACCAATTACTTGATCACCCATTATCACGGCTGATACATTACATGCAAACTGAAACAAAAGAAAATTGGAATTTTCCACAACCACCTTTCAGATCTGGCAATTTTATTTCAAATGAATGTTATTAGATAAAACATTAAATTTATTCTGTTAGACAATAGGCCTATAGAAATATTCTGCACATTTACAATGCTGAGTAAAATGATTATTTAACCCGGAGTGGGAAATGTTCTCCCAGCATGTCAGTTACGGTCGGTTCAGATCTAAAAAGGAAAGGATAAGCTGACACTTTTGGTTTGACTGTTAAAGTGATGAGGGCAATAAAACTATTTCCTGGTCAGCATAGATGTTGCCGAATCCTGGGTATCTCTATAAACATTAGCTGTAAATGATGGTAATGGACTGACTTGGAAGCAAAAACTTTGCCAAGGGCATTCTTTTGTAAAGACAAACTACTCCTCCTATTTAAACAGTATGCAGTAACAGTGGCTTATAAAGTATTTCTAATCTTGCCAACATTTTGCTGCGTAGTTCAGAAATAACAGCATGAGATTTAGATAGATAACTGTACAATGTGTGGAACGTAAAGGCTTTGTGCAAATTGTACAGTATCTCACGAAAGTGAGTACACCCCCTCACATTTTTGTAAATATTTTATTATATCTTTTCATGTGACAACGCTGAAGAAATTACACTTTGCTACAATGTAAAGTAGTGAGTGTACAACTTGTATAACAGTATTAATTTGCTGTCCCCTCAAAATTACAACACACAGCCATTAATGTCTAAACCGCTGGCAATACATAATGGCTGTGTGTTGAGTTATTTTGAGGGGACAGAACATTTACACTGTTATACAAGCTGTACACTCACTACTTTACATTGTAGCAAAGTGTCATTTATTCAGTGTTGTCCCATGAAAAATGGGAGGGGTGCACTTACTTTTGCAAAATACTGTTGAATGAATGAATGAATGAAAAACTTATATAGCGCGGCACATGCAAACTGAATCGCCTCTGGGCGCTTGATGTTTCGTGTCTCATGACATCAAAAGAGCAGAGTTTTGATCCGTCTTCTGAAAGTCAGGTGGTTTTCCTCCAACCGAACGCTGGTTGGTAAAGCGTTCCATAGTCTCGGACCTTGAAAAGCAAACCTTCTTTCTCCTTTGGACTTGTATTTGGTTTTTGGCACCTTGACCAGATTTTGGTCAGTGGATTGCAGAACGCGATTAGAATTGTGAGGTTCTATCTTGTCGCAAAGATATTGCGGCGCCTTCCCATGGATGCACTTATGTGTCAGGCAGAGTGCTTTAAATACAATTCTGTCTTTTACTGGCAACCAGTGAAGGGTTCTCAGCGAAGGTGAGATTGATTCCCATGTCCTCTTCCCAGTCACAAGTCTGGCGGCCGTATTCTGAACGACTTGCAGACGAGCGATTTGGTACTTTGGGAGCCCGAGGTAAAGGGCATTTGCATAGTCCAGTCTGGAATTCACGATTGTTCCCACCACGACTGCTACGTCTTCTTTGGGGATAAATGGAATAAGTCTGCGTAGTAGGCGCAACAAATGGTGCGATCCGCTGACTACTGACCCTATTTGTGCGTCCATTGTCATGAAGGTGTCAAAAATGACTCCTAGACTTTGGAGCTAGGGGTGATGCTTTGGCCCAGAATGGGCGGCGGTGTCCAGGTTGTTGCTGTTAGGTTGGATCCTTTGGTGGCCCTTGTTATATGCAATGGTTAGGCCACACACAGACAAAGGGAACAGAAACTCTCTCTGTGTGTATATATATATATATATATATATATATATATATATACACACACACACACACACACACACAGCACTGTGCTAACATTTTAGGCAGGTGTGAAGAAATGTTGTAAAGTGCGAACACTTTCCAAAAATGTCATTCCTTATTTTTATCAATTTAAAAAAAGCAAAGTGAGCGAACAGAAGAAAAATCTAAATAAAGTCAATATTTGGTGCGACTACCCCTTGACTTCAAACAAGCATCAATTCCTACACTTGTACACTTGCACAAAGTCAGGGATTTTGTAGGATTAGAGTCAGGTGTATGCTCAATTATACCAAGCAGGGGCTAATGATCAATTTCAAATGTACGTTGAAAAAGGAGGCTTAAAAATGGGTGGGGAACAGCCAAACTCTGCTGCTAAGGTGAGGTTGTAGAAGGCCGTTTCATGTCACAGATCATACACACTGGCAAGACAGAGCAAAGGAACAGTTAGTTAAACTGCATAAGCATGGTTTCTCCCAGGCAAAGATTTCAAAGCAGACTCGGGGTTCAAGATGTGCCGTTGAAGAGCTTTTGAAGAAGCACAAAAAAACAGGGCAACATTGCTGACCGCAGACGAAGTGGTCGGCCAAAGAAACTTAAAACATTTATTACCCCAACACTTCATATTCCTTACATGTGCCTGCTGTACAATGTACTTGTATGGGAAAGTATTCTGTTCTCTTTGTATTGCTTTTTTTGTGTGAAATATCTGGTGCTCCTGCTAGTCCCCATGCTTTCCTATTAAAAACTGACCACAATAAGGAGAGCACACCATGGTCAGTTCTCTAGCTATCCTGGGAACTGAGTATGCTCTCCCTCCCGTTGCATGGACATTCACTGGGAAGCTCAGTGTACTGCTGTTTCTCCTAAGTACTAGAAGCAGACGATCTGTCTCTACTCCCCTAACAGAACGCAGATCTGTCTGTTTACATTCACAGATTTTCGTTCTGTCCTTCTCAGAAGCAATCGCAGGTAGCCGGCGACCATCGCAGCCACGCGCATTGGCTCCTACGTCACACAGCAGGTGGGCCCTATATATTCCTTAAAGCACCCTCCGCACAGCTACAGCAATTCATGCAGAAGTACCATACAACGGTGGGCATTCGGGAAGTGGTTAAATAAAAGAGTTTTTTGGCATGATCAGTCATCTTTTCAATATCAATGCCAAATTTTTTTGAATTCTGACAGGGTATGCAAACTTTTGAGCACAACCATATGCACACGTGGGTTAATACCACACACAAAACACACATACAGTTTACTACACAAACTATAAAGTTCCTTGGCTGAATCCTTGTATAAAATGCTTACACGCCAGTAAATCTAATTTCTTGGGAAACATGAAATTTACCCAAGAGTAGTTTTAGTTATTTTCTTCATAGACTGTTTTAGTCAATATTACATACATCTTAAGATTTACAATGGAAAAGCTGACATAATTGCAGGATAAGCAGTGATGTGTCCTAAGATAGCTGATTACATGTAATTACAAGGTTTCAAATGAGAGTAAGGTGCTTTCGTTTTCATCTTATGAGAGACACACCATTTATTACAACTACAAAGTAAATGATACCGTGGACATTCTATTCACAATTAATACTGGCAAACTGCAAAGATTTCCATACGTGTTAGAAGTTATTAAAGGATGAGTGCACCCAAAACTGATCTTTCAGCTTTAAGCCAAGAGCAAAAATCATCTAGCATGTTTTAATAACCTTGACTCTTTATATCTCCCTCCTTTCTTCCAGTATCCCCTGCCAATAAGTCTTGCAGATGCTCTGTTGTCACGTTTCTCTGCAGGATTTGGCATTTGTTTTCCAATGTAGACTCCACAAGGGCAATCATGGCATGACTGCCTAGCATAATGGTGAGAAAAATAAATTATGTGCAGAACTGTGAGAAAGAAGCAGTTTGTGAGGTAAATCTTCCCCTAGGATTACAGGGTTATGAAGGGCAAAGACTGTGCTCACAGCAGACCAATATGCATCTGTATATCAAAGGAATACAAATTAGATCTGGTCATATCTTAATCTATGCAGTGTGCAAATGTAAAATGTTTGTAAAGGTATTTTTTTTTTTTAATAAATATGTTTTGCTAATTTGCTCTATGCAATTGTTTTGCACAGAGCACCCCCAATTCTCCTCTTCTAGGGTCCCCCACTAGCGCTCCTGGTTCCTCCTCTTTTAGGTGTGCCAGGAAGCTGCATTCAAATGTGGCACTCCTGTGGGCTTAATCCCAAGCTGCAATGTCTGTGTCCATGGACACAGACAGCGTGGCTCGGACCTGCCTCCTCATCACAGGATTTGATTGATAGCAGCCAATGGCTCCCACTGCTATCAATCTGCCCTGTGAGAAAGAAGAGAGTAGGGAAGAGAGCAGCTTTTGGGCACAGCGCTGGATCGACTTTGGGCATAAGTGTTAGGGGGCTTGTGGAGGAGCTGGACACAGAAGGTTTTTTACCTTAAGAATATAAAGTATCGAGATATATTTCGGCCTTTAGAACCATTTTATTTTAGCCAGGAAATGTCATGAGTGCAAGTAATCCTAAATGTATTAATCTTTTTTTACAACTGCATTCTATGGTTCATAGAAACCAAATACATTTAAATATTTATATATATACACACACACGCACAATTTTCAAAACCCATATTTTAGGACTGAGAACATGCAATTGCAGTGTAATACTATAATCCTATTTTGCAAACTAGGTTGTACAATGAAAACTGAAATTAAGTATTATGTTTTTATACTATTATATTGTGCAAAGCCTTAGCTTCCTAAAGTATTACCCAGTAAGCAGATTATGGAGACAACAGTAAAGTAATTAAAATTTTAAATTTTAATTACAGGTGAAACTTTGGGTCAGGAATTTGAATAATGGTTTGCAAACCAAAAAAAAACAATACTGCCATACATTCTATTTTTAAGATGTAAAATGCGGAAAAAAAAAATAGTTTGATCAATAATTACAAATTTTCATAAAATCATGTAGCAACCACTAAGAATGCATCTTTTACTAATCTATTTTACAGTATAGTGACACCAAGCTATGGTTTAAAAAATAAAAGTAAATAAGAAAAAAAAAAGTACATTCTATTGCTCTCAACCTCTTAAATTCATTTTTTTTTTTGCTGCTGTGATCTGACTTCAAGTTAGAGGGTGACCATGTTCGTTCTTCATAGTCCCACCAGATATGTGCAGAAAATTTAATTTGAGTTGCGATAGCTACACATTGCTCGCTCTTATTTTTATTTAATTCACAGCACTTTGTTTCAAAAATGTTTAGCCTTATTCACTTGAAAAGTGCAAAAAGGAAATATGATGATGTACAAAGATCAACTGGGCTGCAACTAGATTTTTTGATAGGAAGATCTTGTTCTCTAGTTGGATTCAATGAACATGAATACTGATTGTTTGCTCTGGGCTATTACACTTTTTACACATTCATATATATTTTTTTAATTATTTACCACATTTTTCTAAGCAAATGGGACATAAGGAAAGGGGGCATGATTGTGACCAAATCCTTGTTTTGACTGTCAGCAGTTGGAAGCCACAGCTGCTGGCTGCACATTCAAAACGACTTTCTGACAGAATAGAGGAATGCCTCCTTTTCTAAAATACACCAAAATATATATTTCGGCTCTAGTTTTGCTGTAAGGTTGTTTAGATCAGAAGCAATTTATCACCACTACTGCAAGCTAAAAGTAAAGCTACCCATGACATACTTCATCAATCAATCGGTAGTTAGGACACTAAAAAGTTTTTTTCCCTGCTTGTAATGCCAACTCTGCACAGAAAGTACAATTATACCAAGCTGTGTGTAGGAATGAAAGATATTAATCATTGTGGATTTACTGGTGCATTATACCCCAGAACTTAATGTAGCAAACTCAAATGCTTTTGTTCAATAACATGGCTTTACATACTGTACAATTATAGGGAGGGAAATTAAAGGTATATACCTAAAAAGACATTTTGTTTAATCCTAAATATAGTAGGGGAGGGTTAAACTGATGTTTTTCCTTCTATTCCTGTTTTGGCAGCAACTCCAAATTTTGGGTTAACCATCACTTTTTAAGTCCCAGTGACATCTGTGATTAGGACAATTTGAAGGAATCTCTCCAATGGGAATACAGACAGTTCTAAACCATTACCACTCTATCCAAATGAAAAAAATAAAAATAATGAAGAGGAGAGATCGCCAAAAGCAGCTGTACTGCCTGATCAGTGATGTCACCCATACGCTTACTATGGGGCTTCCGTTCTCAACTGCCCCCCACATTGAAACTACATAGAATAGGCTTAGAATGGGGCTGGTAGCAGGTTGAGGTATAGTTAGTATTTGACTGAACTTCTGCTTTAAGTCTATGTGTAAGGTTGTCTAAATATTTAATTAAATGATAGGAATGAAAGGAAACATAATGACTTCTAAAGAGAGATGTCAGAATATACAGAAGTTACTGCATAACACTGGCCTGGTATGTAGCATCAAACAGCTATTCATCTTTACATAAACCGCCAAATATACTGTTGTGAAACAACTGCGCAATTTTACCTACCAAATGATTTGGAATTTTGTTTAGCTATTCCTGTTAACTACGTACCCCAGCCAAACAACATAGCCTGTCCTACCCTCTACACTGCAACTGAACAATACAACCTGGTCTAGAACTTGCCCCAGCACTTCAACTAACAATGAGGCAACAGTAAAAAACTGCTGTGTTCATCTCTCTTCAATTCTCCTTTGAAGCAATTTGCAATGTTAGGTGGATAGTATTGTGCAATGCCAGGATGTAGAGGATGACAAAGAAAATCTATGAAAAGAACTCTATTTTAGAGTTCATAGAAGGTGTCCACAGAACATTTGAGATTTGAAGACTATTTGTGCGGAAGAATGGGCCAAAAACACATCAATGCATGCAACTACTTTCTCCATACAGGAGGTGTCTTGAAGTGATCATTATTACCAACAAAGGATTTTGTACGAAGTATCAAATACATTTCAGTTAGCGTGTTCAATACTTGTTCACTGTGTTATTCCATTTTATTACACATAACTTTTTGTAATTTTTTTTTTAAAATTTCTGAAAATTTTCTGAACTCAGGGATCTCTTATGCACGATCCAGTTTGAACCTTGGTCCTCTCCCTCAGGCCAATTTATTCTCACCTGAGACAGACACCAGTGTTCTCGGCCTGGGAAATTAGACAACTCCTGTCTGTGAGAGCAAGAGGTTGGTAAAAGCTAACAAGTTGTATAAGTGGAAGCCGACAAGCTGTAGGCTTGCTCAGCCTGTTAGGGCCTGTATTTTGTTTTGCTATTATTTTTCCTGATTGTTTCCTGAGACACCATGCATCACCTGTATATAGACTTATAAATATCACAAATAAACACTGCACTGTTTTGTCACTACTTTGTGGATTTGGTATCTGTGCCTGAGACTGCTTATCCCAGGGAGCTTTGTACCTGCTACCTGTTTTAGGGAACAAGACAGTGTGTCTGGAATGGTAACTTCATGGACCAGAGGGGACTCCGTACTCCCAGGAGCTACAGGCGCAAAGTTTGCAGCTAATACCAGCCTTTCCTTCCAGGGCTTTAACATGTTCACATGGCATATCTACTTAGGCTTTCTTTTACACAGTTGATATACCTTGTAATTCACCTCCCCAACTCTTTCAACTACTTCAAAAGGGACACCGCCACTTAGCCAACAACTTAATTTCAACAGTGGGAGCCAAGACCAGGACCCTGTAACCAGGTGAGAAAACACAGAGTCGGGCCCCCCTGTTGTATATTCTTTGTTGGGCTTCTTGGGCTTTAACCACTTCAGCCCCCGAACATTTGGCTGGCCAAAGACCAGAGCACTTTTTGCGATTCGGCACTGCGTCGCTTTAACTGACAATTGCGCGGTCGTGCAACGTGGCTCCCAAACAAAATTGACATCCTTTTTTCCCCACAAATAGAGCTTTCTTTTGGTGGTATCTGATCACCTCCGGGTTTTTACTTTTTTGCACTATAAACAAAAATAGAGTGACAATTTAAAAAAAAGGCAATATTTTTTACTTTTTGCTATAATAAAAATCCCCCAAAAAGATATATAAAACATTTTTTTTCCTCAGTTTAGGCTGATACTTATTCTACATATTTTTGGTAAAAAAAAAAAAAATTGCAATAATCGTTTATTGATTGGTTTGCGAAAAAGTTATAGCATCTACAAAATAGGAGATAGTTGTATGGCATTTTTATTAATATATTTTTTTTAATAGTAATGGCGGAGATCGTGACTGCGACATTATGGCGGACACATCGGACACTTTTGGGACCATTCACATTTATACAGCGATCAGTGCTATAAAAATGCACTGATTACTGTTTAAATGTGACTGGCAGTGAAGAGGTTAACCTGTAGGGGGTGCTGAAGGGGTTAAGTGTGACCTATGGATGTGTTCTAAATGTGTGGGGGCGGGGCTACATGTGACACGACACTGATCACTGCTCCCGTTTACAGCGGTGATCACTGTCCCGTCACTAGGCAGAACGGGGAAATGCTTGTTTACATTAGCATTTCCCTGTTCTTCCTCCCTGTAAGATGATCGCGGGACTCCTGGCGAACATCAAGTCCGTGGGGCCCACGGTCAGACTCATGGAGCTTGTGGCGGGCACACACACCCGCAACCCCTGGGCCTTAAAACCTGTGTAACCCTCTTTCAGTGGTTTTCTTAAAACCCAAATGGCCTCCCAGCAAGTGTTCATGGGCAAGTTATGCCACCTTTTGTATGGTTTGGGGACCACCAACTGTTTCCACATCCTGCAGAGAAGTTATTGCCCTGTTCAGTTAAATATTGTCCGCAAATACAGAGATTGAAAATTACCGCAGATAAACAGGTATAATTGATGTAGGACTATTTGTTTGATCTCTGTCTAATACCTGAGTATAGTCACTTGACTGGCTATATGTAAGAGTTTACAACCACTTTAAGCAAAACTGGGTAAAAGGCAGGTGTCAGTGTTGTATACAGCATCAGAATGGTCTATTCTTCTCAGTAATTGGTCATCGTTGTTCTACCTAAAGTGTTAATGGACTCATGTGTTTATATTTTTATCAAATTGAATGAAAAAAATAAATAAAGCATATATTGTCCTGCTGCTCGTTAGATTTTAAGACATTGGCCTTGATATTTAATTCAATTTCCCTGAAAATGTCTAACCTCTTGCTATGCTTATTTAAATAAAATCTCTGTAAAAAGGCAGCAACTTGTCCACTTCATAAGCCAAATGACTGTCCTATTGAGCCCTATGATTTCAATGAAAACAATATATACCCTCGCCAAACATGAGATATTAGCCTGGAAGTCCTGGAACTGTATATTTCAAAAAATTTAAGAAATATTTATTTTACCTCCGACAATTCAAGTTAGTGAATGGTCCTTTTTTCTTGCTAACCAAGTAACGCATATATGAAGCAGCAAGAAAAGTGGCCTTCATCGCGCAGCTGGCACACATATACATTTATAGCTGTCTGAGGTTGTGTGCTGAGAGTATGCTCACTGCAAGCTCCCAGTACACTGGTTAAGCTTTCACCAAAAGTTCCTGGTAACGGCTTTTGATTCGTAGCTGGTAGAATGGATCCTATTAACCACTTTCAAACTGGCTCACGACAATACACTTCAGCACTTTAAAGATGGATATCGTTGTTATGGCAGCAGCTGGCTGCCATAACCCCAGTATCCTCTTCTTCAGTGAGCGGTCCGGGTTCAGACAAAAGTGGTCTCTGCAGCGGATTCACCGCAAGATCACTTTTAATCGGTGGTGGGAGAGGCCCCCCCTGCTGCCGCCCATAGCTCTCAAAGGGACATTTAAAAAAAACAATTCAAATGACTTTTTTTTTTATATTGCATTTTAGTGTAAATATGAAACCTGAGGTCTTTTTGACCCCAGATCTCATATTTAAATTTTTTTAACAGTTCAGCAATTACAGCTCAAGCTGTATCATCAAAATAAAGGGAAACTCCCCACAGAACATACATAACTTTAACTTATATACAAAAACGGTGCCCCTTTTCAGGTGACACTGGCCGCATAATAAAGTTGAAAACCTGCGACAAAGGGAGGGTTGGAGGGAACACCACAGCTGGATGCTACTGTGGCGACTGAGCCTTCAGGGCTCTGCATCCACCTTTTTATTTTAAAATCCCTCAAAGAAAACCCCTTAGCTGCCCAGATACAGTGGTCACCTGACCATCTCGGCAAGCCAAGGTCCAATGGGAAAGCTTCCCACACTTTTTAGGCTTTGAGGAGGTTGCCCAATAATAAGCTAGCAACCCCTACAGCTACCCCTATCTCCAGCTGACCAGGATCCAATGGGAACCTTTCCCTCCATTTCTGATCTGAGGGGAAAATAGCAAACCCCGCTGCCACAATACCATGAGGCAAGGGGGGCTTAAATTGTATTCCCCCCTTTTACTTACATTTGGGACACTTTACAGTCTTTCCACCATTAATACATTTATCAATATGATTTCTTGTGATATCGGTAATGCATTAGCACTATGGATATACAGTACATGTTGCCGAGAATGTGTTTCTAGCACGACAGCATCGCGCTGATTCTCGGCGACATGGTGCCGATATCTCGCACTCGCTGGAATAGACAAAGCACATTCCAGCGAGCGCGTCAAAGAAGCGACGGGAGATCCGACTTGGATTCAAGCCAATTCTAGCTGCGGCATTTGGTATGCATTCCTGAGAGGGAGAACTCCACGCCAAATTTTAAATAAAAAACCGACATGGGTTCACTCCCCAGGAGCATACCAGGCCCTTAGGTCTGGTATGAGTTGTAAAGAGACCCCCATTACGCCGAAAAACCGACGTAGGGGGTCCCCCTACAATCCATACCAGACCCGTATCCAAAGCACGCTACCTGGCCGGCCAGGAAAGGAGTGGGGATGAGCGAGCGCCCCCCCTCCTGAGCCGTACCAGGCCGCATGCCCTCAACATGGGGGGGTTGGGTTCTCTGGGGCAGGGGGCGCACTGCGGGGCCCCCCCACCTCAGAGCACCCTGTCCCCATGTTGATAAGGGCCTCTTCCCGACAACCCTGGCCGTTGGTTGTCGGGGTCTGCGGGCGGGGGGCTTATCGGAATCTGGGAGCCCCCTCAAATAAGGGGGCCCCCAGATACCGGCCCCCCACCCTAAGTTAATGAATATGGGGTACATCGTAACCCTACCCATTCACCTGGAGGCAAAGTGTAAAAGTAAATAAACACGACACAGGGTTTTTAAAATAATTTATTAGTTTGCTCCGGGGGCCCCCCGGTCTTCTTTAGCTCTTTTACCAGGGGGGGTCTTCTTCACCGCCGTCTGGTTCTCTTCTGCTCTCCGGGGGGTCTTCTCCGCTCTCCGGGGGTCTTCTTCTATCTTCTCCACTCTCGGGGGGTCTTCTTCTATCTTCTCCGCTGTTGACTCGGCGCAGCCCCGGTTCTTCTCCCGCTCTCAGGTGCCTTCTCCTTCAGGGCTGGCCACCGCTATCTTCGTGTGTTAGCTCAATTACTAGCAGGCGGCCAGCCCGCTCTTCTGTGACGTCTTCTTCTTCTCTTCTTTTCTTCTGCCTTCTCCCGATGTTGACACGTGGGTAGGTACCAGAGCATGATGGGACTGTGACATCATAAAAGAGGCCTATATAAATCGGATGCAAACCGCGCACCCGTCATTGCAGCGAGAAGAGGCGTCGTGTCAACATCGGGAGAAGGCAGAAGAAGAGAAGAAGAAGACGTCACAGAAGAGCGGGCTGGCCGCCTGCTAGTAATTGAGCTAACACACGAAGATAGCGGCGGCCAGCCCTGAAGGAGAAGGCACCGGAGAGCGGGAGAAGAACCGGGGTGTGCCGAGTCAACAGCGGAGAGCATAGAAGATAGAAGACCCCCCGAGAGCGGAGAAGACCCCCCGGAGAGCGGAGAAGACCCCCGGAGAGCGAAAGAGAACCAGACGGCGGTGAAGAAGAAGCCCCCCCCTGGTAAAAGAGCTAAAGAAGACAGGGGGGCCCCGGAGCAGACTAATAAATTATTTTAAAAACCGTGTCGTGTTTATTTACTTTTACACTTTGCCTCCAGGTGAATGAATGGGTAGGGATACGATGTACCCCATATTCATTCACTTAGGGTGGGGGGCCGGTATCTGGGGGCCCCCTTATTTGAGGGGGCTCCCAGATTCCGATAAGCCCCCCGCCCGCAGACCCCGACAACCAACGGCCAGGGTTGTCTGGAAGAGGCCCTGTCTTTATCAACATGGGGACAGGGTGCTCTGGGGTGGGGGGGCCCCACAGTGCGCCCCCCCTGCCCCAGAGCACCCAACCCCCCCATGTTGAGGGCATGCAGCCTGGTACGGCTCAGGAGGGGGGGGGGCGCTCGCTAGTCCCCACTCCTTTCCTGGCAGGCCGGGTAGCGTGCTTTGGATACGGGTCTGGTATGCATTGTAGGGGGACCCCCTACGTCGGTTTTTCGGCGTAGTGGGGGTCTCTTTACAACCCATACCAGACCTAAGGGCCTGGTATGCTCCTGGGGGGGAACCCATGTCGGTTTTTTATTTAAAATTTGGCGTGGAGTTCTCCCTCTCAGGATGCATACCAAATGCCGCAGCTAGAATTGGCGGGAATCCAAATCGGATCTCCCGTCGCTTCTATGACAACTTTGTCTCCATCGCGGCAAGCCAGCTCGGGGCTGGCTCCCGCGATAGGGCTCGTAGGTGGTCAATCTCGCCGAGAAAGGGAGCGAGATTGACACAATGTCGCGGTCACCTACTGTATACAGTATATTTTCTACATTCTATGTTTAGTATCCATTCTGAGCCCATTAGTTTACACTGCATGCTTGGATTAATTTTACTACTCATTGCTGTTTTGACATGACGTCTAGAGTTATAATCATCTGCATCAATAGATTTATTTATTTTGCTTATTTAGTAATAATAGATTGTTTTATAGAAAGCTTTTTTTACCCTAGTACATCATCTCAATTAGTTAATGCACATACCTGGTGTTTTATTATATTTATTTCTTCTGCCTTTGGGTGTAATGTATTTATCTATTTACACATACAATATATTACCAAAAGTATTGAGATGCCTGCCTTTACATGCACATGAACTTTAATGGCATCTCAGTTTTCATTAATAGGGTTCAATATTGAGTTGGCTCACACTTTGCAGCTATAACAGCTTCAACGCTTCTGGGAAGGCTTTCCACAAGGTTTAGGAGTGTGGCTATGGGAATGTTTGACCATTTTTCTAGAACCGCATTTGTGAGGTCAGGCACTGATGTGGACAAAAATGCCTGGCCCGCAGTCTCCGCTCTAATGCATCCCAAAGGTGTTCTACCGGGTTGAGACCAGGACACTTTGAAGGCCAGTCAAGTTCCTCCCCCCAAACCTGCTTATTCATGTCTTTGTGGACCTTTCTTTATGCACTGCAAAATCATTTGGGGGGGGGGGGGGGGGTTATAGTGTGGGGTTGTTTTTGGAAGCTGGGCTTGGCCCCTTAGTTCCAGTGAAGGGAACTCTTAGAGCCCTTTCACACTGGAAACGCCTATAGCGGAGCGTTAAAATAGCGTTTTTCAATTCATTTCGATGGAGAAAGGCGTTTTTGGAGCGGTTTAATAGCGCTAGGTTTACGGCAAAAACGCACCAGTGTGAAAGGGCCCTTAAGGTGTCATCATACCAAGACCTATATTATGTCTCTTTGGTAAAGCCTGCAACTGAACATCCTTACTTTGAAATCTCTGCTTTTAATGATTAAATAAATGACCTAAAAATAAGATCAATTATATGCTAAGGATCTTACACACTGAAAGGGTTTTAATACAGAGGATAGAGTTTTCTATTGCTCATCCAGCAATAAATGAGGATGCTGAAAGCTGCCTGCAAAGAAATGGGATGGAATTTTCTTGTACATAGATGTGTTCATGCGTTTTATAATCTGTGCCAAACATTGAAGATGCATTACATATATACATTCTTGTACTTGGAAATGTTCCTCTAAGAATGTGTATGTCAAGGGTACTTTAAATTTAGTATATATTGCTGACTTGGGCTGTGACTTGACCTTAACAACATGTTTTGTCTGTTCAGTACTATGGCCTTTCACTCTTCTATAGAATATCCAGTGACTTTGCTTCTGGATTCAGCTTTTTTTATTTTATTTATACTTTTATTACCATAAAGGAATGAGGCTTCTAAAAGGTGACCACCACATGAGTGGCTTTAACGCGGAGGTCCACCTGTTTTTTTTTTTTTTTTAAAGCCAGCAGCTACAAATACTGCAGCTGCTGACTTTTAAAAAATGGACACTTACCTGTCCAGCGTGCCCGCGATGTCAGTAGACGAGGCTGAGCAATTGCTCGGTCCTCGGGTGCTTTCGCCGCCATCCTCGGTGAGTGAATCAGGCAGTGAAGCCTTGTGGCTTCACTGCCCGATTCCCTACTGCACATGCGCTAGAATCGCCGTCACTGGTCCCCGCTCTCTCCTGGGAACAGTATTTCCCAGAAGACAGTGGGGGGGGGGGGTGACATGACAAGGCTGGACTCCCGCGGGAGTCAGAACCCGGAAGTGGTGCAAATAGCTGTCTCAGACAGATATCTGCACCACCTCCCCCCTAAAAGGTGCCAAATGTGACACCGGAGGGGGAGAGGGATCCAAAAAGCGGAGGTTCACTTTTTGTGTGAACCTCTGCTTTAAAAAACAAGCAGACATTTGGTAACATTATTCCTTTATATCAACTTAGCAAAAAATAAATAAAGTAACTTGTAGGTTATATGCAGCACACAGTTGCAAATTTCAACACAAATATTTGACTTTCAAAATAAACAGACAAATAAATTTTGGATTACAGTCTCACAATAAATGCATACATTTTTGTTTCCACATTCACATATCCTTAAAGTAGTAATGGTATAATGTCTCACCTATGCAGTATGGACAGCACTGACCCTTCCTCAAGACCGGCCTTGCACAGGTAGCAGGTGGACAGGTTTCTGTGTAGCAGCTTATCTTTCCATCCATGCAGACACAGCTTGTGCAAACATTGGGCTTCCAAGACTCTGCTGCTAGGAAAATGTCTCCCTCTTCATTTTTGCAGTAGCTGGGCAGGCTCTCGTTGCTGGGCACCGAGGGCTGTAAAGATTCATCTGGAAGAGTGAATGTAAACATTTAGCGGCAGAAAGTGTCAGCTCAGATATCCTGAACTGGGCAAAGAAAATGGATATCAGGTACAAAGTGTATTTTCCGCTGGCACCATCTATTGCCGGCCTACTGCCTCTCCAACACAGGTTAGTTTAAAAGGTGGAAAATGCATTTGAATGTTCCATTTAAAAAAAGGCACACTTGAAAGTGACCTTCCCATCCAAAACAAAGACAGCTCTGAGAACATGAATTGCTGTGTGGTTAATTCAGAAATGCCTTTGCAATAATTCAGCCTCTTACTGGCTTTCCACTAGGTTACTATATATTAACACTTATTTTCAAATATTTATGTAGACATGAAAAGGTCTTGGTCAAAATAATAGTTTCCATACCACACTCATTATGCCCTACTATTTTTAGATATATTTTTTTAAATAGCCATTTACCTGCAAATAAAACAGTGGTTTAGAGTGTAGAAAATGCCCAAGAATGTCAGTCACTGGTAAGATTTTTCACTCTAGTCTTCCTGCTTCTTTCCCTACTTTGTCACCAAGTGTCACCCCTACTGCATTCTCCACAATGTAACATACAGTACCTTAAAGTATTCATACCACTTGAAAGTTTCCAAATTTTGTCATGTTACAACCAAAAACATAATAATGTATTTTATGGAGCTGTAGTAAACCATCACAAAGTAGCACATAATTGTGAAGTGGAAGGAAAATGATGAATGGTTTTTCAAAATGTTTTACAAATAAATATCTGAAAAGTGTGGTGTGCATTTGTATTCAGCCCCCTTTACTTTGATACCCCTAACTAAAATCTAGTGGAACCAATTGCCTTCAGAAGTCACCTAATTAGTAAATAGAGTCCACCTGTGTAAGATGCAATATCCGTATAAATACAGCTGGTCTGTGAAGCCCTCAGAGGTTTGTTAAAGAACCTTAGTGAACAAACTGCATCATGAAGGCCAAGAAACACACCAGACAGGTCAAAAGGATAAAGTTCTAAAAAAGTTTAAAGCAGGGGTAGGTTATAAAAAAAAATATCCCAAGCTTTGAACATCTCACAAAACACTGAAGTAAACACCCTGAACACTGTTAAAGTCCCGGGGGGTTGTTACCCCCCTTCCCCACCTCCTATCATCTCACAGAGCACTGTTCAATTCATCATCCAAAAATGGAAAAAGTATGGCAAAATTGCAAACCCACCAAGACATGGCCGTCCACCTAAACTGACAGGTCGGGCAAGGAGAGCATTAATCAGAAAAGCAGCCAAGAGGCCGATGGTAACTCTGGGAGGAGCTGCAGCGAGCCACACCTCAGGTGGAAAGAATCAGTCCACAGGACAACTATTAGTTATGCACTCCACAAATCTGGTCTTTATGGAAGAGTGGCAAGAAGAAAGCCATTGTTGAAAGAAAGCCATAAGAAGTCCAATTTTCAGTTTGCGAGAAGCCATGTGGGGGACACAGAAAACAATTTAACTTTTTGAAAACTAACATTGCACATCACCCTAAACACACCATTTCCACCGTGAAACATGGTGGTGGCAGCATCATGTTGTAGGGATGCTTTTCCTCAGCAGGGACAGGGAAGATGATCAGAGTTAATGAAAAATGTATGGAGCCAAATACAGGGCAGTTAGAAAAAAAACTGTCAGAGTCTGCAAAAGACTTGAGACCGGAGTGGAGGTTCTCTTCCAGCAGGACAATGACCCTAAACATACAAAAAAAAACTACAACTGAATAGTTTAGATCAAATCAAATTGCTGTACACAGATGCTCTCCATCCAATCTGGCAGAGCTTTTTGGTTGTAACATGATAAAATATGGAACATTTCAAGGGGTATGAATACTTTTTCAAGGCATTGTAAATGTAATTCCCTCACAATCACATAATGGCTGACATTTTCAATAGGCTATATAGGATGTGGCCTAAGCTAATAGAGTCCAGGTGCATACCTTACCATTGTAATTACTTTCATTTTTTTCATTATTAGATTTACACAGCAAAGGAATGTGAATGCCTGCCTGATTGACTGACTGTGTTTTTTATTATTTTAAAAGACTGGGCCTTATATGCCAAAGTATTGCTATTATTTCCCTTCATCCTGTCCCTGGGGTGTCATGCCATTTTGAGCTGGATGTGTGTAGCTATTGGCATTATTATATACTGTACGATAACCCAAAACATTCTACAATGGATTGCTGCTATTGCCCATTTCTTTTTGCCCAATTAAATAAGCTTTTTAACAAAGTTCTCACTGCAAACAATATTTTAAACAGAGAAAACAGAAAGGCTTTGATTAGAAACAAGGAATATCATTTGAGCATGCTAGGTAGGTTTTCACCCATTGAATTATAAGGTAAGCCTGTCCTCTCTTTGAACTAGTAGTGGCTAGCTATACTGGATGATTGTACTGCCTATCAGGGGAGCTAGCACTCAGAAGTAAGAACTTCTTGCCCCATTTCATGTATGCACTAAAAAAAAATCCCATATACCAGTAAACTCAGTAAATTAGGGTCTGACAGTGCCTTTTTTCCCCTCTATAAATGTAAATTGCTGCATGCTGTATTAGCAATTGCACAATAACTTGCAGTATAAATATAATATATAATTAAATATTTCTCTTTACAGTAAAATTTTACAATATATAAACTTACCAACATTAAACATATGAGGTATAAAAGAGGTAAGACCACTGAATTTCCAAAGTTGCTCTGCATTGACGCATTTTCACTGGTAATTGCAGTGTAAATTCGTAAACTTTAAGTACCAAACTGTACAGCTGTTTGTTTCAATGAACTAACAGATTTCCTACTGAATATTTAATAGGGCGCCAACAAAGGATGTTACAGTGTGTAAAAAAATGTATACTTCTTTATGCTGTTGATGTATCAGACTGTGTATATCAAGGACATTGTAAATTTGGCGTAATTTCCTGAAAACATACAGAACATCAGCATCTGTTTCTTCATGTATCCTTTGGCTGTGATCAGAAAAACAGATTGATACACCAGAAACTGAGCAGAAAAATGCAATGGACTAAGATGTACTGCTTATGGACAAAAGTTAATGATTGTCTCAATACAGTTTGCACACATATAGCTAGATTCAGGTAGGGCGTCCTAACCTTGCAGGGGCATAGCGTATCGTGTTTACACTACGCCGCCGTAAGTTAGCGAGGCAAGTACATGATTCACAAAGTACTTGCCTGCTAAGTTACGGAGGCGTAGCGTAAATCGGGCGGGCGTAATGGCGCCTGATTCAAATTTAGCCGAAGGGTGCTTGTTTAATGTTAATGGGGATTGACCTGACGTGATTGACGTTTTTTTGGAACGGCGCATGCGCCGTCCGCCTACATATCCCAGTGTACATTGCGTCAACGTACGCCGCACGGGCCTATTGGTTTCGACATGGACGTAAATTACATAAATCCCTATTCACGGACGACTTACGCAAACGACGTAAAATTTTCGAATTTCTTAGCGGGAACGGCTGGCCATACTTTAACATTACTATTCCAACTATTTGATGGAATATCTTTAGGCCTGATAATGCGTTACGTAAACGGCGTATCTGTACTGCGTCGGATGGGCGTACGTTCATGAATAGGCGTATCTAGTGATTTACATATTCTACGCCCACCGCAATGGAAGCGCCACCTAGCGGCCAGCCTAAATATTGCACCCTAAGATAGGTTTAAGTGTATCTCGTGAGTCTTTTTAGCTATACCGCTAACGCGGAAGCATACCATTCCCTACATTTGCTCTGCCACGTTGTCTACTAAATTTAGCAGACCAATTTTTACAGATGTTTTGTAGTACTTTAATAAATTATTTGCATATTTGTATAAACTGAGTATAGCCCATTATTTGCCAAAAGTAACCTCTTTCCTGGGGTTAGCCTTTCTTCCTTAGGCTCTCACCCAGGTTCTTTATGTATTTGGTACAAATTTAGTTACAATGTATACACTGGTTGGAGCACATCTGTGCTTATTCCAGAGGGAAGCTCAGAATAATGCATTGCAAAAGGGTTATAACAGATATTTCTGTGCTTTTAGACACAAGACAGTGCATTCTGAACTATATTGTATTAACGATGTAATACTATAACATACAAATTAATTTTTCTGTTCTTATTACCCTACTTCATAAGATAAGCCTTGTCCATACTTGAGAATGTGCTTTAAAACAAAGGTAAATCAAAAGTGGAGCAAAAACTGTAAAAATAACCATAAGAAAACAGTTAAACAAAATGGGTGTGAAGCTTATATCGTGCAAAACACTTCCTGTATGCACCTATTAGACGGTAAACATGCATCCAGTAAGATCAAAGTAAATTCAAAGTAATTTTAAATGACACTCCCATATAGAAACTGACCTGGCCTAAAACATTAGTAGCAGTGTTAAATTAATCTTTGTATATATATGGAATTACTTGTACCATAACAAAGGCTGCACATGGGGATGCAAGTTCTTCCCTTGTTGAAAATAAGGTGGATGGTGTTTTGTAATCTGGTCTATTAAAATATACCTTTGAAAGCATTATCTTACAGTATATCTGTACAAAACAAATAAATACCTGTTGATTATGCCAGAAAACTAGTAAGCTACTGTACACTCATTATTCCTAGTTTTCTCTGTAGACTATAGCACTCCCCCATCCCCAATGTTATGGTAATAAGGATAGGTGAAAGTGTTCTGTAGTTCTACATATCCTGTCCTAGGATGGCAGTCTTCACATCTAAGGTCTGAGGCCCCGTACACACGACAGAGTTTCTCGGCAGAATTCACAGAGAAACTCGGTCAAAACCCGGATTCTGCCGAGAAACTATGTCGTCTGTACAGTTTTGGCTCGATGGAGCCGCCGAGTTCCTCGGCCGTGTGTACGGGGCCTGAGAAGCTGTAACATAATAACATTTTTGTACTTATTGTAAAAGCCCTTTCTTGGAGTTCATTAAAGGATATAGGATTTAGTGATAATTGTTGGGTTATACTGCCACCTTCAGGATGATTTGGACACTGGCAAACATCAAAACAGTGACCAGTCTGGCATAACCCCTCCCACTCCAAGCATCTCAGTTGTGTGGTAAAGCATTACCCAAAACAAAACCATAAGCACAGAGGGGTCCCCTCAATGAATTCCAGGAAAAGCACATTATAGTAAGTACAAAAATCCAATTTTCTTTGTTATTCATTAAGGAACACATTATTCATAGACTACTGGGATGCCCAAAGGCAGTCCAACTGCTACAGCAATAAAATACTACCAAGCACACATATCAAGAAAAAAAAAACTGAACTTATGGCAGCATAAAGGACCACTTCAAGGAGTAAGGTGTTGTAAGTGAAAACACATTGGCTTTCTGTTGTAAAATGAACCACTAGATTTTTTTAATAAATAAACTCTGCAGGTTATGTAGGAACTCCACCATTTACTTTTTTTGAGCAACAAGTGAATACAGGCGACAGGAACATAGCAGTTGCATGACGATAATTGCCAGCGGGAGAAACTAAGCTCATTTGTTTGATGAGCCACCTGAACAATCTTAGGCCCAAAGCTGGCATCCGATGGGACAGCACAATGTCCTGGTAGAAGTGAAAAGCTGAAGTCTTAGGAAGGAAAAAGGGTCATTGGCCTTAACACCCCCTTGCCCCTGTGCAAAGCAATTAAGAGCTCTTTATAGGACAAATTTGCCAGTTCAGACTTGTGCCTTACCAGGGGAATGGCGACAAGGAATACAACCTTCTGATAAGAGTGGAAAGAAGAATATCCCTATTAAAAAGGTAAAGGAAACACAAGAGACACTCTGTAAAAAGGTCTTAATAAAGGAACGGAAAAGCTAGCAGTCTTTGGAACAAGCACTGAGATTTGACTATTGGTGGTATTCAGGGCCAAATGCTGATCAGGTCTAAATGCAATCTTACTTCCCACCAAGCAAAATATGTTATCCAAGTGCAACAGTCAACTTTGTGAAATGTAGACCTTTTAGCATCATAAAAATCACCAATATGGAGAAGCCCCTATGCCTCCATACTCACACAGAGTTCTCTGCATGTTCAAGATACCGGAAATAAGACCAGAGATAACCATTAATGGATGCACACAGTAGCTCAGGGCTGTTGGCATGAACTCTAAACATTTCACAACAAGGGGATCAGTATTGAGGAAAGGTAGATTAATTTTATTGAGACTAGTCCATTTCTCAAATGCCCGATAGGCCTTTTTAACAGTCATTGCAGTTTGCAATGCAAGGCTCGAAAAAACAATGTATTGCAATGTAAAACTGAACTTTGTGCTTAAAAAAAAATTACATATTCTAAAGAACCATAAAGGATATTAATATCCACTTTCTGAGCACCAAAAACTTATGTAAACCCAGATATACCCTTGTAAGGGTAACACCAACATTATCAGGTTGTTGCACTTAGCCTGTGCAGACAGCAGAACTGTGGGAGGGACCCGGCAGGCCAACTGGACTACAGCATACAAGACCAATCACCCTGCGCAAAAAGATAGATTTTACAATAAGTACAAAAAACTTCCTGATAATCAAGGCCACTGCCACTCTGTTTCTTAGAGTTTTGTTAATAAATATAGGATTCAGTTATTCTGCCACCTTTAGGAGGAATTGGTCAAGCAAACCCTTCCATTCCTGCATGTTTCAGATTTGTAGAAAATAAGTATCAGCAGGAAATTACAAAACACAAAAGGGTGGGACTTGTGTTCCTAATGAACTAAAAAAAATCATATTACAGCACATACAAAAATCATGTTTTCTTTCTCATTCATTTGGTTATACAGAGACAATCGGGACATCCAAGAGCAGTCAATCTGAGGGGTGGAAACAGTAAAGAAACACCAACAGACCAACATGAAAGCAATCGAACTCGGGGGGGGGGGCACCTTTTGCTGGCACCATCAGTAATATTAATAAAGTGAGTATTTTTAAAGGAAGCATTCGCTGAGAGGTAAATCCACATAGCAAGAACTACATGCAGACAAGGAAGGGAAATATGCTTTTACTTTACTGAAGCTGAACAGAGAGCCTGAAGAACAATGTCTTGTTGAAATTAAAGGTCAAGATCAAATTAGGAAGGAAGGAGGCTTTAAGTCTCAATACTACATTGCCCTTGTGAAGGAACAAATAGGGTTCTTTACAGGACAAAGCTGCCAGTTCAGATACACACTTCGCTGAAGTAATGTCAACATGAATAGCAACTTGATTAGAGAAAGTGGAAAATGGAATAGCTCTACTGAGCTAAAAAATTTGATTTTTTTTTAAAAACAGCTTACCTGTAAAATCCTTTTCTTTGAGTACATCACGGGACACAGAGCTCTGTTAATTACTTAGTGGGATGTTCCAGAGCAATGCTTAACTTGAGGGGAGGGAGACACAGATCAAAAAAGCAGACCGCCATCAGACACGAGGATCTATACTGCTGCCTGTAGCACACTACACCCGAAGGTGGTATCCTCATGCCCTCTTACATCCACTTGGTAGAATTCCGTGAACGTATGGACTGAAGACCAGGTTGCAGCCTTGCAGATCTGAGCCATGGAGGCCTGGTGATGCGCTGCCCATGAAGCACTCACTGCTCTGGTCGAGTGCGCTCTCACATGAAAAAGAAGGAATTTTCTTCTTCAAACCATAGGCCTGAATAATAACTTGCCGAATGCACTTAGAGATAGTAGATTTTGACGCTGCCTGGATCTTTCTTGGACGTTCTGGCAGCACAAACCAAACCACAGTTTTCCGTATCTGAGCCGTTGCTTTCAGATAGAACTTGAGTGCTCTTACTACATCCAGAGAATGCAACAATCTTTCTTCCGTGGAATGCAGATCTGGACAAAAGGACGGTAGGACCACATCTTGATTCAGATGAAATGCTGAAACCACCTTAGGCAGAAAAGTTGAATGGGGCCGCAACACCACCCCTGTCTTTGTGATTAATTAAATAGGGCTTTTTACAGGAAAAAGCCGCTAATTCCGATACCCTTCTAGCAAAGGATATACAGTAGCACCTAGAAAAAACAATTTTCTTGTCAACAGAACCAAAGAATATGGCACATTGATTAAAAAGGTTGTTTTTGTAAAACAAACAAAACTATATTCAAATCCCATGGGCACAAGGGAGACTAAACTGGTGACCTTAAATGCAACACCCCTTGAATAAAAGCCCAGACCAAGGATTGAGAGGCAAGCGGCCTTTGAAAAAAATATTGATAAGGCCGAGATCTGACCCTTGATGGTGACCAAGGCCAGCTTCATTTCTACCCCCAACTCTAGAAAGGCAAGAACTCTACCAATGACATATTTTCGAGGATGCCAAACCCTGGATTCACACCAGGAAACATATGCCTTCCCGATTCTGTAATAGATGAGCCTAAAGGCCGGCTTCCTAGCATTAACCAGAGTGTAGAGAACTGGACCCGACAGTCCATGACCTTTCAAAATGTAGGTCTCAACAGCCAAACCGCCAAATTTAGACTTCGTAAGGAAGGATGGAATACTGGTCCCTGCAAGAGCAGGTCCGGGCATAGTGGAAGAAGCCATGGCTCCATCCTTACGATCTCGGTATACCAGGATCTTCTGGGCCAAGCTGGGGCCACCAGAATTACTTTTTTTTTCTTATTGACCCTTGCGAGTGAGTCACGGTAAGAGCGGAACCGGAGGAAATGCATAGATCAGAGAAAACTTATCCCAAGAAATTAACAACGTATGCGTTCCGGATGCTAGTGGATCTCTTGTTCTTGAAACAAAGTTGTCCAACTTGATGTTGAACCTGGAGGCTGGCAGATCCACATCTGGGGTACCCCATCTCTGGCATATGACCAGAAATATGTCGGGTACAGAGACAATTCTTCTGGAGACAGTGGCTGGCGGCTCAGATAATCCGCCTGCCAATTCTCCACCCCTGGAATGAAGACCGCTGATAGGCAAGGAACATGCCTTTCTGCCCAAACAAAAATGTGGTTCACCTCCCACTGGGCACCCAGACTCCTGGTGCCCCCTTGGTGATTGATATAGGCCACTGCTGTAGCATTGTCGAATTGTATCCAAACAGGACAGGCCTGTAACCTGTACGTCCAGGCCCTGAGAGCCAAACGTACCACCCGAATCTCCAGAATATTGATGGGCAGGATCTTTTCCGCTTTGGACCATCTTCCTTGGAGAGTAGCTCCTTCTAGAACTGCTCCCCAGCCTATAAGGCTGGCATCCGTAGTTACCACCTTCCGGGTAACTGGGACGAAGTATTTTCCCTTCTGTAAATTTTTGGTTAGCAACCACCAATTGCCAATTGAGGCTTTGGCGCACTTCCGATGCCAGCCGCATCGGCAAGTCCAAGGCTTGGACTCCTGTTCCAAGCAGACAGTATGCTCTTTTGCAATGGTCTTGAATGAAACTGGCCATAAGCTACCATCTTCCCCAAAAACCTCATGCAAAGGCAAACAGAAGGTTTCTTCTTTGCTTTGACCACACGGACCAACTCTTTTAAAGCCTTGATCTTTGGCTTGGGTAGAAATACCCTGCTTTGGGCCATGTCTATGACCATACCCAAATACTCTAGCCTCCTTAGGGGCTGAAAAGATAATTTTTATAGGTTGAGGACCCAGCTTAGGCGCTCTAGGTATTTAATTGTTTTGAGCACACTGTGGTTTAATCGTGCAACCGACTGTTCTACCAGTAGTAAATCGTCTAGATATGCCGTTACTGCTATGCCCTGAGCCCTCATATTTTCCAGGAGCAGGGCTAGAAACTTGGTGAATACACAAGGTGCAGTAGCTAGACCAAAGGGTAGAGCCACAAACTGGAAGTGGCACTGTTCTACCACAAACCCTAGGAACCTTTGGTGAGCGGGACAAATTGGCACACGTAGATATGCATTTTTGATGGCTATTGATGCTAGCAACTCTCCCCCTTGTAGACTGGAGACCACTGAGCAAATTGACTCCATGCGAAAAGAACGAATGTTCAGAAATTATTTCAGATCTTTTAGATCTAGAATGGGTCCAACATCTCCATTTGGTTCTGAGCCTTGCTCCTCTGAGGCAAACCTCTATGATTACCCCTTGGGATAACAAGTGATCCAACGCTAGGAACAAGGGTCTTCTTTTTAATGGATCCTTGGGAAAGCTTGACCTTAGGAAACGGGATAGTGGGAGCCCCCAAAATTCCAGTCTGTAACCCAGAGATACTGTGGAGATTACCCACTTGTTCTGAATCTCTTCCTGCCAAGCCCTTGAGAATCGCAGGAGTCTTCTCCCCACTCGGCCGAGCGGGGGTGCCTCTTCAAAAGGAGGCATTGGGCTTCTGCTTTGCAGAACTTTGACCTCAAGATTTCTTTTGTCCCCGGGCCTTCCCTCTTGCACTTGGCTGGGGAGGCTGTCACACTTGGCTGGGGAAAGAGAACGTTTAAAAGAGGGACGTTGACTCTTTTTCTTAACTGGTAACAAAGTAGTCTTACCACTAGAAATATTTTGGCTATATTTTGCTGAATTGAATCATTAATAGCATCCACCACAAAACATAAGGCCTTAGGTAGGTTGGCCCAATCTCTGGCCTGTTCAGCAGGGAGGATTTTAATCACCTGCTTAATCTGATCCTTTAAGTACTGCCACACTAATTGCCGCTACTGCAGGTTGGGTAACAGCGCCAGCCATAGTAAAGGAGGATTTAAACAAAGACTCCAGCTTTTTCTCAGTTGGATCTCTAAATACCTGAGCATTGTCCACAGGACGGGGCAAACTTTTCTTCATGGAAGAAAAAGCTGTGTCTGTTGCTGGCAAACTACATTTCTTGGTGAATTTCCCCTCCATTGGATAAAGAAGAGAATTTTTTTTGGGAGGAGAAAACAGCTTTTCTGGGTGATCCCAGTCAGAATACATGAGCTTTTCCAGTAAAACATGGGCCGGGAATGTATATGCAGCTTGCTGGGACCTTAAAGACCCCAAGGAGGGAACAGGGGACCTGGCTGACTCAGTGGAGGGCAGCCTGTATGCATCATGCACAACTTCTGTATAGTACTGCACCTGCTTCCTGAGAGGAAGAAGGGATCTTCTCCTCATACCCTGATTCATCCGACTGCCGGCGATCCTTGTCCCCAGATTTATCAACATCATTCTCATCAGATTGTTGAACATCTGATAGGGACAGAGCAGAGGAAGGGGACCTACCCCGCTTTCTGCTCTTCTGTGAGGATGCTGACATTAAAGCAGCTAACCTCCCTTCTAAACCAACCAATGCTGCTGCTAGAGCGTCTTCAGTGACATATGCAGGAGCTGCAATGTTGTGAGAGGCTGCAATGCCTGACAGAGGCAATGGCTCATCCTGCGCGACTGCCTCAGGTCTCTCAGGGGAGGCTGGCATCATGCACATCATCCAGAACCCCCAGATCCAGATGGCGACACTTTAGTGCCCCTTTTTCCTGCCCCTGAACCCCTTTTACTGGGAGATATAGTCCTAAGTCTAAAAGCAGAGGTACTAACAGAAGTGCATCAACTGCTGAGCCTAGACTGGCAATAAAGAAATGCCTGCTAATCCGCACAGCCTGATGCTGAGTAGGTGTTTTAGTATGCCTGAATCCAATCCACAAAAGGTGCTTACATGCCCCAAACAAGCTGCTGTGTCCCTTTTGCTTTACAGGTCTCTTAGCGTCTGAGGTTTTAACCACTTCAATACAGGGCATTTTCACCCCCTTCCTGCCCAGATCAAATTTTTCATTTTCAGCGCTGTCGCACTTTGAATGACAATTGTGCGGTCATGCAACACTGTACCCAAATGAAATATTTATGTTTTTTATCCCCACAAATAGAGCTTTAGTTTGGTGGTATTTGATCACCTCATAGTAGCTCCTTTTACTCAGTCTACATGGTTTACTCATAGCAAGTAACACCAGAGGCTATGCCATGGCTTTAGAAAGTGCAGTGCCCAGAAGACCCAAAGGTAACTTCCTTTATTATCGACTCACTCATAAATATTTAAAGACAAGAAGGTAGAACATTTGTTGGCAGAATGTACAATCACTTAATAGCTAATTCAACACAAAAGCACAGGAATGTATTTCATAATGTTCCATCTCTAATTTATATGAGGGGCAAACGCATTTGCTTTACACAAATGATTTTCCATTTTAATAAAGGCAGTATGAAGTAAAGGAAGCAAGCAAGAAGTAATAAAAAAATATTTTTGTCTCATCTTCGAATCCCCACTAGGAGGATCCATCTATGTAAAGCACCTGTGTGCAATGCACATGTTGATTCCTTTCAGTTGTGTTAGCACAAATAAATCATTGCTTCAGCTATGCTGACCTCTAAAATACACCAAGCATTGAAGAGTATGGGCTGAATCAAGAACAGAAAATGAACTCTAGGTATGCAAAGCCACTACCCAGCTCCTGACATCTGTCGAGGTGAGCATAGTGATTTATAGGCTATGGGGAAAATGTATCGGCACTGCTAAAACCAAGTTGGTGCTTTTCTATATAAAAGAATAAATCCTGAAGCTCGATCACAGGGTCTCAGTGTAAGTCCTTTGTGTCATATCTGGTTATTTTCTTCAACAGCATGACTTTTAAAAGTGAACTTTTATGATATAAAACATACATAGAAAATACAGATTATACAACAGCTTCAAAAGTTTTTATAGGTAGTGCCTTTTATATAACAGAAAAAATTGTCATGATGTAGTCATGAGCAGCTAAAGATTCTAATCAATACAGTCACCTGGATTTTCAGCAATCCAAAATGATGCTGACAACACTAGATCAAACATGCTACCATAACTGCATCTACAATACTGTATGCTCATCTGGTCTCCATTACACAATGGGTTGCTTTCATCTCTGAACCAACTGCTGCAGGTTTGCTTGATATTCAGACAGTATAATTTGTGTCAACAGTTGCAAACAAAGGTTAAAATAGCAATTATCTTGTTTACCATTATCCAAAGTTGGGTTAAAAGCTGATCACTCAGAGGGCCATAGGTTATAATATGTGTGTGCAAAACAGTTTTTCGTAATTCTAAGCCCAGTTAATGAATTAATTTCTGGAACTTTCAGGGCTCTTTCATACCACAATTGATAAGGCAATGTACATTGCAAAAAAAAAAGCGTACTGCCATCAAAAAATCCCATTCAGTTGACTTCAATAGGACCTGCAGGGCACAGAAAGGAGGAAGTAAAAGCCTTATATTAGCGGCTGTTCGCGAGACACCCGCACACAATTAGTACCTACCTGTGCCTATTGAGTTCAGGGAGCTGGCGATATAGCTACAAGTGATCTTCTGTGGGATATGAGGAACAGAAACAGCAAAAACGCACCGGCTCATTCTATAGCTAAAATGGCACAGCCGAAATTCTCATCAGCTTCCTGCGCTGTGAGACCCTACAAGGCAAACACACAGGTACTGAACAATTCAGAAGAAAAATGGGATTCTGTGAGTGGGGATGAATCCTCTCAGAGTGAACACCCCCAGCAAATGCATACATTTTGAGTATAGCCTCAGATTAACTATTTAAATAATCGTATAATGTACCATCGTCCAGAATTTAATAGAGAGAGGGGCACCGGAGGATAGGATGGTAACGGCTGCTAGTACCGTAAACCAAAAAATAACTATCACCCAGAAAAAAACTTTTTTTGTATAATATGGACTTTCTCGGTACTGATGGCACAGATAGATACAGTAAATAATTCATTTATTGTACATAAAAAAATATACAGTTTAAAAACACAGCTATGACAATCAACCTCACACTAGTTACAGCAGTGAAATATAAACGGAAATCCGTAAGGTATCTATGGTTGTGAGGTAAAGTCAAAAGGAGACCTCTAGCGGTTTCGCGGATGACCACTTCTTCAGGAGGTAATCACCAGAGGGTCAAGGACCGACATGGAGCGCGCCAAATAAAGCTCCTCACGGCGGACAAGGGGGAAAAAATGTGTTCTCAAGGCTAGTAACAGCACTTGATTGGGGCAGCTGGGATGTGAGCGTTGCAACAAGTGTAAGGGTAAGTCTGTTATGACAGGGCAGCAGAGGATAATCAGCTGTGAGTCATCAACGAAGTAAAGTCCCAAGACACTGCATGGCAATTTACAGTGGTGAGAACCATTTACATACAGTGACCGCACCCAAAACGCTCAGATCCCAGGAATACAGCCCGTGGAGAGTCAGAGACAAGTATATTTGAAACCACAATATGAGAACCGAACTGAAAGGCAATGCACACAGTCTGCCTTACTTAGGTATTCAGCTCACCGCAAATCACAAAGATCTATTTTCCGCCAATTATCCAGCCTTATTAAAACAAAACACAAGTTTATTGTCAAAATGGTCATCTATTCCACTTTCCTGGTTCGGGAAAATCAACATGACCATTCTTTCGAAATTTTTATATTTATGCCCTGTACACACGATCGGTTCGTCTGATGAAAACGGACCGATGGACCATTTTTATCGGACGAACCGATCGTGTGTGGGCCCCATCAGTTTTTTTCCCCATTGGTGAAAAAAAAATAGAACCTGTTTTAAAATTTTCGTATGGCTAAAAAAGCGATATAAAAAAACGATCGTCTGTGGGGAATCCATCGGTCAAAAATCCACGCATGCTCAGAATCAAGTTGACGCATGCTCGGAAGCATTGAACTTAATTTTTCTCTGCACGTCGTGTTTTACGTCACCGAGTTTAACCGATGGTGTGTAGGCAAGACTGATGAAAGTCAGCTTCATCAGATATCTGATGAAAAAATCCATTGGTTCATTTTCATCATACGAACCGATCGTGTGTACAGGGCATCAGAGTTCTCAATATACACACCCTGGCTTATTTTTTTAAGAATTATACAGAGAGAGTGATACAATCCACTTGGGGACAAATCAAACCAAGATTGCCTAAAGAAACTTTACATCTCCCCAAATTGCATGGTGGCTTGTGTTTTCCATATCATAAGGCTGCTCAAGTGGCAAAACTGTCAAAATATCAAGCTACTACTGAAACCCCCTTCTGGGTTGCAATAAAAGCAGTGGACTGTGAGCCTTTCCCGATATCGAATATATTATGTTACGTCCGAGGGATCGTATGAACCTTCTCAACCTGATCACCAAACATTCTTCATCATTATGGGATAGTTACACAACTATGTATGTTCTACAATATTTACATAACCCACTCCTTTCTTTTCACAAAAATCCAGCCTTTTATGCAGCATGGACTTCACCCATGACCTTTCGAGCCCTTTCAAAGGCTGGTATCTCATGCTTACACAATTTGGTTTAGGATTCATCATTATTACCCTTTCCAGGTTTATGTAAATCCTATGGACTTACAAATAAAACATTTCTACACTCCCTCTCTAAGTACAAAGATTGCAATGACAAAACGAATACATTTTTATTGAAAGATCCACATTGTACGGGAATGATTTATCACTCTATTCTCAATTGCTTACTAAACCTGATGCATCCCCACCCTCATATGTGGCCAAATGTGAAAATGATCCATGTCATACTATTGATACAGCAGAATGGTCTGAGATATGGTCCATAACAAAATCTTCCTCAACGAATGTAACAGCAGTTGAGACTGCATACAAAGTACTCACACAATGGTACTTTGTTCCGGCTAGAATCTCTAAATATGTCTTACAGTTAACAGTTGTAGCATACATGTCAGTATATTGATTCTCTGAGATTTCATCCCTAGTCTGCATAAATGATCGGCTCCTTCTTAAGGGTATAACCTTCTCCTGACCCAAATGGGGTGTCTGAGGGAGCTAGACAATAACCCCAAATTCTGCATAACTCTTGGAATAGAATACATTGTTCCCACATGTTTACTACTACAGTTTTGCCAATTATACACATTCATGTGAGCCTGTTTCCAATGATCTAATGTATGTATAACACTGTTTATCTTCTGTAATGTCTCTACTGAAATTTTAATAAAAACATTGAACAAGAATCTCTAAATATGTTCCGGATCATTTGGGTTCCTGTTTTCGCGGGGTGTTCAGAGCTGGGTTCACATTTACACATATGGTGGAAATGTCCAGTGGTACAAGAATTTTGGAAATCTATTTTCCTACTTGTCTCAGCAATGTTCGAAAGCACTCACACCTGACCCGGCATTGGCCCTCCTAAACTTAAAACCGGAGTTTCTACAAAAACTGTTTAAATTATTAATACAGCTCTCAACAGCTGCTAAACAAACTAAAACCTTTAAAAAAACTACCATATTTGCCGGTGTATAAGACGACCCCCTATTTTTCCAGTGAAAACTTAGGTTTTGAGCTATACTCGTCGTATAAGACTACCCCCTTCCGAGGCAACACCATTTAAAAAAAACATCAGAGAAACAAAAAAAAAAAACATCAGACTTAACATCAGATTTGATTTAAACACGGTAATTTTAATGAAAACTGTTCGAATTTCTGGTACTTAAAATCCTTCAAAATCCTCTTCATGTTCATCTTCTGACATCAGAAGTTCATCAATAACATCTTGTGTTACATTTGTAAGACAGTCATCATATGGATCTAATTCCACATCAGATGGTGTGGCTTCAGCTTCGGCTTCCCCTTCATCTTGCCACAAGTACTCGTCCTTCATACCATCCAATGAATTTGATATGCCACACTTCTTGAAAGACTTGATTACTTTTTCTGCATCAATATCATTCCAGGCTTTTATGACAAAGTTGCACAAAACATCAAACTGTGGAGCACGCATGTTTCCTCCTTTTGTGAATGACTTTTCGCCGCTAACCATCCACTCATTCCACTGTTCTCGAATGCGATCTTTAAATTGCTTGTTTAGGCACACATCCAGTGGCTGTAACGACGATGTCAATCCTCCAGGAATAACCGCTGCATCTGTGTTCATTCTTGTCAGCCTTTCCTTTGTGCTGGGAGTTGAAAGAGCTCTGAACACCAGTAGGCTACGTTCTCAACGAACTCCACCTGGTCGTCTACTCCATACATTTTCAAGCCATAGCTTTACCCCTTCTTCATTCATCCAGCCTTTTTCATTCACATGTACAAAAACTCTTGATTTTCGGCATTATTTTTCTTTTGAAAATAATCATGGGTCTTAGTTTGGCACCATCAGCTGTACATGCTAGTACCACTGTAAAACAGGATTTCTCATGTCCTGTTGTTTTAATTAACACGGTTTTTGCACCTTTGGAATTGACTGTTTTATTTCCAACCATATCGAAATTCATAGGAGTCTCATCCATATTTCCGATCTGACTTAACGCATAGCAGTGTTTCTTGCGCTGTTGTATTACATATAGATGGAAATTACTTACTTTGCCGTCGAGATCTGCAGGTAATTTTTGTGCAATTTTGGTCTTTTGCCTCAGTACCAGATCATACCTTTCCAAGAACCTAGAACACCAGGATACAGTGGCCTTAAAACCTTTGCTGTGATTTGGCCAACTGAAGTGCAAAAATCCGTTTGCTGTTTCGTGTCACTACAAAACCATTGTGATGATGCTCATGAACCATGTCTGCTACATGCTTCTCGAGTTCTGGCCAATGTGGGGTGCCTCTTAATGCACACTTAGCCCTTGGCATACTCTTTAATGCATCTCCCTTTGCTTTCCAGTCTCGGACCATCTTTTCTGTTACTCCATATTGTCTTGCAGCAACGCAGTTATTATGTTCCTTGGCAAAGTTTACAACTTTGAGCTTGAAACTGGCTTCATGATTCCTTCTCCTTGCTGGAGCCATGCTGGGGTCTGTCTATCAGCCATTTAACACTACAGTAAATCTGAAATCTGTCACGTATTGTAATCTGCCAGGTTTTACGGTATCACTGGATGTGCAGTACAGGATGTTGGCTACACACAGTATATGATGCTTTGTTGCCGTATGTACAGTAGCGCCAGGTACACACAACGTATATGATGCTTTGTAATAACCGGTACAGTAGCGCCAGGGACACACAATATAATATGATGCTTTGTTAGTAGGTACAGTATATATGATGCTTTGTTCCAGGTACCTATCTACTACAGGCTTGTCAACTTGTCACTGAGGAACACCATCTATTACTTTCTCACGGGTAAACTTTTGGTGGGGCTTTTAAATAAATGACCTTTGTTTTACAGTATAAAGATGCTTTTTGGTACTAATCCAAAAAACCCACTCCAGGTCTTTATCACCTTCTAAAATCTGCTTTAAACATTTGAGCAGCATTAAACAGTCTTATCACAAGTACAATACAGTACAGTAGCTCCAGGCAACAGTAACACTGCATAATACAGTGTGCACTGCTGAGCCAATCACGGCAGGCAATGCATTTTATTAATCTGTTAATAAATGCAAAGCCTGCTCGGATTGGCAGAGGCATCATCAGCCTGTGCGGCTCCAATCCGAGCAGGTTTAACAAGCTCTGTTTTCAGCAGAGTGCATCGCCCGCCGGCATTGGCTGTGCGGCCCATACTGTATGCAACAGTATTACCGAGCACCCGGCGGGCTTCAGAACGATCTGGTGGCGACATCTGCACCCGGCGTATAAGACGACCCCTGCTCTCTGGCAGTGTAATTAAGGTGTAAAAGGTCGTCTTATATCCCGGAAAATACAGTATTCTGAATTTAGCTTGCCACCAGACTTTGAAGACCAAGTACTTTTACTATGGAAGATGAGTATTTAAAGTGAAGATAGATCATTATCCTCTGGGAGTAACTTAACTTCAGGGACCCTCTCCCTCCCTCTTCCTACTTTCTTTATTTCCCCTCCTTGTTGCAACCCCTTCCCTTCATTTTTCATATTACCTTTTTAATTCAGGAAAACTCCACTATAGAAGGTTGACATACCATAATAATAAGATATTAGGCCACAAATCAGCGGTAGATTAATCATAATGTTTCATTTTTGAAAAGAGCACCAAATATACTAGTGACTCTACATACATTTTTATATATAAAGGTAGATTATTGTTTAGCTAGATAACTATTTGTTTACAGCATTGATCTGTCTTAATTTAATTCTTAACAATTATATGATGTCATATGCGACTAGAGATATACTTTCCTGTAATATTATCTCAATGTTCCGATGTAACATTTGATTTCTGATAATCTTTAATAAAATACTTGAACAAGGAAATGTAGAGCATTTGTTTTTTTCACAAAACGACACATTGTAGTACAAGCACATAAATGTGTGTGTTTAAAAAGCACTGTTTTCTGTATTACCTTACCTTAAACCTGTGCTTTTACTGTACCTGGAAACATTTTATACATAACCATTGCTGAAAACCATCACTGAGGTGCACTAATAAAAATGATAATATTGTGTGCCTGCTGTTCATTGGGAACTTAGTTTGCGAAGACATTTGAGAGTTGAAAACTTTTCCTTAACCACTCTTGCAATGCTGTCATATTTTGCAGATTTTCTTATGCTTGCATGAACAAACCTCAGTTTTAAGTTGTTTTCTAGACAAAGGCTCCTAAGGGAACTCAGTGCTGTAAATAGTTCCTTACTACATTCTTAATCTTGTGTGCTTGGTATCACCTGCACCACTGCCTTCAACGAAAAATACAATACGACAGCACATGTTTAAAGCAGGTAACTTCTAATTTACTAGAGACCACTTGTTTTTAAGGCTTTGAAGAGCAACTTTGAAAATATATGGGCTATGATTTTCTGTAAAATATATCTAAAAACCCACTGTAGAAAGTTATTATCAATCAAAATGTAAAGAATTAAAAAAGCACCAGGGAGAGGCCTCCCAGTGCTCAAACATTTCAATCCACAAGTAGAATTACAGAGCTGTTTAATTCACAGAGCAGGCTGTGCTGCTGCACCTGTATTCATCCGTCATTCAATCACACAAATGCTTCATTTTGTGACTAAATTCCACCAAGGGAAATTATACACATTCCCACTACCTGGAGCACCTGCAATTTAGTAAACTCATTAGGGTAGCTATTCCTCTTCAAAGTGTTTGTGACGTATAACTCAGAATGTCTGTGTACTCTGGAGATAATTAAAAGGATTTGTCTATCATAGCATGGACAGAACAATATAGTATGATATAGACCTTTTCATATTTAAAAAAGACTGGTAATTATTGAAGAATCCAAATGTAATAAGCTACACGTTTAATAAAGAAAATAAATAAAAAGTGGACAGACTGTAATGCAAATGTTGGCTGTACAAACAGAAAACTGTGTGGCAGTTTAAAGCATTTTAAACAAGCTTTCAAATGCAAAAACGATCGAATCCCGACCAACATTCCTACCATATAAACAGTTTTTGGTAGATTGCCTTGATTCAATTTTTTTGCCAAGGAAAGGTGGCTTTCTCCAATACAAATATGCCCTACTCAAGCATACCTGTGCCCAGTAACAGCCGTTTTGCCTTCCCAGCGTTTATTTAAATTTAGGTGTCAAAAGAATTTAATCTCCTAGCTATTCTAATAAACACCATCAATACTAGGTGTTTACTATGCAATGCTACACATTTTGGGAGAAGAATACAAGCAACAAGGAAAATCCAACTTGGCCAATCAATTCTTAATCTAGAAACAGTTGTCCAGAAGTCTGAAGAGGTATTAAAATATACAGATTTTGTAAGCAACAGTTACCCAAATGCACTTTTTTTTGTTCACAATTTTCCAGTCATTTTATACAGATGTTTGTTACATGAACATTTTGAAATTGCTGCCAGAAATAAAAAATGTTATACCTGGGCAATGTGGGCAGCAGGAGTCTTGAGTACGGGTAGGGATTTGACAAAGCAATGGAGGGCAGACTTCAGTTTCGCATAGCACTCGTCCACTATGGCAGGTACATTGAGTACAAGAATCAAAGTTCCATGTCTCTCCCTCAACAAAGTACTCGCCTCCTGGAGCATGGCAAATCGATGGGTCAGTGAATTCAGTTTTTTTCCCACTGGAGTCATCTACAAACGAAGATTAGAATACAAAACAAATAAAATATTAAATGTATTACCAGATTATAACATGTATATACTTGAGTTACAGGATTAAAGCTAATTTGAGAATTAAACAGGATGACAATTTTAAACAAACAGAAGCAAAAAAGTGATTAAAAGGCTAATTGGCATGAACCTAAATCAAGCGGCAGTGGATCCAAAAATGTCACGTGTGTGCTTTCTATAATATATATATATATATATATATATATATATATATATATATATATGCGCGTGTGTGTGTGTGTCTTCACGGTCGAGATTTCCCTGCCCAAGTTCCCTGCTATGTTGCTATTTATGCTAAAGTCTCACCTTCAAAACGGGTGCTCTGCATTTAATTCCCCATTTTATGGCAAGAATAAAATGTAAACTTTGGAAAGGTGAGTTCGTCAAATACTGCTATTCCTAAATTGGGACATATTTACCCAGAGTTGAGATGAATGACATTGTTACTTTTAAATATATTTTTTTTACAAAAAATAAATACAAATGTTTATCAGCACTTTGAAATAATTGCATATGGCTAGACACTAATAAGACAATATGACGGCAATTACATCACATATCTATTTAATTGTTCAAACTACAATAGTAGATAATAGTGAAGTTGCTTAATCTTTTTCTCCTTGAAAGAATGGCAGCCTATTGAATGTATTGATTACCACCAATTCCAGAACTGAATACCATTAAGTTCTATTGCTCTGTGAGAAACCTCTGCATCATCTAACAGCTGAAAGATGGTTTAAAGCTGGCCATACAGCTGGCTGAAATAAAAGACCCCAACAGATTCCTCTACCCATACAAACAGGGTAGATGGAGGAATCCTCCCCACCAACACATTGTTTTCTGACAGTGGAACAAGATGGAAAATCTTCAAACATGTGTCTTCGGCAGAAGTTGATTAAATATTCAACTTTGGTTGAACTGGAAAGGCCAAACACCAATTGAAATTTATAGTGCTGACAGGCTGAATTTTTAAAATGATTTGGCCAGCCAGCTTCGGTTTAGCTACATTTCATCCTCACAAAACATATCCATCGGGCTAATTTATTAAAGGATTTAAGAATATACATAAATATAATAAACATAAAATTGTTTGAATTATCACTTTAGTTATCCAATCATGTGACTATGAAATAATTAAACAAGGTATAATTTGTTTTAAATGTACGGTAATTAATTAAATCTATGGCATTCAGATTCTCAACTCAGTCACTTTACCTTTTATTAAAATAGGACACATGATGGAATGTCTTTTACACTACAATTAGTTAATTAACCTCTTGCCGACCGCGCTATAGCAAAAATACTGCTACAGCGCGGTCGAGTTACTGTGACAGGACGTCCCTGGGACGTCCTCGTGCACTTCCGCGTCCCCTGGGGCGCGCTCGCGGAAGTGTCCGTGCTCGCCGGGTCTAGAAGACCCGGCGCATCACGGATCACGGTAAATTGCCGCTGATAGCGGCCGTTTACCACGTGATCGCTCCGTCAAATGACGGAGCGATCACTTGTCAACAAACCGGCGTCATTTGATGACGCCGGTTCCTCCCTCCCCTCTCTGTACCGTTCGGTACAGTGCGAGAGGAGAGGGGGGGAGCGCGGGGTGTCAGCACTGCTGTGGCTGGACAACTGCAGTCACAGATCCATCCCAGCTCAGCTATCCCTGCGCAATACTCTGCAAATACCCCATGCTCTGGCAATACCCCCCATGCTCTGGCAATACCCCCCATGCTCTGGCAATACCCCCCATACTCTGGCAATACCCCCCAAACTCTGGCAATACCCCCCATACTCTGGCAATACCCCCCATACTCTGGCAATACCCCTCAAACTCTGGCAATACCCCCCATACTCTGGCAATACCCCCCATACTCTGGCAATACCCCTCATACTCTGGCAATACCCCCCATACTCTGGCAATACCCCCCATACTCTGGCAATACCCCCCATACTCTGGCAATACCCCCCATACTCTGGCAATACCCCTCATACTCTGGCAATACCCCCCAAACTCTGGCAATACCCCCCATACTCTGGCAATACCCCCCATACTCTGGCAATACCCCCCATACTCTGGCAATACCCCCCATACTCTGGCAATACCCCCCATACTCTGGCAATACCCCCCATACTCTGGCAATACCCCCCATACTCTGGCAATACCCCCCATACTCTGGCAATACCCCCCATACTCTGGCAATACCCCCCATACTCTGGCAATACCCCCCATACTCTGGCAATACCCCCCCATACTCTGGCAATACCCCAATACTCCGCAATACCCCAATACTCCGCAATACCCCAATACTCCACAATACCCCAATACTCCACAATACCCCAATACTCCGCAATACCCCAATACTCTGCATATATAATGTTTTGGGGTTCTATGTAATTGTAAGAATTGGTCTGGGTGTTCCAGAACGCCTGATGGCGCTCCCTGCATGTTGGGCCTCTCTATGTGGCCACGCTGTGTAAAAGTCGCACACATGGGGTATCGCCATACTCGGGAGGAATAGCAGAATGTGTTTTGGGGTGTAATTCGTGGTAAGCATATGCTGTGTGTGAGAAATAACCTGCGAATATGACAGAAACAAGTTTTTTTGTTTTTTTTTACAGAATTTTCTGTCGTTTTTCTTTTATAGCGCAAAAAATAAAAACCGCAGAGGTGATCAAATACCACCAAAAGAAAGCTCTATTTGTGTGAAAAACTTAGTTTTTTCTAGGACATTAAAAATGGTCGTGTGTATGCGACTTTACACTTTCCCCACTCTATATAGAATGAAATAAAGAGTTTTAATAGTATTAATTTCTGAAACAAATATGCACATAAACATTGTAGTGTAAAAGATAAAGGAAGTAACTGGGGGCGAGTTGTTGGACTTTTTAGGCACAATTGGTTGGTCAGAATATAGTCAATACAGAGAATAATTTTCTCTAAAAAGTTTTTAACCTCTTGACCACTGGGCACTTAAACCCCCTTCCTAACCAGACCAATTTTCAGCTTTCGGTGCTCTCACAATTTGAATGACAATAACTCAGTCATACAACATTGTACCCATTTGAAATTTGTGTCCTTTTTTTCTCGATGTGATTCTTGTCAAACCTGCCTTGCATACACACGATTGTGAAAAAAAATGCTTGAGCAAAGCGCGATGATGTACAACATGTACGACGGCACTATAAAGGGAAAGTTCCATTCAGATGGCGCCACCCTTTGGGCTGCTTTTGTGTTAGTAAAAGTTTGGTGAGAGATGATTCACGCTTTTCAGTCTTCGTGCTTTTCAGTCTGTGACGAATGTGATATATCCATTACGAAGGCTAGTTTTACCAGAACGAGTGCTCACGTCTCATAACTTGCTTCTGAGCATGCACTTTTTTTCCTGTTGTTAAAGGCTACACACGACCGTTTTTCACGTTGTAGAAAATGACGAGAAAAATTAGAGCATGTTCTAAATTATTAATGCCCATTTTTCACGTCAAGAAAAATGCTCTGAAGCCTACACACGGTCGTTTTTAATGACCAATTTAAAAAATGGCGTTGTGTGTACGCGGCATTAGAGGTGATCAAATACCACCAATAGAAAACTCTATTTGTGGGGAAAAAAGGACGTCAATTTTGTTTAGGAGACACGTCGCACGACTGCGCAATTGTCAGTTGAAGTTTGGGCAGCCAAATGGTCCGTGGCTTAAGTGGTTAAATATGCTACTATATCCCAGCAAAACAAACTGTAATGGAAACCAGCTGAGGTTTTTAATGTTAAAAAAGCTGCAGATATGTCCATATTCCTTAGACCACATTACTAGAGGAAATGTAACTACAGGAATGATTAAACAAATTATTATTCAGTACAAAGCACTCTGCTAATCCTGTAGCAGTCAGTAAAGTGCATGAGAACTTGTTTTATCAGTTAATTTTTCAGGCAAACAATTTTTTTGAATGCTTCATAATCAAGCCCCACTTTCATCATTTAATTTAATAAACAAAAAAAACAAAAAAAAGATTCAGATGTTCAACATTTTTTAGGGAGTTGTGATTTTTTTGTTGTAAATTAACCACTTAAGACCCGGACCATTATGCAGGTAAAGGACCTGGCCCCTTTTTGCGATTCGGCACTGCGTCGCTTTAACTGACAATTGCGCGGTCGTGCGACGTGGCTCCCAAACAAAATTGGTGTCCTTTTTTCCCCACAAATAGAGCTTTATTTTGGTGATATTTGATCACCTCTGGCTTTTTTATTTTTTGCGCTATAAACAAAAATAGAGCGACAATTTTGAAACAAAATGCAATATTTTTTACTTTTTGCTATACTAAATGTCCCCCCAAAAAAATATATATAAAAAAAAAAAATTCCTCATTTTAGGCCTATACGTATTCTTCTACTTATTTTTGGTAAAAAATAAATGGCAATAAGCATTTATTGATTGTTTTGCGCAAAAGTTATAGCATTTACAAAATAGAGGATAGTTTTATGGCATTTTTATTAATATTTTATTTTTTACTAGTAATGGCGGCAATCAGCGATTTTTTCGTGAGTGAGACATTATGGCGGACACATCTAAAATATAGATGCGCTAATATTAACTTAAAAGGTGATAAAACGTACAAAGAAAACTAATCAGGGAGAACACTCCATAAACTGTGAATTACTAATATGTCCTTAATTAGTGCACAGTGATTAGCAGGATTCCATGCAGGGAAAAAATCACTCTCTTCAATCTGAATGCTAATCCAGCCCTCCACCGCTGTGATCAGATGATACAGGCACTCACAGACAGGGATTGCATGAAAGAAAAGAGAAAAAATCTCATTGCGCAATATTCGATGACAGATCAAAAAATTTAATCAGAGCATTGATATATGCACTCACGAATCCCCGCTTTCAGTAAAGCATGAAGACGCCACTTAGTATGTTGTTTCCTCAGCTCGATCCGATGCACTCGGATTCGATCGCAGGCTCCTCCCTATGCGTTACGTCACAGGCACGCGACTTACTCATGGGTTCATACGTTATGAGAATGGCTTGGGGTTTAGATAGCCTTCTCATTGACAGCGTTTACATTAGTGTGAGCAACCAAAGGGAAAGACAAACATCATTGCGGCAAAACTTTACTCACATAGCTGAATTCTAGTGAGATCAAATGTCGATGCATAGACACACATAATTTTAATAAACACATTTAAAAAAATGTAATTGATATAAAACTTTAAAAACATTCTATGTTGTTTGCTATGCGGATGGTGCATTTGCATTTGCATATGCAATCTACTGGCGGACACATCGGACACATTTTTGGGACCATTGTCAGTTTCACAACGAAAAGTGCTATAAAAATACACTACTGTGAAAATGACAATGGCAGTGAAGGGGTTAACCACTAGGGGGCGCTAAGGGGTTGAGTGTGCTCTAAGGGAGCGATTCCTACTGTAGGGCACATGGCTGTAGATGTGATGTCACTGATCGTCGTTCCCTATAACAGGGAACAGACGATCAGTGACACTGCCACAGAGAAGAACTGGGAAGGTGTGTTTACACTCATGTGATAATATAAATGCGCTTAAATTAACTTAATGTATGGTACTCAGTACAAAAGATGCTGTGTACACATTCACAGTGAATCAAATCCCAAACATAAACACAATAATCATGTGGTATGAAAGTCCTGATGTAGAATGAATCAACAATGCCTCTACTTTGGTTAATAGCACTCCAGCTGTAGGAATCAGGTATGCAGGCACTCAGGAACAATCACGTGCAAAAAAAGGAAAAAAGAAAACCTCATTGCACAATATATCAAGATATTGGATATATACAAAAGATGTGTACACAGCATCTTTTGTACTGAGTACCATACATTAAGTTAATTTAAGCGCATCTATATTATCACATAATTTTCACTATTGGTTTGGTTTATCACCCAGATTGCAGCTTTTATTATTTGTTTTTTTATGTTTTGTTTTTTTCCTATAATTATTAATTAGTAGCGCTGTAGTCCATATTTATACTTTGTGTTTACACTCACCTCTCCCCATTCTTTAGCTCCTGTGACCCGATCGCGGGACACCGGCGGCGATCGGGCCGCGGGTCCCGCGGGCGTGGTCACGGAGCTTCGGACCAGGTCGCGAGCGCACCGCCGACGCCGCGCGATCCACGGCTAGACACTTAAAGGGCAACATACCTGTACGTGCCTGTGCCCAGCCGTGCCATTCTGCCGACGTATATCGGCGTTAGGCGATGCTTACGTGGTTAAGAACAGTTTCAGAAATAGAAGTGTTAATAGTTTATTTTTACCAATTAACAAAATGTAAAGTAGGTGAAGGAAAGAAAATCGCTCAATTCCCCAATCAACACAGTCAGTGTTGATGGGGGAATACCTCCCGCTGAGCCATTGTGATCTCCCGGCGGAGGCTCTGAGGAAGGCGATGGAAGCCATCAAGCTTATTGCTAGAAGCTATAACACCTGCTAGCGATAATCACATGTAAAATACATCAGGCTGGTTGTACCCAAGTTGATAAATCGATCAACTTGGGTACATTCAGCCTGCCCATACATTTTTTTTAAAGGTAAATTTTTATTTTGAAATTTTTGTACATACAAAACAGACAGTACAACAAACACACATCCTAGGCGAACATCGCCCGGTACATCATTTTACAAAACTTTGGTAGCTGGTACACATTGAGCATTTTCATAAAAACACACAGAGAAAGGTGGGAGAAAAACAACAGAATCGTTAATTTACTCACGTAGGTCTATTCAACAGGCAGAGGTATCGGTCATCAGTCAAAGATCAAGGAGCAGGAGGTATGGTGCTCTTGGAATCAACCCAAGAGCCCCAGACCTTCAAGAATTTTTTTGGACACCCTCTGGCCTCATATGTCATCTTATACAGCGGTATAGCACGATTGATGGTGGTGGGCCAGAAGGCAATGGTAGGTAAGGATGGAGACTTCCAGTGTAAGGTTATAGACTTCTTAGCATAGAACAGTACTATCCGCAGGAAGGTTTGCATATTCTAAGGCCCCATACACACGATAGAATCCATCCGCTGAAAAATCCCAGCGAATGGGTTTCAGCGGATAGATCCTATGGTGTGTACACTCCAGCGGATCTGTTTCCGCGGATATTTATCCCCTGGGATGGATTTCCAGCAGGTAAATATTTGATGACATGCTATCAAATCTATCCGCTGGAATCCATCCCAACGGATGGATCCGCTGGTCTGTACACTCACCGGATCCATCCGTCCGAAGGGATCCCCCGCATGCGTCGTAATGATTCGACGCATGCGTGGAATTCCTTATATGACAGCGTCGCGCACGTCGCCGCGTCATAATCACGGCGACGGCGCGACACGTCATCGCCAGAGGATTTTGGCGCGGATTTCGATTCGATGGTGAGTACACTCCATCGCATGGAAATCCACGCAAATCCTCGAGAGGATTTATCCGCGGATACGGTCCGCTGGACCGTATCCGTGGATAAATCCTCTCATGTGTATGGGGCCTTAGATATAGTCTCGTCATCAATGTGGCCCAGTAAACACCTCAGAGGATTACACATATTGGGTATCTGTGTCAGCGAGCTAATGAAGGCCGTGACCGCCGACCAGAACTTTCTAATCGGAGCACACTCCCACATCATATGAAAGAACGTGCCATCGGCCGCATAGCGCTGAGGGGATTCTGCTCAGTTTGAACAGTAAGCATGGTGTGAAGTAGGATCTGCATAACAGTTTGGTCTGTATTACCTTGTCACGGGGCAAAATGACAGAGGGGACCTGGAGGGGCAATACCTCCTGCCAGATCTCCTCCGTCAGCTCAGGGATGTCGGCTCTCCAGCTAGCAGCCGCTTTGCTCAGCCTTTGAGTCGTAGTGTGCAGGAGAGACCCATAATATGTGGAGACTAACTTGGTGTGCGAGGGGTCAGTTAGTAGTCGCTCCAGCCGAGAAAGCTGGACGACTATGTTACGAAGGCCAAACTGCGTTGCTGCAGTGTGGCGTATCTGTAGGTAAAGGAAGTAAGCTGTGCGTGGCAGATTATAGTCTCTACGAAATTCCTCAAAAGTACGAAACACATTGCCTGAGAACAGATGTAAAATAGTTTTTACCCCCCTTTTCGACCAGTATCCCCCATCCGATCTACGGAAAAATTCCAGAAGGTTCGGATTCCCCCACAGTGGAGTGTTCGGTGAGTATGTATTACTGCTGGAGGGGACTTGCAATTTAGTGAGTTTAATAATCCGTAGAGTCATAGCTATAATACTTGTTCCCTCCCGCCCCCCAAGGGACATACGATGAATCAAATTTTGCAGGGATTCATAAGAGGTGAGGATGGCTGCCTCCAATGCAGTGGCTGCATTGTTGGCTTTGGGGTAAAACCACCAGTGTACGTAGGTCAATTGGGAGGCAATATAATACGTTTGAAGGCAGGGGAGGGCCAACCCGCCCTCCAGTACTGGTAACTGAAGGGTGTCCTTGGCAATCCTGACCGCCCCCCCTCCCCACAAAAAGGAGGTGAGGATGGAATCTATCTCTTTGAATTTATTTTTAGTGACATACACTGGCGAATTACCCAAAACATACAGAAATCGTGGCAAGAAAATCATCTTAAAAATATTAATCCTACCCAGTAATGTTAATGGAAGATTAGCCCAGGTTTTGAAAGTAGTTTTCATGCACCCTATGAGGGGGTCTAAATTAGTCTTGACATAGGAGGCCATGGGATGTTGTATTATGACTCCTAAGTACTGGAAGGAGCTGACTATCTGTAGTGGACAAGATGGTGGTAGCTGGACCGACGTTGCCTGGTCCATCATAAACAGAATGGACTTGTCCCAGTTAACCTGGAATCCCGAAAAGTGGCCAAACCTCCCAATGAGATCCAGCAGGGCCGGGAGGGACGACTGGGGGTCTGACAAGTATATTAACATGTCATCGGCGTAGAGAGATACCTTCTCCTCTAGACCCCCAATCGTCAGCCCCGCAGGACCTCACCAACGCCGCCAGAGGCTCTATTGCCAGCGCAAAGAGCCGCGGCGACAGAGGGCACCCCTGTCTGGTGCCTCTCTTTATCGGAAAGGGATCAGATATGGCTGCGTTCAATCTTAGTCTAGCAGTGGGCTTTGAGTACAGCAGTTGCACCCACCTGATAAAGGTGTTGCCGAATCCAAACTTCGCCAGGACCTCCAGCAGGTAAGGCCATTCGACCGAGTCAAATGCCTTATGTGCATCTAAGGACAGAACAGCCCTAGAGCCCATCTCTTCATGGGTGGCCTGCAGATTGGCGAATAATCTACGTAGGTTGATGGAGGTCGATCGCCCCGGGATGAACCCGGTTTGGTCTGCACCAATAATGGTAGTAATGACCGTGTTCAGTCACCGGGCAAGTACCTTTGCTAGAATTTTTACGTCCAAATAATGAGTGAGATTGGCCTGTAAGATTCACAGAGGAGGTGATCCTTGTGTGGCTTAGGAATGAGAACAATCAGTGCCTCTGACGTAGAAGGCGGCAGCTGCCCCGTCATGATAGCAAAATCATACACCCTGCCCAGATGAGACACAAGCAGATCCCTGTACTGCATATACCACTCGATGGGGAAACCATCCAATCCTGGTGTTTTGTTTCTGGCAAAGGATTGGATAGCCTCCCCAAATTCCTCAGCCCTCAGAGGAGCGTCAAGAAGTGTCGCCTGTTGGGCCTGAAGCCTAGGCAGTGAGATTTCAGAAAGATAGTCATCCAATTCCACAATTGTGGAATGTGCTCTAGTAGCATAAAGGGAAGAATAAAATGTGACAAAGGCCTCCATGATCTCCTTATTCTGTTCTACTACAATTCCCCCGGAATCCTTAATCCTAGGTATACTAAAAGGCTGGTAGTCCGGTCTGGAGAGATACGCCAGGAGGCGATTGTTTTTATCCCCAAACTCAAAGATCCGCTGATTCTGATACAGCAGCTTCTTCTGAGTACGCTCCAAAAGCACCAGGTCCAGTTCCCTGGCCCCATGCTTCCAAGCGGCGTGTGTCTCAGGAGAGGGGGTCTCAGAATAAGCGGCCTCTGTGCCGTCCTATCTTAGGGTGCAATATTTAGGCTGGCCGCTAGGTGGCACTTCCATTGCGGTCGGCGTAGAATATGTAAATCACTAGATACGCCTATTCACGAACGTACGCCCAGCCGACGCAGTACAGATACGCCGTTTATGTAACGCTTTATCAGGCCTAAAGTTATTCCATCTAATAGATGGAATAGTAATGTTAAAGTATGGCCGCCGTTCCCGCTTCGAAATTCGAACATTTTACGTCGTTTGCGTAAGTCGTCCGTGAATAGGGATTTACGTTGTTTACGTCCACGTCAAAATCAATAGGCCCGTGCGGCGGACTTAGCCGCAATGCTCACTGGGAAATGTAGGCGCCCGGCGCATGCGCAGTTGAGAAAAAACGTCAATCACGTTGGGTCAAGCCTCATTATCATAAAACACGCCCCCTCAGACAAATTTGAATTAGGCACCCTAACGCCCGCCTGCTTTAGGCTACGCCGCCGTAACTTAGCAGGCAAGTACTTTGAGAATCAAGTACTTGCCTCGCTAACTTACGGCGTCGTAGCCTAAACACGCTAAGCTACGCCGCCGCAAAGTTGCGGCCATCTTTCTGAATCTAGCCACTGATGTACAATAATAGTATAAGGGTCAATATAAATACAAATGCATATAATATGTAAAATATAGACCGGGTAGCGCTTTAGCATTAACATATAAACATGTTTTCTAATTATATAAAGTCCATGTAATGAGCCCGCAAAAAAATTGGAAAAGGTAAAAATGTGTAAATAGTCCACTTAATCCCAGAAGGAGATAAACAGAAGACAATCTTGCTGCGGTCCTTTGTGTCACCATCACACACGTGCTCAGAGGAAATTAAGGGGGTTGTGCAGATAGAAGCCCCCTCCAGCCTAAACTCTTACCCCAGAGATAAGAACTACAGGCATAAATATAAAGACGATCTCCAGCAGGTGTCTCCAATCTCTCACAAATGATCGCTCTGATTCTTGCAACATGCTGCTTGGAGCAAAGGAGACATATTGATGACTTTACACTTTTCTCTTTGTTGTAGAGGTGATGTGGCCCCTCATGTCTGAAACATGGGCATGAGGTCCAGAATATACTGTGTAAAAGGCACAAAACTTGATCTTGGTTTTTAATACTCTCTCTGGATGGCTAATCCCAGTTCCTGTTGCAGCCAGGAGGATGGGTCAAACACTAATAATCATTGTTTAAAGAATATATTGTACTTTATGAATTTGATGAAATTGTTAAACTATTTTTGTTCTATTTCTTCAGAGCCTTCTATTGAGACGGTCTAGTCTTAAATCCCCTGACGAAGCCAATTATTGGCGAAACTAGTTGGGTAGACTTGATCTTTGACCTGTATCTCTATGTATTGCTCCCACAATCTATCTTGCTCTGTTGCTACTTGAACCAGATTTTATATTTTGTAATCAATAAAATGTTCTTATTTTTTATGAATATTTGATCTGTTTGGTTTCTATTTGTTGGCACCACAATAATCCCATACCGCCCAAATCCCTTCTTTCAACAAAATCAGGGATGAGGTGCCGTATCTTCATTAGGACCATCAACCACTAACCCCTCACTTTAAAATCACAAGTTATGTTATACTGCCTTTATGTTCCTACTGCAGTAAGTGATTACCCCATGTTGCCGTAGGGCTATGCCTAACCATGACTGCTCTCCTGAACTGATCAGGTCTTTATGCAATGTACTTTCAAGTTATTTATTTTGCCCCTGGTTCATCCAGGTGAACTGCATACTCATGTTATGCATTGAATGGTTCATACAGGTTTTTTATTTTTGTTTTTAATTCTCTACTACTTGAACTCTAGCATCTTCTGTTGGGACAGTTGCTGCATGCTCCCTTTCGTTCAGGGTAGCGGTCCCCCTCTGAGCTGGCGGAGGGGTGACTGCCTGCCCCTGCTTGCTGGGGACACGCCTCCCAGATATGGTTACTCTTAAGAGACTGGTTAGGGGATACATGCATGATTCCAGTTTGGGGGATCTGCGGGATGGGGGAGCGGTGTGGTCAGTTGTTGCTGACCCTTTTTCGTTTGTTTCTAATTTAAATTTTCACGGTTTCTCAGTACACTGCTTATCAATGCATATTAGTGTGGTTAACAACATATCTGTTTCAGGAATCTTTCATGTCTGTGGTTCTGTCTGCATGGTAGTGTGATCTTCGGCTCGGGTTGGAGGTGAGCTCTCTATGGTCACAGATAGTGGTGATGCCCTCTGTGGCTCAAGCTATATACTCCCTAACTATGGCTAGTTTGTCAGTACTCTCTTGGAATGTCAGAGGACTTAACTCGACTGTTAAGCGCTCCCTGGTTTTAACATATCTTAAAAAATTCAGTCCCCAGATTTGTGTTTTACATAAGACTCACCTGGTGGACTCCCAAATCCTTAGGCCCCGTACACACGATAGAATCCATCTGCTGAAAAATCTCAGCGGATCGGTTTCAGCGGATAGATTCTATGGTGTGTACATTCCTGCGGATATTTATCCGCGGAAATTTCCCAATTCCAGCAGATAAAAATTTGTAGACATGTCTACAAATCTATCCGCTTGAATTGGCTCCCGCGGATCGATCCGGTGGTCTGTACAGACTCACCGGATCTTTCTGTCCGAAGGGATCCCCCGCATGCGTCGTAATGATTCGACGCATGCGTGGAATTCCTTTTATGACAGCGTCGCGCACGTCGCCGCATCATCATGGCGGCGACGGCGCGACACGTCATCGCGAGGGGATTTCGGCGCGGATTTCGATCCGATGGTGAGTACACTCCATCGGATCCAAATCCGTGGAAATCCTCGAGAGGATTTATCCGCGGATACGGTCCGGTGGACCGTATCCGCGGATAAATCCTCTCGTGTGTACTAGGCCTGAGTCTTAAAAAGGCCTGGTTGAGTAGTCATTATCATGCTACATACTCTAATTACTTCAGAGGGGTCAGCATACTAGTCCACAGATCCCTCCCCTTCCAACATGTCAGGATAGACCCGGGCAGAACATACATAATTCTGCATGCTAACATTGCAGCAACAGAATATGTTTTAGTGGGACTGTACCTACCGACACCTGCAGATACTTCCCTCCTTTTTAATCTTATGCAACAGCATATCTTACTGTACACCACAATTATCTTGATGGGGGATTTCAATTTGGCCCCATGGCCGTCTCTGGACAGGCTCCACACGTCAGTTCGGAGGGCCTCTGATATTTTTCAATGGGCTACCACTTTTGAATTACTAGACGCCTATATAACCCATCAGACAGAGTACACTTGCCACTCGTCTACCTTTCGGACCCTCTCCCACATAGACCTGGTGTTTGTCACCCAGGCGTTGCTGCAGCGGGTATCGAAGGAACGGAACTTTCCCAGGGGCATTTCGATTCATTCCCCCCTCATGATAACCGTTACTGGGGCCTCCCTGTTGGTCAGAATATTATGGAGGAGGCTATCTGGGCACTGGCTAGCAGACCCTAAGATTCAATAAGATATGCCGGAGGCATTATGAGAAATGTAGATACTGCTGATCCCAGGGTGGTTTGGGATGCATTTACGGGGTGGCTGAGAGAGGAATACATCTCCTGCATTGCTAACAGCCAAAACAGTCTGTGCAGTCGCTGGAGGAACTTGAGAGAGTTAGAGAAAAGGAGGATAGTTATGTTGATGCTCCAACTTCCCTCAACTATGGATCATGGCGCCATGCTCTCAGGGCGGTGGAGTTACATAGAATAGATATGACTAAGAAGTCTATACTCAGCACAGCCCAACGGGTCTTTGAATATGGGGACAAAAATGGTAAAATGTTGGTGTGGTTGAATCGGGGGCAATGTCCAAGTACCCATATTGGGAGGATTTGGGGTGACAAAGGAGCTCCCCTTACGAGCCCCGATGAAATCAATAACAGATTCATGCAATATTATAGTGCCCTTTACTCCAGTAGGGTAGAATACAAGGCAGCAGACTTTGGGACATATCTTGATGCAGTGGAATGCCCTACTTTATCTCAAGAAACTAGTGCCCAATTAGATCAGGAAAAAACTTTGAAGGAGGTCCAGACGGCCATGGTCCAACAACAACCTGGTAAAGGGGCGGATGGAATCCCAGCTGAATTCTATTCCACATATCAGGAACTTCTTGCCCCAAGACTCACTCGGATGTTTGGTCAGTTCTCCCGGGGCGCTCCATCCCAGAGTCAATGTCAGAGGCCATAACTGTGTTGGTGCCCAAGCCGGGTAAGGACCCTGAGGACTGTGCATCGTACCGTCCAATTTCATTGATCAATCTAGATGCAAAGTTATTGGAAAAAATCATTGCCAATCGTCTATTACAGGCCTTGAAAAGGTCATCCATATGGACCATGGGGGTAATGCCTGGTAAGGGTACAGACATTAATTTGAGACACCTCTTTCTTAACATGTCCATTAACCACGACAATGGAGGATCCAGAGTCATCGCCTCTTTGGATGCTGAAAAGACATTTGACTCTGTGGAGTGGGGCCATCTTTGTGAGATACTGGGCAGATATGGGTTTGGCACCCAATTCCTCCAATGGCTCAAACTACTCTATCAATCCCCCACGACTTGTATATGTGCCAATGGCAGGATCTCCAAGAGCTTTCCACTGCAACGTGGCATGCGCCAGGGATGTCCTCTCTCCGTCCCTTTTCGCCCTAGCATTGGAGCCACTGACCATCTTGCTCAGGGTTTCCCAGCAGGTGGTGGGGATACAGATTGGCTCCTTGCAGGAGACCGTGTCACTGTACGCAGGTGACACCTTGTTATATTTGTATGATGTGGACTCCTCCTTGAGGGCCACCCTGGTTGTCTTTGTTGAATTTAAATGCTTTTCGGGGGTCCGAATTAACTGGACCAAGTCTGTACTTTTTCCCCTAGATCCTATGTCGCAAGCTACTGCGGCTCATACTTCTTTACAATGGGTTGATAGCTTTAATTATCTAGGAGTTCAAATTCAGAGGGACTCAAATAAATTCTATGACCTTAATATACACCCCGTGCTGGTACAATAGAGAGAGGTGCACCTCCTGGGGGTCTCTCCCACTGAACCTCCGGGGGCGCATCAAACTTATAAAAATGGTATACCTCTCGAAGCTTATTTATCTATTTCGAAATGCCCCAGTTTGGTTACCGGGCTCTTTTTTCGGGGAGCTAGACTGATGCATTGGGGCCTTTATCTGAGGGGGTTACATTCCTAGCTTGGCAAGATCCACACTGTGTCTCCCTGTGTGGTGCAGGGGGTTATTGCTGCCCAATTTCCAGGTATACTACTGGGCGGCCATATTGGTCTCGGTCCGCTGGGGGTTTGTTCAAAGGCCAATGCAGCTGTGTGCCTGGAGGTGGCCTTACTAGGCTCTCTTAATGATTTGGGGAACCTGGTGTATCGGGGTCCTGGAGCTTACGCTGACCTGCGTGCCCGACAAGGACGAGACTCAGAGTATGGGTGGTAGCTAGGAAGAGGTTTCACAGACAGAATTCATGGTCGCCCTTTCAACCGTTATGGAGCAATCCTAATCTCCCGCATTTCCGGACCATTCCTGGCCCGCAAGTCTGGGCGAAACATGCTGTTAGAGCCCTTAGAGACATTATGCCGGCAGGGACACTACTTGGATACAAGGACCTCTTGGTAAAGTTTCATCTACCTAGATGGATGTACTTCCGTTGTTGCCAGCTGTGCCATGCCGCTACAGCTCAATTTTTTTCCCCTACACACCTGTTGTGCACTCACAACACATCCATTGGCACTTCCACTCCTTTTCCTTTCTTTTTTTTTCCCTCCTTGTATGATTATAAGGATCATTCTATTGCACATATTTTCCTTATTCAGTCATCTCCCAGGTTCAGCTGGCCAGTCAGTGCACATTGGTTCTTGGTTCATTACATTCACATATTCAACATTCCCTCACATATTGGTTAAAACATGTCATCACAATTATAGTCACTAACATCACCAGCGCCTTCATTCACTTTCATTTCCAGGTTTTACATTTATTATTCTTACTTTTATATTCATTTCTATTTTCACACTCTTTTCTAGACCTTAGCAGGCCTCAGTAATGTTCAGCACACTTATCACCACTGTATTCTGTGGTATGCACCCATCCATACATCTTTCCTAACACTCACACATCTTCATTTTGCACAGTTTCCATGCATCATTGAACCCCTTTCTCCCTTCCAATTTGTTTATTTATTTTTCCCGGGGCTTTTGTGTCTAATCACAATTGTATCAATATACATAGGCAAACATTTCTTTGTTTTGCTTATTATTCATAATTTCTTTACAGGATTTTTGGCTTTATCCAGTCGGTGACTAATCTCCTTGCTCCTGGTTGGCTGCATGCCCATCAGTCTTCTCCCCTCCTAGCGGCCTTTGTTTGGCCCTTTGTCCCTTTCCCCTCCCTTTGGGCCCTTCCCTGCGTCCTTCCCCCTGCTCCCACTTTCTGGCTTTGCTGATGTGGGGTCGCAGTTTTATGGTCTTAATTGTTTTTCTTCATCTGACCATCCTCTCAACTGGCAGGACCCTCAAGGGTTGCTCATTAGTGGCCGGTCGCTGGCTGACTGCTGTCCTTGGGTTCCAATAGTCAATCTGGTATGTATTTCTTGGCAATGATAACATGTCATGTGAAAGTTGTACATAGTTGTTTGCAAAAACGTGTATACAATGTCTAACATATATGTATTCCATTGTAGAATTTATGGTCGCAAACTTTTGGCTCCCCTGAAGAAGACCTCAATCATATAAAAGGTCAAAATGCGTTGGGGCCATGCGTCCATAGTAATTATCTTTAATGATGTTCTGACTGTTACCGGCCGTTTTTCATGTGTATTAGCCTTTGTTTTTGTGTTCTTTTTGGAGCTCATGTCCTGATTCCTATCAGATAATTTTTTACATTTGATACCATTCGAATTGTAACAAAGGTTATACTTTTATACAAAATTTTCATTATCTTTACTCATTGCTGCAACTCAAAGCCCCTAGGGGTACCTTTTCTTTCTCCAATTCCCAGAGCCTATCACCATGACCATGGATCCCATAGAGGAGCTCTTGGCCAAGCCCCCCTCTTCCCTTTATTTGTTGTTACTTAATTTGGATTCTCCCAAGCTGGAGAGACTCTGGGAGGCCTGGAAAATGGATATACCCACATTGGAAAGGGAGGACTGGAATGAGTGTTTCGAGGATAGTTTGGGGTTGGTCATCTCATCCAGGGACAAATTGATACAGACCAAGTTCCTACATAGGGTATATTATACTGCATAGCGATTGCACAGACTGTACCCCCAGAGGGATCTGGGGCTGCCCCAAGGTGGCGTTGTTCTGGACGGCAGTCTTTAAAGCTATCAATGAGTGCCTCCAGCTGTCCCTGGCAGTGTCTCCTGAGTTGGCTCTGCTCGGTATACAGGAGGATGACCAGAGGCCCCGCTATACTAAACTCCGGATTTATTTTCTTATGTATAATGCCAAAAAAGCCATTGTTCTTAAGTGGAACTCTGCCTCACCTCCATCAGTGACTCTCTGGGATAACTTCATTAATAGAGGATGGCATGAGTGGCCAGCTACCTTCAAATTGTGCAGTGGGATGTCCCCCCTCCCCTTTCCCTTGTCCCAGTCCCCTATACCCTTTCTATCTTCCCCCTCACTATTGCCCCTCTCCGGGGGATTCCACGTTGCTGACACTGTACACCTAGTGTTGACAAGGAATGTCAAAATCTCTGCTACCTTACCTAACAACTATGGTTCATACATTGTTCTTACCATTTTCCTTGCTGTATATACTTTGTTGATGTAATCCATCGACTTGACTGTTGTACCATACTTGTCTTTTCTATAATAAACTGAACATTTTGACCATGGAAAGAACCAAGATCTTTTGTTGGGATTACCATTCCAAGCTGGCAGGTCATGCTGGGGCCAATCTTTCTTTCTCATCAGCGCCCACTACTGGTGGCCTACTCTTCATTCTGACATTAAAGCTTGTCATATCTGTGCCCATTCTGAATCTGCCACGCAAGCTCCCGCTGGTATTCTCATGCGTTTGCTCATTCCTATGGAGCCCTGGTCTCACATTGCCATGGACTTTATCACTGATCTTCCACCTTCTGATAATAATACAGTCATTTGGATGGTAATTGATCGATTCTCCAAGATGGCTCATTTTGTTCCTTTTCCTGGTCTCCCTTCTGCTCCTGCCTTGATTCCCATTTTTGTTCGAGAAATTTTTCGTCTCCATGGAGTTTCTTCCCATATTGTTTCTGACAGGGATGCACAATTTACCTCTCGCTTTTGGAGAGCCTTTTGCAAATCCCTCAACACAACCTTGGAGTTTACCTCTTCTTACCAGCCTCAATCCAATGGACAGTCAGAGAGGGTTAATCAGGAGTTAGGTCTTTCTCCGTACCTTAGTCTCGGCTCATCATGACGATTGGTCCTCCCTACTCCCGTGGGCAGAGTTCTCTCACAATAATCATGTTACTGTCAGTTCTTAGAAGAAACCCTTTGTCACAGTTTATGGAAGACATTCTCAGCAACCCCTTCCTATGACCTGTTCTCCTGACATCCCAGCTTTGTCCACCGTTCAGGAATCATTCAATTCCATTTGGGCTGACGTTCATGATTCCCTCCAGACAGCTGCTAACAATTTTAAGGGTTTTGCTGACCGTCGCTGCCTCCTCTACAGCCAGGAGACAAAGTCTGGCTTTTCACCAGAAACATCAGACTCCGGGTTTCTTCTCTGAAATTTGCCCCAAAATTCATTGGTCCTTATAATTTCTAAGCTGAATCCTGTTTGTTTCAAACTCCACATTCCTAAAAGCCTCAATATCTCAAACTCCTTTCATGTATCCCTTCTAAAACCTTTAGTTCTAACCAAGTTGTCTCATCCTCTCCCTACCTCGGCATCGGTATCTGAGGATGATCAAGAGTACAAGGTTAGGCAAATTTTGGATTCTCGCTTCTGTAGAGGTGTTCTTCAATATCTCGTGGATGTATTCATTTGCTTGGTTCTCCTGTACTTCTGTTACAATTTGAAAAGCTCTGGGGGAATGCTCTCCAACATATTGTATCTCAGGTCATGATTTAATTTGATTTTATAGTGTTAACACCTGGTACTTGGATTATACCTGAACGTTTATGTTATGCACTTTCGATATGTACCTGTATGCTTATCTGCTTTATGTTCGGGTTTATGAACCTCATGACATGTACGGAATTTGTTTTGGTATGTTTTTCTTTTCTTCTACATAAAGCATTTACAAAAAAAGAAAAAAAGCTGTACAGATGTTATGGGGATATAGCCACCAGAGAAGGCATGTCAAAGTCAGATTAAAAAAAGGGGCCACATTGAAGGGAGTATGTCTGCAAGGGGACTGCATTTTGTCTACTGTGGATCCCACAAACTCATTGCCAGAAAAAGTTTATGGCACTTTGAAACTTAACATTATATAGTAAAACTTCAACTTTATTGCCATTGAAAGGGTCAATACATTTTTCCAATACTATTTAGCTGCAAGGCCGCAGAGTAGAAATGAGAGGGCCATGTGTCACACTTAAATATCATCATGGATTATTTACCAAGCATACCCAGTTTATCCGGCTTACTTAAAGCGGAGTTCCGGCCACAAATTGAAAAAAAAAACTTTTTAAATATAAATACCCCTGTAATACACAAGCTGAATGTATTCTAGTAAAGTTAGTCTGTAAATTAAGGTCCGTTTTGTTAGGTTGTTACAGCATTTAGACACTTTATAAAATAGAAATTGACTGGGGCCATCTTAAGTGTGGGCATCATGAAGCCAGACTGTATGACTTCCTGGATTTCAGCCTTGCACATGCTCAGTGCTGTAGAAGCGGTGTAATGGTTTCAGATCAGTTTTCAATAGCAATGGGAGTGTCAGAGGAAGTTACCGCCCCTTATCTATGCAAACCTCTCCTCCCCTCCTCCCCTCCCCCCCCCTCCTTCCAGGAACCAGTAAATATACAAAATAATTTGTTCCTGTGCAGATATATCTACATAACAAGATGATATATATCTCTTGTTATATATGTGGTGTGTATACATATACCAGACATGTGCACTGTCAATAAATTCATTTTGTTAGTGCGGTGATGTTAGTGCTGCGATGTTAGTGCTGCGATGTTAGTGCTGCGATGTTAGTGCTGTGATGTTAGTGCGGTGATGTTAGTGCGGTGACATTAGTGCGGTGACGTTAGTGCTGTGATGTTAGTGCTGTGATGTTAGTGCTGTGATGTTAGTGCGGTGATGTTAGTGCTGCGATGTTAGTGCTGCGATGTTAGTGCGGTGATGTTAGTGCTGTGATGTTAGTGCGGTGATGTTAGTGTGGTGGTGACATTAGTGCTGCGATGTTAGTGCTGCGATGTTAGTGCTGCGATGTTAGTGCTGCGATGTTAGTGCTGCGATGTTAGTGCGGTGATGTTAGTGCGGTGATGTTAGTGCGGTGATGTTAGTGCGGTGATGTTAGTGCGGTGACAGTGCGGTGACGGTGCGGTGATGTTAGTGCGGTGATGTTAGTGCGGTGATGTTAGTGCGGTGATGTTAGTGCGGTGATGTTAGTGCGGTGATGTTAGTGCGGTGATGTTAGTGCGGTGATGTTAGTGCGGTGATGTTAGTGCGGTGACGGTGCGGTGACAGTGTGGTGATGTTAGTGCGGTGACAGTGCGGTGATGTTAGTGCGGTGACAGTGCGGTGATGTTAGTGCGGTGATGTTAGTGCGGTGACGGTGCGGTGACAGTGCGGTGATGTTAGTGCGGTGATGTTAGTGCGGTGACAGTGCGGTGATGTTAGTGCGGTGATGTTAGTGCGGTGACGGTGCGGTGACGGTGACAGTGCGGTGATGTTAGTGCGGTGACAGTGCGGTGACGGTGCGGTGACGGTGCGGTGATGTTAGTGCGGTGACGGTGCGGTGACAGTGCGGTGACAGTGCGGTGATGTTAGTGCGGTGACAGTGCGGTGACGGTGCGGTGACGGTGCGGTGATGTTAGTGCGGTGACAGTGCGGTGACGGTGCGGTGACGGTGCGGTGACAGTGCGGTGATGTTAGTGCGGTGACAGTGCGGTGACGGTGACGGTGCGGTGATGTTAGTGCGGTGACGGTGCGGTGACGGTGCGGTGACGGTGCGGTGATGTTAGTGCGGTGACGGTGCGGTGACAGTGCGGTGACGGTGCGGTGACAGTGCGGTGATGTTAGTGCGGTGACAGTGCGGTGACAGTGCGGTGATGTTAGTGCAGTGACAGTGCGGTGACAGTGCGGTGACGGTGCGGTGATGTTAGTGCGGTGACAGTGCGGTGACAGTGCGGTGACGGTGCGGTGATGTTAGTGCGGTGACGGTGCGGTGACGGTGCGGTGACGGTGCGGTGATGTTAGTGCGGTGACGGTGCGGTGACGGTGCGGTGACGTGCGGTGACGGTGCGGTGACAGTGCGGTGACGGTGCGGTGATGTTAGTGCGGTGACAGTGCGGTGATGTTAGTGCGGTGATGTTAGTGCGGTGACAGTGCGGTGACGGTGCGGTGACAGTGCGGTGACGGTGCGGTGATGTTAGTGCGGTGACGGTGCGGTGACGGTGCGGTGACGGTGCGGTGACGGTGCGGTGATGTTAGTGCGGTGACAGTGCGGTGATGTTAGTGCGGTGACAGTGCGGTGACGGTGCGGTGACAGTGCGGTGACGGTGCGGTGACAGTGCGGTGATGTTAGTGCGGTGACGGTGCGGTGATGTTGGTGCGGTGACGGTGCGGTGACAGTGCGGTGACGGTGCGGTGATGTTAGTGCGGTGACGGTGCGGTGATGTTAGTGCGGTGACGGTGCGGTGACGGTGCGGTGACGGTGCGGTGATGTTAGTGCGGTGACGGTGCGGTGACGGTGCGGTGACAGTGCGGTGATGTTAGTGCGGTGACAGTGCGGTGACGGTGCGGTGACAGTGCGGTGACGTTAGTGCGGTGACGTTAGTGCGGTGACGTTAGTGCGGTGACAGTGCGGTGACAGTGCGGTGATGTTAGTGCGGTGACGGTGCGGTGACGGTGCGGTGACGGTGCGGTGACAGTGCGGTGACATTATGTGCAGAGTGGGGGAGGTACAGATGATCAGGCATACAGAGCGGATCTCTGATTGGTCTGTATGTGAGAACACTGATCATAGTACAGCCCCGCCTCCCTGCACTAGAATTGTAACACACAGTGCAGAGAGCTCTGTTTCTATGTACAGGGAGGCGGGGCTGTACAGGGAGGCGGGGCTGTACTATGCTCGGTGTTCTCACATACAGATCTATCAGACAGAGTGAGACTCGCTCTCTCTGCCTGATGATCTGTATCTCCGTGCATCGGAGACAGATGGCAGGTGGGCGGGTGGTGGAGGGAGGAGGACGGGGGCGGCGGTGACGGACGGGTGGAGGAGCTAGGACGGGGGCGGTGCTAGGACGGGGGCGGTGCTAGGACGGGTGGAGGAGCTAGGACGGGGGAGGAGTTGGAGAGGGAGAAGAGGAAGGACACCACCTCTATGGGCGGCACTGCCCTCCCTCCCTCCCGCCCCCCGAGATGTTCATCCACGGCTGCGATGTTCAGCCCAGCCTCCTGGGATTGAAGAGACACATATCCCAGGAGGCATAGCAGCGCTGGATGCGGCGGGGGGGGCATTCCGCCGCGGCGGGGGAATAAGAGACTCACAGATAAAAACGTGAGTTTTTAAAAGACAAAAATAAAACATCCCAAATGTATTTAAAGGGGCAGTGTAAAAACGAATGCAAAGAAGTTGTAAAATAGGGTGGAACTCCGCTTTAATGCCTGTCTCAATACCTCATGTGCTCCTGAACTTTTCCAGGTTGTCCATGGCTCCATTCTGGTCCTCAACCCCATACCCAAGAGGAAGCATTTCTTTGGAGATAAAGCACCATAATATCACTGTAGATATAACCATTTTCATGTTGTACTCTGAACAAACTATATATTTAAAGCGCAGGGTAACAATGAAAAGTAAAAATAAGTTTTCCATGGATAAAAATTGATCAAAAAAAAAAAAATTGCCTTTGCCTCAGTGAAATTACTAATCCTGTACCTTTTCTTTTGTGGACGCTCAAGAAGCACAGAGCCCTTACATGACTCACTGGACCTCATTGAGTGAAGGTATCAAGTACAAAAATAAAAAAAATAAAACACAGGTCTGTTTGCATTACAGATGCAGGTTATTGTTGTGCATGAGATTAGTAACAGATCAAACAGTGTCAATATTATACATCCTGTTAGGGGTCTTTATATAAATGTGTTCACACAATTCACACAACTTTTACTCAGGATTCAGGAATTTTTCTAATTAACTCAAACTATTAAAATGTGTGAATCTTGGGTGAAAATATTTATAAATAGATCCTTGCTGTTTATCATGCAATACTACATTATAGAACACATCAAACAATTGATGTTATATAAGCTGTTTCATCTTTTTTTCTATAGGAGGTATGTTTTACAGGTGAGACACCTCTATTTTTATTATTAACCACTTCTACACCGAGGACGTCATATGACATCCTCGACTTTTTGCGGCGATATCTGAATGATGCCTGCAACTACAGGCAGTTTCGCCGCTTGATCGTTCTTATATGCGTAGGGAGGGGAGTCCTCCCTCTCCTGCCGCCATCCGGTGCTTCTCCAGGCTCTCCCGTGCCATCGGGGGCCCGGAGAACAAATCGGCCGGCGTCGGCTCATGATGATAGAGATTTCCGGAGACCAGATGGTCATCAGTCATCTCTATAACCGTCGGAGGCCCAGGTGCGACGTTGTGATGTCACGCCCGGCTACCCGGAAGTAAACAAAGCCTAAATTGCGGCTAAAAGCATGAGATGGGTGAATTTTTTTTCCCGATCTCATGCTTTCCAGCCTGGAGGAGAGATGTGGGGTCTCATTGACCCCGCATCTTTCCATACAGAGGACCTGTCACAATATATTCCTATTACAAGGGATGTTTACATTACTTGCAATAGGAATAAAAGTGATAAAAAAAAATGTAAAAAAAATGTAAAAATAAATAAATGTAAACACCCCTGTCCCCGGTAGCTCGTGCTCAGAAGCGAACATGCATGCAAGTCACGCACACATATGTACACTTTTTTGGAACCATTGACATTTATACAGCGATCAGAGCTAAAGATAGCCACCGATTACGGTATACATATCACTGGCAGGGGTTAACACTAAGGATGATCAAAGGGTTAAGTATTCAATAGGGAGGTGTTTTTAACTGGGGGGTAGTGTACTGACAGGGAGTAGACAGAGAGCGCTGTTCCTGATCACTAGGAACAGCAGATCTCGCCCTACTTCCCCGATAGAACGGGGATCCGTCTGTTTACATTGACAGATCCCTGCTCTGGCTTTCTGAGGAGAGATCACGGTTGCCAGCGGACACTGTGCACGTGCCCCCTAGATCTCTTAAAGTGGCCGATGTACAGCTACGGCGATTCACGCAGCCATGCCAACCTGCTGCAGTATAACTGTGACAGCAAGAAGTTAAAGGCATTATAAACCTTCCTACCTTCGTTGTGTTTTTCACCTGCATAAGATGTGCACTGATCATATAGTTTCACAGTATCATTAGTTTGCACTACCTATCGTAGAGTAAATCTTCACAATGTTTGAAACTGACGCAAGTGGCATGACACTGCATAGTTTAATGCAAGCCTGAACTTTGTTTTTACTTGGGGTGCAACTTCAAAGCTGCAAACACATTTACTTTTATTTACAGAAAATAATCACACTCACATCAAATTTTTTTCTATGTATAGTCACATGCACCACACATTCATATGGGTTTTAGTTAAAAATAAATCTTTATAACTGTCTGAAAACTAAACCCAAATTGTCTCAAACACTTGATTTTGTCATATTGCCCTAATTTAATACAATTTTTGTAGTGTAGCCTATTTTATGGCAGCTGGAATAGTTTAATCCAAGCAGAACTGATAGAATATCCTTCTGCTGTGCCAGCCTGTAGCCTCTGTGTGAGGTAGCCATCAGCATTTGGTCCTGGTGTACAAAACAGCACAGGGTGCTTGCAGCACCGTGGTGGTATAATAACAGCTTATTAATAATAATTAGGTCAAGCATTTATGTTGCTTATTTTATTATGCAGCTGCAGATGGTCCTCATTTATCTCCGTTAGGACAGGTGGCTAAGGGCACAATCAGACTGCAATTTGCAGAGGCAGTCTTTGCATAAACACACAATTATTCCACAGGTCTCCATTATAAATTTGGGGATTGGAGAGTCTTTTTTTCCCCCCTCGACATCTCATTTAAAAGGTGCTATTAAAAAAAAGTGCCTATTTGATATATAATCTAAATGCAGCATTCAATAAAAGTTTTTTGCTGCAACTGCTGAGAAGCAAATGACAGCAGAATAGCTTGGTGTTTTAGACTTGAAAAACAGCAGTCTCAGTATCTGTGACCTTGGATGAGTCTCAAAAAGCTGTTGTTTCCTACGCATTTCATTGGCATTGATTAATAGCACCTCTTGTTTCACTATCTACAATGCTGCAGCTACCTCTGAAGACAATCATTATTAACAGGGCAGGTTCAGATTGCATTAGTAAACGTAATGTAAAAGAGGCTAAATCCTCTTTGTTCTGCTGCTTTAAGGATTCAGCTAAGCTCTCCAAGGAATCAGGCAGCTCATTGACATGGCTAATAGTGAGTAAGGCTGTAGCATTAATCAGTCTATCATTGTTTTCATGCTTGTGGTTTCTTGCTAAAGTCAAACCGTATTTCAATTAATGACCAACAAAGATAAATGTTACTAAAAAAAATGCACTTGTTTCTCCCTTTTCCACTTATGCTAGCCAATGGTCTGGCACAAGGTCACTGACAGAGAAAAGTTGGACTGACTGCTATAAAAACATTTATGTCATGACTAAATATTCATTATTTAGTCATGACTAAATAATGATTTAGTCAACATTAATATTTAGTCAAATATTCAAAAACCTCAGCAACCTCTGTTCTACTGGTATTTTTATGATTCCCTACTCCCTTCCCTTTTTACTAACCAATATCACTGTTCTCCCTGCACAGAGGGTAAACAGTCTTATGTTACGACATCACTTTTTTCTTCTGTATACTTTGCAGTATCTTTAATAAATTCATAAAACAGGCAAAATAGTCGTGTTTAGGAGATAAGGAGTTGTATTTTAGGCAGACCTCAACAAATCAACGATGTCCAGAAATATATAACACATAAGCACACAAACACTACTGCACTAAAACTATGGGTTCCGCTATAGGTTGTAATTTGTTATTACAAGATAATGACCAATTGTATACTAGCTACAACCACAGAAACAAGAGTGCAACAAAACTTAAAAAATTGTTCTGCAAAACAAGATTATTATGGGGGAGCCATGGTCCAGTCAAGAGTGGGTAGGTCTAGATTATATTTTCATAAACATTGTTTACAATACAGTACAAATCTGCTATAATTTATTCAGGGCAAAGTTCATTTGGAATATGTATAGAATTTAACAGTACAGTGTTGAATGGAGGCCAAATATTTACTTTGTGTACTTTTACAGAGCAATTTAGATCTCCTGTGTGTTCCTTACTGGAAACCAGCCAATGAATCTACATCATAAATAATCACAGACCTGCAGTAAAAGTTCTCACCTAGCCTCAGACAAAATTGGTGTACTACCATCTTAAAAATTCTGAAAAATGAAAGACCTGTAACATCAATACTGTACAGTGCAGAATTACAAAACTTGTTGCAAAAGTATGGTTTGCCAGACAGATGGTAAACACTAAAAATGCCAACTTAGTGTGAAATATGGGATAATTATTAAGATTTAAGTCCATTAACCACTTGCCTTCTGGGCACTTTCAACCCCTTTCTGCCCAAACCAATTTTTCAGTGCTGTCACACTTTGAATGAAAACTGCATGGTCATGCAACACTGTACCGATATGACATTTTGTATAATTTTTTACACACAAATATAGCTTTCTTTTGGTGGTATTTAATCGCTACTGGTTTTTTAATTTTTTGCTAAACAAAAATTGTTTTCATAGTTTGTTATAAAATGTTGCAAACAGGTACATTTTCTCCTTCACTGATGTGTGCTGATGAGGCTGCGCTGACGGGCACTGATAGGCTGCACAGATAAGCACTCATAGGTGACACTGATGGGCACAGTTGGGACTGCACTGATAATCGGGACACTGATAATCAGTGCCCTGATGTTGAGTGTAGATGTTCACTTCTCACAAGACAGTTATCAGCTCTCCTCACACTGTCAGCATGAGGAAAGGAAATACTGATAACTGGCTCGTGTTTACATCGCAATCAGCTGTAATTGGGCACAGCTGATCACGTGGTAAAGAGCCGCTGATTGGCTCTGTACCCCGATATGTGATCAGCTGCGTCTGAAGGACACAGTGATCACAGAGCCTGCCATGGTAGAAGGGGATCACAAATGGACGTCTTATGACACCTCCCAGAACTGGCCGTTCACGCTATAGCCATCATTCGACTATAGCATGGTCGGCAAGTGGTTAATGGTGGTACTGGCTCTGTCCAGGAAGACACATCACTTCCTGCCTATAAAGGAAGAGAGCTGAAGAGTCTGGGACTGGGGCATTAGAAGAGAACTAGCTAGTCTATGGCTGTTAATGTTGTCTTAATTCCATCTTGCAGTAACCGATTATATATATATATATATATATATATATATATATATATATACACACACATACATACATACATACACACATGAAATTGAATGGTACCCTAGTCTTAGTCTGTAGAGTTCAATATTGAGTTGGCCCACCCTTTGCAGCTATAACAGCTTCAACTCTTCTGGGAAGGCTGTCCACACGGTTTAGGAGTGTGTCTATGGGAATGTTTGACCATTCTTCCAGATTGTCATGAAGCTGAGTAATCATGACAAAGCATAAATAACACTTTTGCAAAGTAGTAGAGTATTCAAAAAAATATATACATTTTATTTGGGTACAGTGTTGCATGACTGTGCAATTGTCATTCAAAGTACGACAGGGGCAAGAAGGGGGTAAAAGTGCCTAGTAAGGAAGTGGATACTGTAGCTATATTGCTGTGTTCAGAAATATAGTGCATTGGAGGTCAAAACCAAGCACTGCTATTCAAAGCTTTCACAATGTCAACTGTTTCCTTCATGTTCAGCTTCAAAGTATTAGATGTTTTTCATTAATAATGTATTATCAGATATACTTTATTAGCCAAGGAAGATATATTGCCTCCAACATGAATTACATTAGAAAAAAAACAAAAAAACAATAACCAGGTCCAGTGGTATTAGATTACTTTAAACATGATCTAAACACACACAATAACAAAAAACTATTCATGTACAGCCGTGGCCAAAAGTTTTGTGAATGACACAAACATCCATTTTCACAAAGTCTGTTGCCTCAGTTTTTATGATGGCAATTTGCATATACTCCAGAATGTTATGAAGAGTGATCAGATTAATTGCAATTAATTACAAAATCCCTTTTTGCCATGAAAATCAACTTATTCCCATAAAAAATATTTCCACTGCATTTGCGAAGGCAGCTTCAGGGTGCCCAAGAAAGTCCAGTAAACACCAGGACTGTCCCCTACATTTGATTTGGCTGAGGGATCAGGGCACCACCAGTGCAGAGCTTGCTCAGGAATGGCAGCAGTAAGGTGTGAGTGAGTGCATCTGCACGCAAAGTGTGGCAAAGACTTTCGGAGGATGGCCTGGTGTGAAGAAGGGCAGCAAAGAAGCAACTTCTCTAAAGGAAAAACATCAGGGACAGACTGATATTCTGCGAAAGGTACAGGGATTGGACTGCTGAGGAGTGGGGTAAAGTAATTTTCTCTAATGAAGCCCCTTTCCGATTGTTTGGGGCATCCGGAAAAATCTTGTCAGGAGAAGAAAAGGTGAGCATTACCATTAGTCCTGTGTCATGCCAACAGTAAAGCATCCTGAGACTATTCATATGTGGGGTTACTTGCCAGCCAAAAGGGTGTGGGCTCACTCACGAATTTTGTCTAAAAACATAACCATGAATAAAAAATGGTATAAAAACATCCTCCAACAGCAACTTCTCCCAACCATCCAAGAACAGTTTGGTGATGAACAATGTCTTTTTCGGCATGATGGAACACCTTGTCATAAGGCAAAAGCGATAACTAAGTGACTTGGGGAATAAAAAATCAAACTTTTGGGTCCATGGTCAGGAAAATCCCCAGACCCTAATCCCATTGAGAACTTGTAAACAAAACCCCCTCCCACAAATTCAGACAAACTTTAACTATTGATTATGCAATAATGGGCTGCCATCAGTCAGGATGTGGCCCAGAATTTGATTGACAGCATGCCAAGGTGAATTGCACAGGTCTTGAAAAAGAAGGTTCATCACTGGAAATATTGACTCTTTGCATAAACTTAATGTAATTGTCAATAAAATTCTTTGACACTTATGAAATTCTTGTAATTATACCATAGTAACATCAGACAAAAAGATCTAAAAACACGAAAGCAGCAGACTTTGTGAAAACTCATATTTGTCATTTTCAAAACTTTTTACCATGGCTAGCATGTAAGTCTCATTAGCCACCTCAAGACCAGACTGTTTCTCCCCCTTCCTGTCCAGGCTATTTTTCAGCGCTGTGATGCTTTGAAAGACAACTACTCAGGCAACACTATACACAAATACATTTTTTCAATTTTTTTGAGGTTGATGGAGCTTTTGTTTGGTGATATTTAACCACTTTAGTCCCAACGCCATTTTAAAATGGAAACAGGTGCCTTTAAACACACATTTCTGGCTGGTATACTGTCCGGGAGTGTGTTTACATTTGTAAAATTGACTGTCGACTTTCATGTGGAAGTGATACAAGCGACTCTGGAGCCACCGATCACTTCCACAGTGGGCCCACCTTGTTTACCAGTCCTTGCTGTTCCATCTGCAAACCTGGTGCGGTCATGGTGGGTATCGCTAGGAAGGGCAGCGGCAGCAGCTTTAAAAACACTGATTTGTAGACCCATCCCCCTAGTGAATGGACCAGAAAGTGATGTGTATGATGTCACTTTCTGGTGATGTGTATGATGGAACCTGGTCTGTGCTTCATAAGCTGCAGTGGAGTACAGAGGAGACATGCAGGGTCTAACATACCCCAGATGTCTCATAAGAAGAACCTGTCACCTATATACTTGTACATAAGGGGCTATTGCTTCCATGTGTGATAGCATTAAAATGTATGTAAAAAAAAAAAAAGTTGTAAACATTTAAAGAAGCACGTTAAGAAACAAAATATTTTAGAGCCGTCCTCCCCCAACATACAAAAACGCATATGAAGATGGAGATTGCCCCCACACGTTACATATTGCCATGCCTGCCAGAGTGATATCAATCATTTTAGCCCCAGAGCTCCTGCAGAGGCTTTTAAAACGCCACTTATGCAAAATATAGGGTATTGACATTTTTTTTGTAGCTTCACTGATGGACATAACTTGAACATGTTGGGTGTCTATTCACTCATCATTGTGGGAGTACTATTTCTCCCACAGATACCAACAATGGGCCACTATTCCTCCCACTGACACCAACTGTGGGACACTATTCCTCCCTCTGACACCAACTGTGGGACACTATTCCTTCCACTGATGCCAATAATGGGGCACCATTTCTCCCCCCCTGCTGGCTACCAACCCTGAGGCAATGTTTAATCTCACTGAAGCTGCACCTGGGACATTTTCCACTCTTACTGGACACAATCCAGCCCCTCTAAAGTTTGAAGGACAGTAAACTGGCCTATTTGTACCCTTCCAACAAAAAAGAACCCACAATTTCTCTAAAAATGCTTAAAACTGAGCAAGGTAATTGGCATCCATCATTCCTTATTCCATATCAGACTTTGCTTTTGAAGGAGAATATTTAAAATAAAAAAACACATGAAAATAATATGGACAAAAATAATGGGTCCGTTAACCCAATATTTTGTTGCACAACCATTAGGGGAAAACACTGCCAATAAATGATTTTGTGTAGCTCTCAATGAGACTTCTACATTGCCAACAGGTACGTTGCCCCCCCCCCCCCCCAATCAAACTGCTCCAGTTGTCAGGTTTGATTGGTGCCTTCTCAGACAGCATGGTTCAGCTTCTTCTATAGACACTTGATAGGATTTTTATCAGGACACACAAAAATTCCTTTTAAGAATAGTTCAGTGTTGTTCTTTTGGGTCATTTTATTTGTGTGTTTCATTGGGGGACCCCTTACTTGCAAGTAAAACAGAGCTTTCTGACACTGGACAGTAGGTTCTGCTTAAGTATGCTGGGTGAAACTCCTGCGCTGTATAGGATGTAAGTAAGGGGGATTAGGCCGGAAAGGGAGTAATGGGGTGAGTGAACGTGAAATACTGCAGCAAACAAAAGGAATGTCCTCTCAAGACAAAAAATGATACTGTGAAGGTGATGGGAGTGTCTGCGCTGTGGAAACCTGAAATGGGAAAGGGAAGGGAGGGGAAGGTGGACAAAAGAATGTGGACCAGTGTGGTAGTGGGGTGTGCTTGACAGAATGGAAGTGACCTACAGTTGGAAATAAAATGGGTGTGATCTGACCCAGACTGTGTAGAAGAGAAAACACACATAGAGGTCTACAAATATAAATAATAGATATATTTTATAGATATGAGTTGACAGAACTTGAAAAAAATGTGATATAAAATCTTGTGGACAAAATTAGAATGCAATCCAACAACCGGGCAAATTAAAAGTGACAAAGTGGGTGAGACGGTGTTGCAAGTGTAGGAGATAGCAAGCTTAAGTGAATAGAAGTGTGTGATCAAATAAAGTCCACACACCGTGCACCCTTCACCAATGGTGAATCAAGCAGCTTACCTCCCTGTTCTTATACAGACCCAGGTGTATCACTCTGCCAGCTAGCCGTTAGACGGATATCTGCTTGTCTGATCTCAATCGCGGTACATACATAAAAGAACAATGGTGTAGATGTTGTAGCAGAATCTTCTTATAGGCAAATAGGAGACAAAACACTCAAAATAGGAGGTGGTTGGCTGTCCACTTACACAACTTACAAGAGTGTGTAGGGAGCGTGTGCCTATCTCCACGAGCACCGCGCTCGTATCCTTATCCACTTCCAGCTGTCAGTTTCTCCACTTGGTATCACTCGAGCCGTACGCTCGTAATGGATTATGAAAGGCAGAAGTGGAAGAAGAGAGGGGGGCACATTGCGTGGAGCATACAGCAAGGTAAAATTTATTAAAACAAAAAAGATTGGTAAAACACTCACATGGGGCAGTCTAAAGGCGGTCACGTAGCTACGAACACCGCGCTCGTCCACCGTCCGTCAGGTGCTGCTCCTGGTGTGTACTCTAAGTTCCCGACGCGTGTTCGTCACATCACGTGACTTCATCAGGGGATAATTAACTAGAGTACTAAGTCTTCTTTAAATAGCGTCTCAGCATTAGGACATAGCGGTGGCCATCTTGTTGTAGTCTATGCCGTATACTAAAGTCAGCGCCGGCGCCATTTTCCCTGAGTCCCCTCCCACCTATCAGTCCCCGCTAGATGGAACAAAGCAGTGTGGGGAAAAGGATGGTCAGGGGAGCTGGGCCGGAGCGGGCAGCGGCTGGCCTGTGCTGTGAGCAAAAAAATCCACAGGGGAGAATTAAAAAACCTTACGGTTTGTGTACAGTAAAATAAGGAAAATTAAAATTAAAAATAATAATTACTAGGAGAGCAATCAATATATATGCATGGTCCAGACCCATGGAAGTCCAACAATGCGATCTAAACATATGGAAGTCCTATAGAGCACCCATATGGGTGGTCCAGATTGGGACACACATAGAGATGAGCAGTACGCTGACATGCAGTACACAACACAGCTCCTGTCATGTCACAGGGCCAGGGGGCCTCACATTGACTAGCAATGCGATAGCAGGAGACTGGGCAGAGAATATAAAGAAAAAAACATGGGAGCAGATGTTATTTAGAAAATGTATATATTAAATAATACATAGAAAAAATATGGATATATATATACAAGGATGGGCAATATGAACCAGATGTAGGAGTACTAGGTGGTAGAAAAAATCCAGGTGACAGGGCCCTGAATATTTAACGCCCGGTGGGAAAGGGGCTGAGTACTAAAGTGACAGAGTAGAGCAGCATCTGACGCACAGCAGGCGGGAAGCGATAGTAAAGTCCAAAAAAGGTCTTGCACATAATACATGGCATATCTAAGATAGTGTAGGGATGTGACTTTGTGTTCAAAAATCACTAAGGAAGCAGTTCAAGTCGAACTCTATATTAAGACCTCTAGGTGTGAAAGTGTCCATGTTGAAAATGTATTTCGATTCTAGTTGGCTGAGGGCCCTAACTTTATGCCCCCCCCGCCATGGTCTAGAGTATGGAGCTATCACCTTAAATTCTGGGGGATAGCTCCATACTCTAGACCATGGCGGGGGGGGCATAAAGTTAGGGCCCTCAGCCAACTAGAATCGAAATACATTTTCAACATGGACACTTTCACACCTAGAGGTCTTAATATAGAGTTCGACTTGAACTGCTTCCTTAGTGATTTTTGAACACAAAGTCACATCCCTACACTATCTTAGATATGCCATGTATTATGTGCAAGACCTTTTTTGGACTTTACTATCGCTTCCCGCCTGCTGTGCGTCAGATGCTGCTCTACTCTGTCACTTTAGTACTCAGCCCCTTTCCCACCGGGCGTTAAATATTCAGGGCCCTGTCACCTGGATTTTTTCTACCACCTAGTACTCCTACATCTGGTTCATATTGCCCATCCTTGTATATATATATCCATATTTTTTCTATGTATTATTTAATATATACATTTTCTAAATAACATCTGCTCCCACGTTTTTTTCTTTATATTCTCTGCCCAGTCTCCTGCTATCGCATTGCTAGTCAATGTGAGGCCCCCTGGCCCTGTGACATGACAGGAGCTGTGTTGTGTACTGCATGTCAGCGTACTGCTCATCTCTATGTGTGTCCCAATCTGGACCACCCATATGGGTGCTCTATAGGACTTCCATATGTTTAGATCGCATTGTTGGACTTCCATGGGTCTGGACCATGCATATATATTGATTGCTCTCCTAGTAATTATTATTTTTAATTTTAATTTTCCTTATTTTACTGTACACAAACCGTAAGGTTTTTTAATTCTCCCCTGTGGATTTTTTTGCTCACAGCACAGGCCAGCCGCTGCCCGCTCCGGCCCAGCTCCCCTGACCATCCTTTTCCCCACACTGCTTTGTTCCATCTAGCGGGGACTGAAAGGTGGGAGGGGACTCAGGGAAAATGGCGCCGGCGCTGACTTTAGTATACGGCATAGACTACAACAAGATGGCCACCGCTATGTCCTAATGCTGAGACGCTATTTAAAGAAGACTTAGTACTCTAGTTAATTATCCCCTGATGAAGTCACGTGATGTGACGAACACGCGTCGGGAACTTAGAGTACACACCAGGAGCAGCACCTGACGGACGGTGGACGAGCGCGGTGTTCGTAGCTACGTGACCGCCTTTAGACTGCCCCATGTGAGTGTTTTACCAATCTTTTTTGTTTTAATAAATTTTACCTTGCTGTATGCTCCACGCAATGTGCCCCCCTCTCTTCTTCCACTTCTGCCTTTCATAATCCATTACGAGCGTACGGCTCGAGTGATACCAAGTGGAGAAACTGACAGCTGGAAGTGGATAAGGATACGAGCGCGGTGCTCGTGGAGATAGGCACACGCTCCCTACACACTCTTGTAAGTTGTGTAAGTGGACAGCCAACCACCTCCTATTTTGAGTGTTTTGTCTCCTATTTGCCTATAAGAAGATTCTGCTACAACATCTACACCATTGTTCTTTTATGTATGTACCGCGATTGAGATCAGACAAGCAGATATCCGTCTAACGGCTAGCTGGCAGAGTGATACACCTGGGTCTGTATAAGAACAGGGAGGTAAGCTGCTTGATTCACCATTGGTGAAGGGTGCACGGTGTGTGGACTTTATTTGATCACACACTTCTATTCACTTAAGCTTGCTATCTCCTACACTTGCAACACCGTCTCACCCACTTTGTCACTTTTAATTTGCCCGGTTGTTGGATTGCATTCTAATTTTGTCCACAAGATTTTATATCACATTTTTTTCAAGTTCTGTCAACTCATATCTATAAAATATATCTATTATTTATATTTGTAGACCTCTATGTGTGTTTTCTCTTCTACACAGTCTGGGTCAGATCACACCCATTTTATTTCCAACTGTAGGTCACTTCCATTCTGTCAAGCACACCCCACTACCACACTGGTCCACATTCTTTTGTCCACCTTCCCCTCCCTTCCCTTTCCCATTTCAGGTTTCCACAGCGCAGACACTCCCATCACCTTCACAGGTTCTGCTTAAGAATTCCTTAGCAGTCTTGATATTCAATTTTGACCTGCACAGAATCAAGGCACCCCAATCCAAATGCAGCAAAGCAGCTCCAAAACATAACTGAGCTGCCTCCTTATTTTAGAGTAGAGATGTTGTTTTCTTTTAAATCGTATTTGTGTCTGTTAACACGTGACCTGCAAAAAAAGCTCCAGTTGTGTATTATCTGTCCAAAGAGATTTCTCCCAGAAGCATGGCGGTTTCCGGTTTGTCAATATTAATTTTAGCAAATTTCACTCTACAATTAGATATTATTTTCCACAGTCTTCATGGTTTCCTTTCCATTGAGCCCACTGTTGCTAAAAAGCTGACAGATGGTGCAATCAGACCCCAATGTACCTTTGGTCAAGGAGGTCAAGTTGTATCGGTTTGGAAGTTTTCCTTGCCTCCGTCTACCATTCTTTATCCTTCCGTTTAATCTGCAGTCTATTCCTCTTGCGGACACAAACAAGGCAGCTGACTACAATCTCATAGTCCTTAAACATTCTAAAATAGTTTGAAACTGTAGTCACTGGAACCTTAACCACTTAAGGACCTTAGGTGTTTTTCAGATTTGGTGTTTGCAAGACAAACAGTTTTTTCTGCTAGAAAATTACTTAAAACCCCCAAACATATATATTTTTTTCTAACACCCTAGAGAATAAAATAGTGGTCATTGCAATACTTTTTGTCACACCGTATTTGCGCAGCGGTCTTACAAGCGCACTTTTTTTAATTAAAAAATAAGACAACAATAAATTTGGCCCAATTTTTTTATATATTGTGAAAGATAATGTTACGCCGAGTAAAATGATACCCAACATGTCACGCTTAAAAATTGCGTCCGCTCATGGCCTAGGGCTAGAATTATTGCTCTCGCTCCAACGATCGCGGCGATACCTCGTTTTCATATGCAGGCGCTACTCGTGTATGCGTTCGCTTCTGCGCGCGAGCTCGTCGGGACGGGGCGCTTTAAAAAAAAATGTTTTTGTTTTCTTATTTATTTTATTACTTTTTACACTGAAAAAAAAAATGTGATCACTTTTATTCCTATTACAGGGAATGTAAACATCCCTTGTAATAGAAAAAAGCATGACAGGTCCTCTTAAATATGAGATCTGGGGTCAAAAAGACCTCAGATCTCATATTTAGACTAAAATGCAAGAAAAAAAAATTGAAACTGTCATTTTTTCAAATGACAAAAAAAAAATGTTTCTTTAAGACGCTGGGCGGGACTGACGTTTTGACGTCACTTCTGCCAAGCAGAGCTATGGGGACGAGTGAAGGACATTTTTCCCCAGTCACTTGCCGAACAGTCCCGATTGCCTCCGCCGCTACCGACGGCAACGGTAAGCGGCGGAGGGTGCGGGAGAGCGGCGGGCCCTCTCCCGCCACCGATAACGGCGATCTCGCGGCAAATCCGCCACGAAGACCGCCTTTATCGTGTACAGGACCCTTAGCACTAAAGATGGATACCTCGGTTGTGGCAGCAGCTGCTGCCGTTACCGAGATATCCATCTTTAAAATGCCGATGTATATGTACATGAGCGGGTCTGGAAGTGGTTAAGCTGCTTAGAGATGGTCTTGTTACTTTTACATTTGACATGCTGGTTTATAATGTTCCTTCTCATTTTCTCGTCCAACTCTCCAGTTTGCTTTTCCTAGTCCTTGTACAGTGTGGTGCACATGGTGATGCAAAGCAGCAGATTGACTAATTTTCTCCCATTAAATAGGCTGACTTAATGATTACTAGACTGAACATGTGTGAAACCAATTACAGAAAACAGTTTGAAATATCACTATGATCCAATTATTAATAATCTTTTATTGGGGTACCAACAAATCTGTCCAGGCCATTTTAAAACTTCTTTTTACAACAAGCAATAATTTATCTTTTCGCATTTTGTTTGCTTTACTTTATGCCATAACAAAGGCATGTAAGTATACATGAGGCAAATGCTTTAAAATGTCATCACTTTTCAGGAGAAAAAAATTGTGTTTCAATGAGATGTAAGGGTCAATAATAAGTGCCAACAAATTACTCCATGTCTGTGTATATTTACCTGAACAAGATGGACAGCATTGCCCAGGAAGTAAAGTAGGGTTGACACAGTTGGGAACAGGGCAGGTTATTAATGCACACATCTCCCGTCCATTGTGACAGTAGCACTCACGGCATCCATCGTGCCAGCTCTCTTCATTTTCATGTCGTCTACCATCCATTGATAGACAGGTGCCTATTAAGACTGGTGGCACTGAAGCTGCTTCTGCAAAAACAAATCAATCGATCAATCAATCAATCAAATATCGCTCTGCAAAACACTACAGTTTTTAACGGACCCATTGTTGGAAGATTTGAACTTTCTTATATTGAAAGGTAGACAACAAACAGCCTTACAAGAGCAACATACCAAAAAATGTTTTTGATCTAATTAGACAACGTAGAAACAAAATTGCATTTTTGAAAGGCAGGCCTAATGGCAAGGTATTATCTTAATCATATGCAGTCAATATTTCTGTTGCAATTGCCTCGTTGTACATTACATACAAATGCACACACAATTAGACTGCTAAATAATGTTACTAGTAGCTCAGGAAAATTATGTATGTGTCCATTTACAGTCTTAAACTTGAAGGCCAACTTTTTTGAAGTCGGCGAGTCAAAATATTAATTCAAGAAGGTCTGCATGACAGCCAGGCAACTAATATTTTCAGAAAGGGAGCTCAGTAATGGTAGCCTTCATATTATCCTTATTAAAGGGCTTCATTTTAACCACTTGGCGGCCACCTCACGCAGATATACTGCGGCAGAATGACACGGCTGCGCAAAACCCCATAGGGTACGTCGTCACCTTTAAGAGCGGGGGACCCGATGCGCGTGACCGGCGAGCGAGAGCATGGGGATTTGTGTGTGTAAACACTAGGGTTGTCCTATACTTGTACTCGGGCAAATGCTCCGATGGTTCACTCGATACCTGGGCGGTCAGGGTGATCAGTGCGGTGAGGGGGGTTTACAAGCACTGATCACCCTCTATAGATTTAAAAGTGACAGTCGATCCTCTCTCTCAACCCCCCCCACCGTGGCATTCAGCGGTGATCGGTGCTTCTCTCCCACACACGATCACCGCTGACTGTCCCCTATCCTTCTCCAGTACCCATCCGTGTCCCCCTCCGTGCTTCTCTGTGTCCCCCTCCGTGCTTCTCTGTGTCCCCCTCCGTGCTTCTCTGTGTCCCCCTCCGTGCTTCTCTGTGTCCCCCTCCGTGCTTCTCTGTGTCCCCCTCCGTGCTTCTCTGTGTCCCCCTCCGTGCTTCTCTGTGTCCCCCTCCGTGCTTCTCTGTGTCCCCCTCCGTGCTTCTCTGTGTCCCCCTCCGTGCTTCTCTGTGTCCCCCTCCGTGCTTCTCTGTGTCCCCCTCCGTGCTTCTCTGTGTCCCCCTCCGTGCTTCTCTGTGTCCCCCTCCGTGCTTCTCTGTGTCCCCCTCCGTGCTTCTCTGTGTCCCCCTCCGTGCTTCTCTGTGTCCCCCTCCGTGCTTCTCTGTGTCCCCCTCCGTGCTTCTCTGTGTGTCCCCCTCCGTGCTTCTCTGTGTGTCCCCCTCCGTGCTTCTCTGTGTCCCCCTCCGTGCTTCTCTGTGTCCCCCTCCGTGCTTCTCTGTGTCCCCCTCCGTGCTTCTCTGTGTCCCCCTCCGTGCTTCTCTGTGTCCCCCTCCGTGCTTCTCTGTGTCCCCCTCCGTGCTTCTCTGTGTCCCTCTCTACATCTGTCCCTCCCTCTCATCTCTGTGTCCCCCTCCGTGCATTTGTCCCCCTCTCTCCTCCGTGTCCCCCTCCGTGCATCTGTCCCCCTCTCTTCTCCTCCGTGCATCTGTCTCCCTCTCTTCTCCTCCGTGCATCTGTCCCCCTCTCTTCTCCCCCTCCATGCTGCCGCCCCCTCGATATCTCAGGATGGAGAGCGGGGGTAGGAGCCGGTAAACTTGGCTCCTTAGTTTTCTGAATGGACAGAGTCAGTAATCACTGACTCTGTCCAATTACATAACTGAAACATTGTAACCTCCTGTGATTACGATGTTTTAGTTAATGAATGAAGAGAAGCCGTTGTCTTCTCTCCAGTCATTTTCAGTGCAGGCTGCTGAGAAAGGGACTGGGGAATCTGTGTCCATAGTCCCTTTCCCTGTCTCAAAGGGGAGATGTCAGAGGTCTGTTAAGACCCCTGATATCTCACCAAAGCCCCCCAACAGGCCTGAAAAAAATAATAAATTGCAAAATATATATATATATATATATATATATATATATATATATAAAAAAAAAACACACACACACACACACACACACACACACACTGACACTGTCCTCACATTCCCACCACCCCCCTAATAAAAAAAAGAAATCACTGTAAAAAATAAATTGTAAACAACTAATAATAAACTGTAAAAAGAATTCAATAAAAAAAAAAAAAAAAAAAAACTACTGCCACTGTCACATGAGATTAAATAAAAGTATCGGTAATCGGTATCGGCGAGTACTTGAAAAAAGTGGTATCGGGACAACCTTAGTAAACGCACAAATCCCTATTCTGACAGGTGAGAGAATACCTATCATTTGTTCCTACTAAGTAGGTACAAAGATAGGTCTCCTCCCCTATCCATTCTTATCCCTATACAGTTAGAACAAACTGAGGGAACACACATTTAACACGTTGATCGCCGCTAGTGTTAACCTCTTCCCTACCAGTGACATTTAAACAGTAATCAGTGTTTTTTTATAGCACTGATCGCACCGATGTCAATGGTCCCAAAAATGTGTCAAATATGTCCAATCTGTCCACCGCAATGTTGCAGTACAAAAAATCACCGCCATTACTAGTAAAAATAAAAATGCCATCCATTTTACATATAGTTTGCAGATGCTTTGACTTTTGCACAAACCAATCAATATACTCCTATTCTGATTTTTTTTAACCAAAAATATGTAGAAGAATATATAGTGGCCTAAACTGATGAAGAAATTTGTTTTCTTAAAAACATTTTTGTGGCCATTTATAACAAAAAGTAAAAAATACATATTTTTTTCAAAATTGTCTCTCTTTTTTTGTTTATAGCGCAACAAATAAAAACCCCAGAGGTGATCAAATACCACCAAAAGAAAGTTCTATTTGTATGAAAAAAAGGACGCAAATTTTGTTTGGGTACAGCATTGCATGACCGTGCAATTGTCAGTTGAAGCAACGTCGTGTCAAATTGTAGAAAGTGCTCTGGTCAGGAAGTTTGCTGCTTGTTATGTAAAGAAGCACTTCACAAGTATTTTTGGATTGCTACACAGAGCTGCAAACCACAACAGTAGTTCTATCCTAAAATTAAACTATTGGCAAACCTTTTTTTTGGATAGAGCAAAGGAGGGTTAGGGAGGGTTATAACCCATGTAAAAAAAAAATATATATATTTTGCAATCTGTATCCCATATTGGAGATTGCCTTTCACAACCTGTCCCATAACCAGAGAGGAAGTGAGGGCAAATCCCTGCAAATTAAGGGAATCTCTTGGGGACCACAGGTCACCAGAACTAGTGTCCCCATTGGAAGGTTTGCCCTCTATTATATTTCTGGGTACAACCCAAAATTTTAAATGATAAACATGACATAAAGAGAGGGTGAATATTCTTAACGAAGGACAGACAGCAAGAAAAAAAAATGGACAGGGGTTCTAATCCCTCTCCACTCTATCAAAAACTACAAAAAAAAAGGTTTTGCCTTTAGTTATACTTAAATATTTTAACTGCTGGAAAGCATTTGGTCTATTTACCAATCTTTGAAAAGCAAAGGTTTATGGTAGTAATAAAATACTCAATATTTTCAGTTTGAAAACAGATACAAATCAAATGGAGATTTATATTTGATTATAATTATCGTTATCCTCCTCTACAAATGTGCAAAGTTTGTTGTCTGGGGGACCTACGGCTGGGGAGTAGGGATGAGCTTCGTGTTCAAGTCGAACTCACGTTCGTCGAAATACAAACGTTACGGCCGTTCTCGCCAAATTCAAGTGGCGTGTCACAGCCCATAATTCAATGCGACATCACAGTGCATTGCTGGCTGATGATTGGCCAAGCATGCACTATGACCCGCATGCTTGGCCAATCAAAGCTTGCAAAAAACGGAGAGCCAGGGTGGCTTTGGCCAATTATGGCTCAGGGGGTTTAGTACATGCCCCACACTATAAAAGGACGCCTGCAGGTCGGCCTTGTGTAGTGTGTTGCGGAGGTTAAGAGAGAGAAGATAGAGAGAGAGAGAGAGAGAGTGTAATTTTTCTAGGTAGGTAGATAGAGCAGGCAGGCTAGTCAGTTAAAGTTACAGTGGGTAGAGGATATATATATGCATCCCAGGTGTTGTATATATATTTATACACTGTATAGTATAACTACATCCGCTCTTCCTAATTTACTGGCAGGCAGGTGATTGTGCTAGCTGCAGTATTCTCACGTGGTGTACTGCCTGTGTCCTCTGCAGTTTGCACCTAAAGCTACGTGGTGTGTACTACCCGTGTCTTCTGCAGTTTGCACCTAAAGCTACGTAGTGTGCACTGCCCGTGTCCTCTGCAGTTTGCACCTAAAGCTACGTGGTGTGTACTACCCGTGTCCTCTGCAGTTTGCACCTAAAGCTACGTAGTGTGTACTGCCCGTGTCCTCTGCAGTTTGCACCTAAAGCTACGTAGTGTGTACTGCCCGTGTCCTCTGCAGTTTGCACCTAAAGCTACGTGGTGTGTACTACCCGTGTCCTCTGCAGTTTGCACCTAAAGCTACGTAGTGTGTACTGCCCGTGTCCTCTGCAGTTTGCACCTAAAGCTACGTAGTGTGTACTGCCCGTGTCCTCTGCAGTTTGCACCTAAAGCTACGTGGTGTGTACTACCCGTGTCCTCTGCAGTTTGCACCTAAAGCTACGTAGTGTGTACTGCCTGTGTCCTCTGCAGTTTGCACCTAAAGCTACGAGGTGTGTACTGCCCGTGTCCTCTGCAGTTTGCACCTAAAGCTACGTAGTGTGTACTGCCCGTGTCCTCTGCAGTTTGCACCTAAAGCTATGTGGTGTGTGTACTGCCTGTGTCCTCTGCAGTGTGCACATAAAGCTATGTGGTCCTCTGCAGTGTGCAGGCCATTAGTATGTCTGGAAGGACAAGGAGAGGCAGAGAGTCACAAGCCGATAAAAAAGGGGGAAGCAGGCTCTGGGCCTAGAGGCAACAGTGCTGGTCGTGGACACGGTGCATCCTCATCAGCACGTGGCCGTGGGACACACTCGTCCTTTTTTTCGGCAGTTGGCCGTGTTGAGCCGCAACATGCCGAAGACTTGGTAGAGTGGATGACCAAGCCGTCCTCATCCTCCTCATCCTCTCTCACCCAGGCTCAGGGTACTTTGGCAAAGCAGCTGCCAAGGCGGCCTCTTCCCTCTGCTCAATGGCATCAGTCACTCCTTCCCTAGCCCCATGTCCTCCTGAGGAGTCCCCCAAACTGTTTGACCACAGTGTTGGGTACATGCTGCATGAGGATGCACAGCGTTTTGAAGGCTCTGATGATGGTACACAGCTAGAGGAAGGCAGTAACGTGAGCCCAGAGAGAGGGGGTGCCCAAGAAGGACAGCAATCTGGCAGTCATGTTCCCCCAGCTGCAGCATACTGCCAGGTTTTCTACAGTGATGAGGAGGGAGTTCATGATGAGGTCACTGACTCTACATGGGTGCCTGATAGGATAGAGGAGGAGGAGGAGGCACATCAACGAGGCAGGATGCCCTCCAGGGGCCAGCTTAATGGCAGCACACCGACTGCATCACTACACAGAGCAACGTATTTTCAGGGCGCTGCTGTCTCTTAGCGTTATTCCAAAAGTTCTTTGGTGTGGGCCTTTTTTGAGACGAGTGCATCAGATCGCACCGCTGCTATTTGCAACATATGTCTCAAGCGTATCTCGCGTGGCCAAAACATCACCCGCTTGGGCACCACATGCTTGACCAGACATCTGTCGACCTGCCATGCAGTTCGTTGGCAAGCGTACCTCAAAGACCCACACCAAAGAACAAAGCGGACCTCCCTTTGCTCCTCATCAGCTGGGATCTCCAACCCCACTATACCCTCAGTCCTCTCTGAAGCCTGCACTGATAGGACTGAAGGTGTAGAATTAGGTGTGTCACAGCCAAGTACTTGCGGGCAATCTACTATCGGTACACCGATGGCAGATTGTACCAGGCAAATTTCCCTGCCCCAGCTGCTGCAGCGCCAAAAGAAGTTCTCTCCCAGCCATCCACATGCCCAGCGGTTGAATGCTAGCTTAGCTTAATTGCTAGCACTTCAACTGCTGCCTTTTCAGTTGGTAGATTCTGCCCCCTTCCGTGAGTTTGTGGAATGTGCGGTACCTCAGTGGCAAGTTCCCAAACGCCACTTTTTCTCACGATTATGGCTCTCTATCGGCATGCGGAAGGCAATGTCCATGCCTCGCTGGACAGGGCGGTCAGTGGTAAGGTGCATATTACCGCTGACTCATGGTCCAGCAGGCATGGACAAGGACATTACCTATCTTTCTCGGCACATTGGGTGACTCTGCTGGCAGCTGGGAAGGACGCAGGACAAGGTACAGTAGTGTTGGATGTTGTTCCGCCACCACGCCTCCAAAATGCTACTACTGGTTGTTACACACCTCTCTCCTCCACCCCCTCCTTTTCTTCTTCCTCTGTGGCCTCTTCCTGTGCTGATGTGTCCTCGGAACCAGCGGTGATCCATAGGCGTTCAAGGGGCTACGCAGGAATGCAGGCAAAGATGTCATGCGGTGCTTGAGCTGGTGTGCTTGGGGGACAGGAGCCACACTGGGCCAGAGGTTCTGTCAGCTCTGCAGGGGCAGGCTCAGAGGTGGTTGACGCCACGCCAGCTTAAGCCAGGAATGGTGGTTTCCGACAATGGCACCAACCTCCTCTCGACATGGACAACTGACCCACCTGCCCTGTTTTGCTCATGTCCTTAACTTGGTGGTGCAACGGTTCTTGGGCAGGTACCCAGGCTAACAGGATGTCCTGAAGCAGGCCAGGAAAGTCTGTGTGCATTTCCGACGGTCATATAATGCCAGTGCTTGGCTGGCAGATCTCCAAAAGGAATACAACCTGCCCAAGAACCGCCTAATCTGTGACATGCCCACTAGGTGGAACTCTACGTTGGCCATGCTGCAGCGGCTGCACACACAGCAGAGGGCCATCAATGAGTATCTGTGCCAATATGGCAGCAGAACTGGGTCAGGGGAGCTTGGTTTTTTCCCCCCACGCCAGTGGGCCATGATCAGGGATGCATGCACTGTCCTGTCACCATTTGAGGAGGCCAAGAGGATGGTGAGCAGTGACAGTGCATGCATCGGTAAAACTGGCCCTCTTATTTACCTGTTGGAGCACACGCTGCATGGAATGATGGACAGGGCCCTTGAGGCAGAACAGAGGGAGGAAGAGGAGGACTTCCTTACCTCTCAAGGCCCCCTTTATCCAGACAGTGTTCCTGCTTGCCCGCCTATCACACAGGAAGAGGATGAGGAGGATTGTGCCAAGCACTCAGCATCAGCAGCAGTCTTCAAGGGATGAATTACAGTCCCAAGGAACCCATGGACTTGTACATGGCTGGGACGAGGTGGCTGCGGATCATGTCCTTAGTGACCCAGAGGACTCTGCACCGAATGCCTCATCAAACCTACGTTGTATGGCCTCCCTGATCCTGCAAAGCCTGCGGAAGGATCCTCGTATTCGTGCTATCAAGGAGAGGGATCATTACTGGCTGGCAACCCTCCTTGATCAACGTTACAAGAGTAAGGTTGCGGACCTTATCTTGCCGGCACAGAGGGAGCAGAAGATGAAGCAGTATTTAACCACTTGAGTACCAGACTCTAATACCCCAGGCCATTTTTCAAATTCAATGCTGTGATAATTTTAATTGACAATTACGCCGTTATGCAACACTGTACCCAGAACAAGAACAATTCAGGCCTAGAACAAGAACTGTGGTGTGTAGAGTAACAGGCAACACGCTTGTACTATATTACATCAAAAAGCACATTCCGTACGTAGAATGAGTTAGAAAAAAAAAGGGTTTTACTTCCATATGTTAACGTTGACAGCAGTTGATTATGCCTGTATAATGTTTTTTAAACAGACATTTGTAGTTTACATTTGAAGTAAATATCACAATGCAGGAGCACAACTGGGAGACCAGGACAGCACACTGCCACTCACGTTCACAATAGTCACACGCTAAAACAATCTAGTGTCCCCTATGTGCCAGCAATTTTTGCAACACAAGGTAATGTTTGCCTTTAAAAAAATTAAAATAAATGTTAACCACTTCCCACCCAGCCACTGCACATAAACAGCCGGATGGGCGCTTCCTCCTGAGTGGACGTTCCTGAACATCCTTCAGAAGGAGAGGTATCACACAACTGTGCAATCCCGATGCCGATGTCCCCCGGACAAGCCGCATCTTGGATTGGCAGAAGGGTTCTGCGATTTGCCCTTCTGATCACATGATGGCTGTGTCCAATTACAGCCATCATGTGATGTAAAACAGCCTTGGGGGGGGACGTCACAGGAAGCGGATTGCGCAATGTGCCTGTGTCCCCCAAAAACAGGGCAACATCAATCAGTAGGGGGGCTCTGCGATTGGCCCTCCTGATCACGAGGGCTGTGTCCAATCACAGCCGTCATGTAGTGATCACCCAGCTAGTGTCCCCAACACAGTGAAAAAACACCAACACCTGTCACACTACTGTCCCACTAAACATCTGTCCCAATAAACATCTGCCACATCTGTCCAAGATCAAGTGTCCGTAATCACCTGGCGCGCAAGAGTCCGTAATCACAAAGTGCGCAAGTGTCCGTAATCACCTGGCGCGCAAGTGTCAGTGATAAGTATTTGATCCCCTACCAACCAACAATAATTCTGGCTCCAAAAGACTGGCTACAGTATGTGCTTATGTGGTACACAGATTAGTCCTTTCAATTTAAGAAGGTGCTTCCAATGACAACTCATTATGTGTATAAAAGACACCTGTCCACAGAATCTTTCTTCCATTCAAACCTTACCATCATGGGCAAGACAACAGAGCTATCAAAGGCTGTCAGGGACAAGATTGAAGACCTATACAAGGCTGCAATAGGCTACAAGACCATAAACCAGGGCTCGACAAATCCCGGGCGCCAGGTCGCCATGAAATAGGGTCCTGGCGACTTGGCTTGGAAGGGGGGGCAAAAAGAAAAAAAAAATGTTTTTTTTTATGTGAGCTGGCGTCATCTGGTGGTGAGCCGTTGGTATTACAAGTTATTACCACCAGATGTGTAAGCTGGCGCCATCTGGTGGTGGCCGTTGGTATTACAAGTTAAGCATTACAACTTAAACAGCAATTCTAATGTAATTTTTCACTATTTTCACTGCCATCTTCTTCCCTCTAATTAGAACCCCCAAACATTATATATATTTTTTATCCCAACACCCTAGAGAATAAAATGGTGATCGTTGCAATACTTTGTCACGCCGTATTTGCGCAGCGGTCTTGCAGCGCACTTTTTTGGGAAAAAATTACACTTTTTTTAATTAAAAAATAAGACAACAGTAAAGTTATCCCCATTTTTTTTAATATTATGAAAGATAATGTTACGCCGAGTAAATTGATACCCAACATGTCACGCTTCAAAATTACGTCAATTCAACAATTAGGCGTTGTTTAAAAAATTCTACAGGTTGCATGTTTTGAGTTACAGAGGAGGTCTAGGGCTAGAATTATTGCTCTCGCTCTACCAATCGCGGCGATACCTCACATGTGTGGTTTGAACACCGTTTACATATGCGGGCGCTGCTAACGTATGTGTTCGCTTCTGAGTGCAAGCTCGTCGGGACGGGGCACGTTTTCTGGCTCCTAACTTTTTTAGCTGGCTCCTAGATTCCAAGCAAATGTGTCAACCCCTGCCATAAACCATCAGTAAGAAGCTTGGTGGGAAGGAGACAACTGTTGGAGCGATTATTCGCAAGTGGAAGAAATACAAAATAACCATCAATCGCCCTCGGTCTGGAGCTCCATGCAAGATTCTACTTCATGGGGTAAGGATGATGAGAAAAGTGAGGAATCAGGCCATAACTACATGGGAGAAGCTTGTGAATGATCTCAAGGCAGTTAGGACCACACTCACCAAACAAACCAACAGTAACAAAATACACCACCATGGATTGAAAGCCTGCAGCGCTCACAAAATTCCCCCTCCTCAAGAAGGCATATGTTCAGACCCGTCTAAAGTTTGCCAATGAACATCTAAATGATTCAGAAAACAATTAGGTGAAAGTACTGTGGTCAGATGAGACCAAAATTGAATTTAACTCGCTGTGTTTGAAGTAAGAAAAATGCTGACTATGACCCCAAGCACACCATCTCTACAGTCAAGCATGAAAGTGGACACATTATGCTTTGGGGTGGTCCCTCTGCTAAAGGTATATGCCAACTTTGCCGAGTTGATGGGCCAATGGACTGGGCCATGTATTGTAATATCTTGGTTAAGAACCTTCTTCTCTTAGCCAGAACACTGAAGATGGGTCGTGGATGGGTATTCCAGCATGACAATGACCCAATACGTACTTCTAAGGAGACAAAGGAGTGGCTCAATAAGAATCACATTAAGGTCATGGAGTGGCCTAGCCAGTCTCCAGACCTTAACCACTTCAAATACAGGGCATTTTCACCCCCTTCCTGCTTAGGCCAATTTTTAATTTTCAGCGCTGTCACATTTTGAATGACAATTGCGTAGTCATGCAACACTGATTTTTATGTTGTCTTCCCCCCCCCCCCACAAATAGAGATTTCTTTTGGTGGTATTTGATCATCTCTGTGGCTCTTATTTTCCTGCGCTGTAAACAAAAGATGAGTAATAGGTTTGAAAAAAACAAAACAATATTTTTACTTTTTGCTATAGTAAATATCCTAATAAAAAAAAAAAGTTTAGGCCGATATATAGAGTCCAACTCATCCGGTAAGCGTATTTATACTTACCTTATATCTGATGTTATTGCGATTTCTACAGATTACTGCAGACAACTTGATCACCTGTTTGTTCTGTCAATCACTGGACATCAATCCACCCTACACCTTTAACCAACATGGACTGATGTGGACTATTCTAAGCACAGCATCAGTTGGAGCTGTGAATGATAGCAGTGGAAAGTCCTGGGGGTCAGTTTGAAGCAAAGCCACTCAATGTATCATGCAATGGACACTCTCTGAGTGGGTTCCTCCACCGTTAGTCCTCCAAGCAGAGCCTTGCATCAAGGAAGAGGGCAGCAATACGTTTTGAGGGTGTTCCCTTTTTGTCACACCTCCCCCATCAGTAACTGATGGCTATTTCTGACAAGCAATTCCTTATTGAAGATACTGTATTGGTAACCAACATATAGAGTTGGTCATCTACCTGCTGTTTTGCAGTGCCAGGATCTCTCTGTGGCTCTGTTTGTAATAGCCTCATATACACCATGGCAACTATATTGGGAATTGAAAGGTCTACAAAGCTCCCCAGATATATCGTAGGGAAAGAAGGGTGGATTCATTGAACTGTAACCCTTTCAGGGCAACCATACAACCCTTTCTCACTAAAAATAGAGTGCAAAATTACAGCAATTTCGAGGGACGCCACCGGGTCCCAGTATGCATGTTTATGGTTTTACACCCAACCCATACTGATCAGACTTTCTTCAGTTGCTTTTTTCTTCCGGGTTCACTTACCAATGACCCTCTGGTTAACTTCTGTTCATCTTTGTGTATGTCTCCTGGCTACCAATCATTGCTATGTGGGCATACCATAAGCTTTACTGAATTGCATATCGGATTATCCCTGAAGGAATAAAAGTCACTCAAACACGTAGGAATTGTGAATGTGATCAGTACCATTTGTTAACATTGATTATGTTTTATTATTTATACATGATCTGATGTTTCTTATATTTATGTGCTGGTTCAGTACCTCAATTGTTTTTATAATTTTTTTGTGTGTGTGTAAAATTACCTTTGATACTGTTAAAAAAATGTAATTACTGTTTCACAATCTGTGCCTTTAAAGTCCCATCCAATAGAAAGATGTTGGGCACTTGTTAGCAGATAAAATTACCTCCAATTTTTTTATATTTCTGACAAGCAGGGAGAAAAGAAGCACCGCTCAATGCAGTGTGTTTTAGAACCGACCACTGACACATCAGAGTCTGCTAGCAACCAACAAAAACCAGCGCTATGATGTGAAGCTCTGCCTAAAGGACTAAAGGCGGCGAAACATGCTGCTTAAAGAGTGTCTATTGTATGATACATTGAGTGGGTCTGCACCCAACCAAAACCAGGACTTTCCACCGTTCATTCACAGCTCCAACTGATGATGTGCTTATGATAGTTGACATTGGTGCACATTGGCTAAGAGCAGCTTAAGGCCCCTTTCCCATTAGTGGAACAATCAGGTCCACCTGTCATTTTTTCAGCCGAACCTGATCAAACCCTTTAGAGTCTCCTCTATGGAGCAGCGGGTGTAAATAGACACGTGTCCGTTTACACCCCCCAACATCTGATCTGGTCCCATCCGCTAAAAATAGGCAGATGGGGATCCGTTCTCCATTCGTCTAGTGCAGTGGTTCTCAACCTGGGGGTCGGGACCCCCTCGGGGGTCGAATGATGATTTTTCAGGGGTCACTGAATCCTGGGCTGTTCCTGAAGCCCGCACCACTCTCCCAGCCTTTTGCGGCTGCCCAGCCGGGATGTTCCTGGAGCCCGCGGCCGCCCACTCAGCCTCTTCGCAGCCGCCCATTCTGTTCACAACATGGGTGGGGGGCAGAGACTAGAGGTCAGCTGACTGATGAGGAATGTGAAGTAGGAGGGACTGGAGGAGACCCTATCTTCTGATTGCGGCATAGGTTGACACCACAAAGTCAGAGACACAGTGAAGCCGGAGACACAGTGAGTAACACTACCTGTGATTATAGTTGCCATTAGACGTCCCTACTACAGTTCTCAGGTGACCTTGATCAAGAGCATCTAAGTTGGCTGTTCAGGACTCGCCCCAGCATTGCCACTCATCCCACCCCCCCACCAAGGAGTAAGAGAAGGAATAAAAATAGAGAATATATGGAAGGGAGAGAAAAAGAGGGGAGGAACCAAGATAATGGGAGAGAAAGAATGAGAGAAACAACAAGAAAGATGGCTAGAGAGGAGGGTGGGGGGGGGGGGACAAGAAATTAGGGGAGAGAGAGATAAAAGGGAAAGAAAGGAGAACAAAGAGAAAGAAAGAGTGGTTCATCCTAAAATGTACCACAAGTGGTTTTAACACTGTACGAGTGGAAGGGAGTGCTAAATGTCTGTGGGTTAGGGGCGCAAATTGCTTGTCTTGCCACGCAAATAATTTTACTGTTAGGGGTCCCCACAACTTGGGAAATTTTATCAAGGGGTCACGGCACTAGTAGGGTTGAGAACCACTGGTCTAGTGGATCAGATCGGATGGCAGTCAGGTTGTAAATGGACCATTTACATCTGATCGACCCATAGAGGAGAGCGGGTTGGGTCTACTCTGCAAAAGTGGAGTGGACAAGGACCAGCCATACGCCTGCTCAATGTGGACCACTGGACAGATTCCCCGCTGAGCAGGCAGACTCCAACGGAGCCCACCCGTGGAAAGGGTCTAATTGTAAATGTAATATGTTTTTAATTGAATAAAGTGATATAGCCTTTTTACTCTATCCTGCAATAGTTTTGCACAGAGCACCCCTAGTCCCCTCCTTTCGGGTCCCCTGATGGCGCTGCTGGCTCCTTCCACTTGACCATGCCCCCAAAAGCAAGCAGGAGCTTGGCCTCGCTCCCTCCTCATTGGCTCACTGGCTTTGATTGATAGTAGTGATAGCCAATGGCTCCAGCTGATGGGTCTCAGCCAATGAGAAGAGAGAGACCCGGGACAGCGAGGCTCCCGTATCATTTCTATTTTAACATATTGGACCGATTTTTTTATTTTCTTTGCATTTTAACTGGCATTTTATTTTTGACTTGCATTAACGCTATTTTCACACTGGGACGGGGGGCGTGGGTTTGTGTGTGTGTTAGAGCAAAAGTGTCGCTAGTTTCAGAGGAAAGGGTTAAAAGCGATTTGCAGGTGCTTTGGCAGCACTGCCTACTGATTTCAATAGCAGGGTTGGTTTAGGAGTGGTGTAAACATCGCTCCCGCACCGCTCCAAAGATGCTGCTTGCAGGACTTTTTTCCCGTCCTGCAAGTGCACTCAGGCTTTCACACTGGGGAGGCATGAGAGGCGATTTCCATGCGATATTATAAGCGCTAAAATGCCTGAAAAGCGCTCCAGTGTGAAAGGGGTCTTAGAGTAATTCACATACTACTCTAAAATACTAATCCTGTGAGCCCACAATACATGATTTCAGTGCCTAACCAATGTGTACCACAAAATACAGTACAGTGGTACATTGGATTACGAGCATAATTCATTACAGAAGAATGCTTGTAGCACTTGTATATCAAAGCGAGTTTCCCCATAGAGGTCAATGGAAAACTCACATAATTCGTTCCACGCGGACTTCTATTGTATGCAGTATCGCATGTGGCCAGAGGTGGGGAAGGCACTGGAGACACTTATAAACACTTGGAAACTGTTAGGATGGACTCGGAATGGAGTGTTTCCAAGTGCATCCGAGCAGCTCTGAGTATCACCGGAGTCCCCGCCCTGGAGCAGAGGGAGCGGCGCTGACAGAGAGGGAAGCGGGGAGAGGGTGGGAGCAGAGGACACAGGACACAGAAAGCAGGGCTGTCGCTGACAGAGGCATGCACGCTGATCACGGTGTCAGGGCTCAGCAGCCCTGATATATTGTGGTCAAAGTAAAGGGGAAGGGCATAGCCAGGAAGGATCAGAAAGGTATTACAGGGGGCCAAATGACACAGCATAAGCGCTGCGCTGTATAACATGCTTTAAGGGAACAGGATCATTTTTTTGGGGGGGTTAACAAACACTTGAAATACGGGTCTAACACATATCTAAAGGTGAATTTAGCCTTTAAGGTAGGTTCAGGCACAGTGTTACCTCAGTGCAGGGTTTGACAAATTTGCTTGGAATCTAGGAGCCAGCTAAAAAAGAAGGCAGAAATGCACCCCGTCCCGCCGAGCTCGCACGCAGAAGTGAAGGCATATGCGAGTAGCGCCCGCATATGAAAGCGGTGTTAAAACCACACATGTGAAATATCACCGCGATTGGTAGAGCAAGAGAAATAATTCTAGCCCTCTAACTCAAAACATACAACCTGTAGAATTTTTTAAACGTCGCCTATGGAGATTTTAAAGGGTAAAAATTTGTCGCCATTCCACGAGCGGATGCAATTTTGAAGCGTGACATGTTGGGTATAAATTTACTCGGGAGTAACATTATTTTTCACAATATAAAAAAATTGGGCTAACTTTACTGTTGTCTTATTTTTAAATTAAAAAAGTGTATTTTTTTACCAAAAAAGTGTGCTTGTAAGACCACTGCATAAATACGGTGTGACAGAAAGTATTGCAACGACCGTCATTTTATTCTCTAGGGTGTTAGAATAAAAATATATATAATGTTTGGGGGTTCTAATTAAAGGGAAGGAGATGGCAGTGAAAACACAGGGGAAGATCCATTAGCATTGCTGGTTGTCTTGTCATGCCAACGGCCACCACAAGATGGCTCCAGATCACAGAAGGAATCATAGACCCGCAGAAGGCCTCAGCCTCAATTACCGGCTGGCGCGGCCTGACGCGATCACGCGGCGGCCCACAGAGACAAAGGATGGGGTATCCTATGTCTCTGTGCGCCCCCACCTCCCCAGCCGCGCGATCGCGTGGTGCTGCGCCACCCAGTAATTGTTGCCTTGGCTTTGCGGCCTTCAGCAGGCCTAGGATTCCTTCCCCAGGCACCAAATCGCTAATTATAGTCGCAAATGCGACCTGGCGCATGGATTTTGTCGAACCCTGCTTCAGTGTTTATACTATTTTTTTATTTGGGTTTATGTGAGACTCTCACTCATTTAGTGGTTGATTTATTAATGGCAAATAGGATAGTCACTGTGAAAGGGAATTAGCCCCAGAGCTTAGCAAATATGGTGAAGTTTCATTTTTCAAAGAATACCCAATCACATGCAAGGAAAATAAAATTAAACTCTAGGTATAAGGGGTTCAAACTGTGTATGGTTTATACAATATGTAGGTCCAGATTCCATTTAAAAATGCTTTTTTCAGCCACAACCAGAATTCAACCTAAAAGCTTACTGATGCTAAAAGTCATCCAAATAACCACAAAAGGTTCATCGCAGGGTGCTCAGAAAACTCTCACAACAGTTGGATTGAAAGTGCATGCATCTACAATCAGAAAGTGATTGTACCAATGCAACCTGAATAAAAAATGTGTATAGAAAAAAAATACCTTTTTCCTGTCCAAAAAGAACATTGAGCAATGTAATATAGACTAATCAATCAAAAACAGTTTGGTCACAGTAAGAGTGTATGTGTCTGCCAAAAAAGAAGCTATAGGGCCAGATTCACAAAGGTTAGCGGATCTTTAGATCCGTGTAACCTATGTGTTTTAAGATCCGCCCTCGCAAGTTTGTGAGGAAAGTGTCAAATTCACAACACACTTACCTCCAAACTTGCGACGGCGGATCCTAACTCCCCCGGCGGAATTCTAATTCCGCGGCTGGGGGAGTGTACTATTTAAATCAGGCGCGCTCCCGCGCCGATTTAAATACGCATGCGCCGTCCGGGGGATTTCCCGGCGTGCATTGCTCCCACTGATGTCAACAGGACGTCAGTGGTTGCGACGTGAGCGGGACTTGCGACGCGCGTGTTCGTGAATCGGCGTACGCAAACGACGTAGGAAATTTCAAAATCGACGCGGGAACGACGGCCATACTTAACAATACTTACCCCTGCTTTTAGCAGGGGTAAGTATACGACGGGTACCGCGCTACGGAAACGACGTAAGAACACAGCGTCGGGTCCGCGTACGTTCGTGAATTTCGCGTATCTCGCTGATTTACATATTATTCAGTGTAAATCAGTGGGAACGCCCCCGGCGCCATTTTTAAATCCAAAAAAATATCTGACAGTGTAACACAGTGTGACACTGTCGGATCTCAGCCCTATCTATGCGTATCTGATTCTATGAATCAGGTGCATAGATAGGACCAGTAAAAATCAGAGATACGATGGTGTATCTGAGATACTCCATCGTATCTCTTCTGTGAATCTGGCCCCTAAAGTCATAACATACACTTTCATGTTTTAACATAAGCATTGTATTCGCTATACAAACAGTAACTATTTTTGACAATCCAATATAAGATTATTTGAAAAATATTCTTTCATGTTGTGAGTGCTGCCTGTCCTTTTCCATCAATTCATGGATTCCTTGCATGCTTTGGAGTATCTTCTCTGCTGTTTACTTTCTACTTCTAAAGACTACATATCCCTGGTACCTTGCTGCCTGCAAGCAGTGATTTCTCTACTGACTTCACCTCCGGAAGTTCCTCCTCTCAGCAAATCTGTAGTTCATAACGCAGGCTCACATGACATACAGAAAATGTGTCAAAGAATTCAAGGGAGTAAACGCGTGGGATTTTTCACAAAGTACCTCAATAATGTTTAGACTAATAGGCGAAGGCTAGAAATATTTCAAAGACAATGTGGAAATCAATATACGATTTGAAATTTTAACCGCTCTTAAAGACAGAATTTGAATTTTTTGGATTGTTGTAGCTTGCTTTGCTACTTTAGGACCCGGACATGTAGCAAACAATTGCAAAATATTTTTTGTGGGGGTGATACCAAATTTTTCACGCAGTACACTATTCCTTCTATTAAAAATTTGGTTGAAAAAGGTATTGAAAAATGCACATTGTTCTTGTGTTCATATTCAAAAGTATTACCTTTTTCTGTAGACACTGTTGAATAAAGATCTAGGGGCAGATCCACATACGCTACGCCGCTGTAACTTACTTTTGAATTCCTCGAATCCACAAAGAATTCGCACCGTAAGTTACGGCGGCGTAGTGTATCTCTCGGCGCGTAATTCAACTCGGCGAGTAGGGGGCGCGTTTCATTTAAATGAAGCGCTTCCCCGCGCCGAATGAACTGCTCATGCTCCGTCTCTAAATTTCCCGCTGTGCATTGCGCACGACGACGTCGCAACAACATCATTTTTTTTACATCCATCCCTATTCACGGACGACTTACGGAAAAAAAATAATTCAAATTTGGACGCGGGAACGACGGCCATACTTAACATGGCAAATCTAACCATACGCCGCAAAATACCAGCTTTAACTATACGCCGGAAAAAGCCGACTAGAGACGACGTAAGAGAATGCGACAGCCGCGCGTACGTTCGTGGATCGTCGGAAAAAGCTAATTTGCATACCCGACGCGGAAAACGACGCAAACTCCACCCAGCGGACGCCGAAGTATTGCATCTGCCGCTGTATCTTGGTTTGAGGATTCAATACGCAGGAAATTTGAAAGTACGCCGGCGTATCAGTAGATACGCCGGCGTACTCTCTCTCTCTCTGGATCTGCCCCCTAATGTTTGCTGTTCAAAAATGTTGACAAAGTCAAGAATTTCCATGGGGTGTGTCTAATTTTGCACAGGACTGTAAAATCATCCATTTTATAAAGCGCACTTATTCATAAACCATCTGCAATTGATTTAAATATAGTATGAAAACTGTGCAGCCTTTGTCAAACCAGATAAGCACTTAAAGTAATTCTGACAGGGAACAATCAAAGATTAAAGCAGCTGCCTTTTGGCACAGTGTTTTTTTTTTTTATTATTCATTTTTTTCTATGTATTTTAATTTTAGGCTTTTCTGCTTTAATTAAAGGATATTTTTTCCCAGCACTGGAATTTCTGACATGGGTAAAATACAAGGTGTTAATAAACATGCCAGTTTGTTAACTGCACAAACTGGTGGTTTTAGTACTGAGACATCATCTATAGTTTCCCCATTTTATCTCTGATCTTCTTTGCCATCTCTGTAGACTGCAAAAGGCAGTAAGCCAGAAATGAGACTTGCATTTGTAATCATTACTGTAAGAAGAAGTTGGACTACTATATTTTGCTGAATCACAAGAAGGCACATTTCAATTTAAATACTTTCTTCATACAAAGGAGCATGGGGGAGCTCATGTCCATAATCAAGATGGTATTGACAAAGCTCCAAATGATCCACAATGGCTCAAAAGTGATATGGGCCAGAAATATTTAGACAGAATAAAGGGTGGATAAAGCACATGGGCATGATGGCATACACCCACGGATCTTAAAATAATTGAGCACTGTCTTTTTATAGCCATTGTTTCACATTTTTAGGGACTCGTTACTGACTGGAATAGTACCACTGGATTGGCGTAGGGCCAATGTGGTGCCTATATTTAAAAAGGGATCAATGTCTGAATAGCAGGGGTCCTGACAAGGCCAGGATTTAGGGTGTACTGATTTCTCTGGCATTCTGCCATCTCTCCTATCCTCTTTCCATTCTTCTCTCGTCTTATTTTTCTGGACTATATTTTTCTTCACTCTCTCCAAACTCCCAGAGGAGAGAGAGCAACCTCCTAGGGGTGTTTCAATTTTCTGCTCTCAATCTTGACCGGTTTTAGGTATTCACTTTGGGGCAACCTTAGGTTCCGGTTCTGCAGGCCAAGTAATGTTGCTATCCTTCTCAGATTGTTCACTCTGCATCGTAATACCACTGATTGTCATAATGTTTTATTTTTTGACTACCTTAAAATGTTCTCAATAAAAATCACTGAAAATAAAAAAAAGGGATCAAAGTCTTTACCAAGTAACTATAGATCTGTTAGTTCAGCTTCTATTGTCGGGAAGATACTAGAGAGTTTGCAAAAAAAAAAAATTTTAAGCTACAGACAGCATGGATTCATGAAAGACAGAAGTTGTCAAACAAACCTGATTTATTTTTATGAAGAGATAAGTAAAACCTTGGACAGAGGGGTGGCTGTGGATGTAGTTACACATAGTTACATAGTAGGTGAGGTTGAAAAAAGACAAGTCCAACCTATGCGTGTGATTATAGGTCGGTATTACCTTGTATATCACTGTATGTTGTAGTCGTTCAGGTGCTTATCTAATAGTTTCTTGAAACCATCGATGCCCCCCCACCGAGACCACCGCCTGTGGAAGGGAATTCCACATCCTTGCCCCTCTTACAGTAAAGGACCCTCTACGTAGTTTAAGATTAAACCTCTTTTCTTCTAATTTTAATGAGTGGCCACGTGTCTTGTTAAACTCCCTTCCGCTAAAAAGTTTATCCCTATTGTGGCGTTACCAGTATGGTATTTGTAAATTTTAATCATATCCCCTCTCAAGCGTCTCTTCTCCAGAGAGAATACGTTTAGTGCTCGCCAACCTTTCTTATAACTAATATCCTCCAGACCTTTTATCAGCTTTGTTGTCCTTCTTTGTACTCTCTCTGTTTCCAGTACATCCTTCCTAAGGACTGGTGCCCAGAACTTGACAGCATACTCCAGGTGCGGCCGGACCAGAGTCTTGTGGAGCGGAAGAATTATCGTTTTATCTCTGGAGTTAATCTCCTTCGTAATGCGTGCCAATATTCTGTTTGTTTTGTTAGAGTAAGTACATGGATTGAAAACTGGCTTCAAGGGCGAGTGTGGTGATAAATAGGGAGTACTCAGAATGGTCAGAGTTCTGCGCTGGGACCAATCCTGTTTAATTTGTTCATAAACGACCTGGAGGATGGGGTAAGCAGTGCAATCTCTGTATTTGTGGATGGTCCTAAGCTAAGCAGGGCAATAACTTCTCTGCAGGAAGTGGAAACCTTGCAAAAAGATCTGAACAAATTAATGGTGTGGGCAACTACATGGCAAATGAGGTTCAATGTAAAAAATAAATAAATAATGCATTTGGGTGGCAAAAATACAAATGCAATCTATACACTGGGTAAAGAACCTCTGGGGGAATCTAGGATGGAAAAGGACATGGGGGTCCTAGTAGATGATAGGCTAATGCAATGCCAAGCCGCTGCTAAAAAAAAGCAAACAGAATATTGGCACGCATTAAAAGGGGGATTAACTCCAGAGATAAAATGATAATTCTTCCGCTCTACAAGACTCTGGTCTGGGTGCACCTAGAATATGCTGTCCAGTTCTGGGCACCAGTCCTTAGGAAGGATGTACTGGAAATGGAGAGAGTACAAAGGGCAACAAAGCTAATAAAGAGTCTGGAGGATATTAGTTATGAGTAAAGGTTGGGAGCACTGAACTTATTCTCTCTGGAGAAAAGACGCTTGAGAGGGGATATGATTTCAATTTACAAATACCGTACTGGTGACCCCACAATAGGGATAAAACTTTATTGCGGAAGGGAGTTTAACAAGACACGCGGCCACTAATTAAAATTAGACTAAAGAGGTTAAACCTTAAACTACGTAGACTCGTAGAGGGTTCTTTACTGTAAGAGCGGCAAGGATGTGGAATTCCCTGCTGTTGCCATCTTGTGGATGAAAAGGAGTCCTGAAGAGCCAGTGACTTTACCTTCTGTTACATAAGCATAATATATGAAGTGTTGAGGATATAGCATTGTATCTCTGAGATAACAGTGGCTATTCAATTAAGTCAAGTTGGGTTTGTCAGTTTGGCACTGTTGAAAACTATAGCACTGTTTGTGCCACACATGTTTTGGGTAGGTGACTCAAAATGTATGACTCCAGACAGTCGGGCTGTTTTTACAAGTAGGCCAGCAATGGCAGACCCCATACCTTTTCACAACAGGGTAAATGTATAGTCTGTTTAATATATTCTTTATTAAAACATGTACAAAGAACTAGCTTAGAATGATAAGCTATAAATATTTAACCAGTTTAGCTCTTCTGTCTGTATATCCCACAAGGTTAATAGCAATAACACAAGTAATACTTATTATAGGCCTCGTGCACACAGGTGTGTTAGGGGCATACACTGTAAATGTATTTTTTACAATTGGGAAGCCCGACATATACCGGCCTAAAGCCATGGGTGTGGCATTATGCAGCACCTGGGCTTCCCAGGAATAAAAACAAGCCAGAATTTTATGTTGTATGCCCTTAACCGCTTAAGTATCAGCTGCCACAGTTATACTGCAGCAGGTTGGCTCCCCTACGCGAATCACCGTCATTGTGCGGTGGCTGACGCAGTTGTGGGCATGAGTGTGCCACCACCGCCAGCATGCTCTCAAGCCCGCTGTGGGATCATGCACGTGGGTCGGGTTGATTCGATGTTCGCTGGCGGCCCACGATTGCTTAATACAGAGGCAGATAGATTTCTGACGAGAGTGTAAGGCAATTAATGCTGGTGAGATTACATCCAACTGGGGAGTGGAGGCCCGGTGCTGATCATGTGGTGCAGTATCAGATCAGTCTATCAACTGAACAGTGACAGTGCGTACATTAGAGGTGCTCGGGCACCGCCCTCTCTTTGTACTATTGATACATTCATGCATTGCTTTATCACAGTACTAAATTCTCTATGTAGCTGCCTTACCACTTACAGACAACAGATCCTTAACCACTTAAGGACCCCTTCACGCCGATATACGTCGGCAGAATGGCACGGCTGGGCACAATTACGTACCTGTACGTGTCTCTTTAAGCCCAGCCATGGGGTCGCGAGTGTGCCACTGGCGGCCCAGTCCTAAGCTCTGTGACCGCGGGACCTGATCGCCACCGGTGTCCCGCGATCGGTCACCGGAGCTGAAGAACGGAGAGAGGTGTGTGTAAACACACCTTCTCTGTTCTTCACTGTGGCAGTGTCATTGATCGTCTGTTCCCTGATATAGGGAAAGACGATCAATGACATCACACATCCAGCCCTGCCCCCCTACAGTTAGAAACACATATGAGGTCACACTTAACTCCTGCAGTGCCCCCTAGTGGTCAACTCCTAAACTGCAATTGTCATTTTCACAGTAAACAGTGCATTTCTATAGCACTTTTTGCTGTGAAAATGACAATGGTCCCAAAAATGTGTCAAAATTGGCCGATGTGTCTGCCATAATGTCACAGTCACGAAAAAAAACTGCTGATCGCCGCCATTAAATGTAAAAAAAAAAGATTAAAAATGCAAAAAAACTATCCCCTATTTTGTAAACGCTATAAATTTTGCGTAAACCAATCGATAAACACTTATTGTGATTTTTTTTACCAAAAATATGTAGAACAATATGTATCGGCCTAAACTGAGGTAAAAACATGTTTTTATATATTTTGGGGGATATTTATTATAGCAAAAAGTTAAAAATATTGCACTTTTTTCAAAATTGTTGCTCTATTTTTGTTTATAGCGCAAAAAATAAAAACTGCAGAGGTGATCAAATACCACCAAAAAAAAAGCTCTATTTGTGGGAAAAAAAAGGACGCCAATTTTTTTTGGGAACCACATCGCACAGTTAAAGCGACGCAGTGCCAAATCGCAAAAAGGGGCAAGGTCCTTAACCTGCATAATGGTCCGGGTCTTAAGTGGTTAAAGGGAATTGGTCATTAGAGATTACAGGAGACTGCCATTGCTGACCTCAACTTTGAAAATATTAGTTGCCTAGCTTTGACTTCAGTATTGTCTGAAATGCTGACCCACAACAGGTATATGACAATAAGTAGTTCTTATAATTAATTCAAGCATTGAAATTTTGGAAAGCAGCCTTTAAAGTAGAACTATGGGAAAAACGTTTTAAAACATTTTTGGATAGAGTAAGGAAGGGTTATAACCCGTGTCAGATTTTTGTTCACCATCTTTGTCCAATTGCAGAGATTTACCTTCACTTACTGCCCCATAGCCAAACAGGAAGGAAAAGGAAACCCCTCCAAATTAAGAACATTTCTTGGGGACCCATAGGTCACCAGAACTAGTGTATCCATTGTAAAATTCCCTCTCTATTACTTTTCTGGGGACAACCCAAATGTGGGGTTTTCTTTTACTTTCACTTTCAGTGATAATGGTAAACAGGACAAATAGAGAGGGTAAATCTCCCCAATGGGGTCACAGACAGCAATAAAAACCTGGCAGGGGTTCTAATCCCTTTACACGATATCCAAAACGAAAAAGTACGTTTTGAATTTAGTTATACTTTAATGATGACAGCACCCATACATCTTCAGTTTAAACAGGTTTAGTTTCTTAAAGGTATCTTCTTTTGTGATTTTAAAATCTCGAATTAGCCCTGGTTCACACTGGAGCATTTTAAAATGCGATTTGACACGTCAAACCGCATGTCAAATCGGCGGCAACTGCCGTCAATGGCACCGATTTAAAAAAGTAGTATCTGTACTACTTTTTGCGATTTAGGGCTGCAATTTACATTTATATCTGTGCAGATACCTGTACAGATGTCTCTTAAAAAATGGTGGTCGAAATCGGGACTGACATGCAGGAGTGAAATCGGGCTAGTTCAGCTTCATTCCCGGAGCTCAGTGTGAACCTTTTTTTAATGACAGCATTGCCTACTTTAACAGCCACTAATACCTAGTGGCAGGCTATAATCAAGGTATTCGCTAATTTGAAGACTATATAGCTAAAACAATTAAATATTTAATGCAAGACAGATATGAAATAAAAACAATACAGTCATCTCAATAAGGTAAGTTATACTCAATGTTGGCACATGACTTGACATTTCAACCAAAATTCAAAGATTATGAAGGGACACTGCTTGATAAGTTTATATTTTTTTATCATTATTTTTATTATTTTATATAATTGTTCTATATTTTATTGTATGCTTTTTATGAAATTTTGATTGTTCACATTTCTTATTGTTTGGCTACGCTGTCACAAACAGGTAGCTGGCAATTGTTGAGAAATCATCGATTGGTGGGATACACTAAAAATAGTTTTCGTTTTAAGTTAAGTGTATTTATTTATTTATAATAGTGGACAGTGCAGTCTAAAGCAATTCTATTTGTTTGGAGAAGGGAGTAGGGGAGGAGCAGATGATTGCCTTGTCATCCTAGGCTATAGGGATCTGTGTGTGTGTGTCTCTATTGATGCACACAGTGTAGGTAGACAACATTAGTCTCTGCATGCAATTGTGGCTCAATAGGAGGCTGTAAGAGAAAGGAGTGACCCTGAGACAGGAAACCTGGGGCAGTGGCCTTGGCCTCAGTTATACTGGGACATTGCAAAAATTAAAAGGTAAAGCATACTGCATATTCAAAAAGTGAATAAATCAGCTGCTGAAATTGCTTAAAAAACTGGAGGGTTTATTATCACTTTAAGCTACACCATGTAAATTAGTATGGAGTTTGCCATGTTCCTTTAAAATCTCTTAAGCATTCAAAACACACATTCCAGTCCCAAATATGACATTTTGATATTTCCTACAGTGTCGTACATGTAAACAACATATTTAAATGTATTAACCACTTAAGCCCCGGACCAATATGCAGCCTAAAGACCCAAGGGGTTTTTACAGTTCGGGACTGCGTCGCTTTAACAGACAATTGCGCGGTCGTGCGACGTGGCTCCCAAACAAAATTGGCGTCCTTTTTCCCCCACAAATAGAGCTTTCTTTTGGTGGTATTTGATCACATCTGCGGTTTTTAGTTTTTGCGCTATAAACAAAAATAGAGCGACAATTTTGAAAAAAAAGCAATATTTTTTACTTTTTGCTGTAATAAATATCCCCCAAAAACATATATAAAAACATTTTTTTTCCTCAGTTTAGGCCGATACGTATTCTTCTACCTATTTTTAGTAAAAAAAATCGCAATAAGCGTTTATCGATTGTTTTGCGCAAAATTTATAGTGTTTACAAAATAGGGGATAGTTTTATTGCATTTTTATTTTTATTTATTTTTTTACTACTAATGGCGGCGATCAGCAATTTTTTTCGTGACTGCGACATTATGGCGGACACTTCGGACAATTTTGACACATTTTTGGGACCATTGTCATTTTCACAGCAAAAAATGCATTTAAATTGCATTCTTTATTGTGAAAATGACAGTTGCAGTTTGGGAGTTAACCACAGGGGGCGCTGTAGGAGTTAGGGTGCACCTAGTATGTGTTTACAACTGTTTGGGGGTGTGGCTGTAGGAATGACGTCATCGATCGTGTCTTCCCTATAAAGGGAATGACGCGATCGATGCGCCGCCATAGTGAAGGACGGGGAAGCCGTGTTTACACACGGCTCTCCTCGTTCTTCAGCTCCGGGGAGCGATCGCGACGGAGCGGCTATAAACAAATAGCCGCGCCGTGGTCCCGGATCGCTCCCCGAGCGGACCCGACCTCCGCATGTAGCGGGGGGGGTCCCGATCGGACCCCCCACCCGCTAATAGGCGAGGACGTACCCATACGCCCATGTGCCTGTACGTGCCATATTGTGGACGTATATGTACATGGGCTGGTCCTTAAGTGGTTAATAATTAAAACATAAAGTGGATAGAAATAAGCTTAGAAACAATTTGCTCATTTGACTCTGTTATCTGCTCATTAAAAAGTCATTGCTGACTCCTTCATGAGACTCCAGTAATTAAAAATAAAATGGCTGCAAGCAGGAAACAAAGCACTCATAAATAGAGTTACGCTGTTATAAAATGACATTAAGTAGCATTAAAAGAGCTGTAAAACTGTCTCTGAAGAACATATCTTCTCTCTGATGGAGTTTGGGAACAAAAGGGGGACAGTCTAAAACTCTAGATGAAAGTCTAAACTTACCTCTACATTTGCAGACAAGGCATCCTTGACTATCCTGCTCAAAGCCATTTGGACAGATCTTGCTGCATGGAACATCAGGGCACTTTTTACAACGACAGATTTCACATCCATGCTTGTTCTTCCTAGACAACACATTTAATATAGGTTATCTAGATGATATTTACGTTATGCAACAATTTAACCACTATATATATCTAAACAAAATTGTTATCATTTTCTTCTTACAAATAGAGCTTTCTTTTGGTGGTAATTAATCACCACTGGGTTTTTAATTTTTTGCAAAAAAAAAAAAAAAAAAAATGCAAAAATTTGGAAAAAAAAGCACTCTTTTTTTTAGTTTCTATTGCAAAATTTTGCAAATAAGTATTTTTTCTTCATAAATTTGTGCCAAAATGTATACTGCTACATATCTTTGGTAAAAAAATAACCCAAATTGGTGTGTATTATTTGTTCTTTGTGAAAGTTAGAGAGTCTACAAACTATGGTGCCAATCACTGAAAATTGATCACATCTGATCACACCTGATGTACTTAAGGCCTATATAACTTCTTAAAACACTAACAAGCCAGGAAAGTACAAATACCCCCAAAATGACCCATTTTGGAAGTAGACAGTCCTAGGTATTTAATAAGAGGCATGGTGAGTTTTTTGAAGTTGTAATTTTTTCACACAATCGTCGGGAAAAATTAAGATTTTTTTTTTCTTTTTACACAAACTGGTTATATTAACAGATTATTTCTCTCACACAGCTTTTTCCAAAGTTGCAACTACACCTCAAAATACATTCTTCTACTGCTCCCGAGTATGCCAATACTACATGTGTGAGACTTACACAGCCTGGCCACATACAGAGGACCAACATTGAAGTAGCACCTTCAGCCGTTCTACAAGCATACATTGCACATATCCTTTTTCAACCACCTATTACACTTTTGAAGGCCCTGGAGCCCCAGGACAATGAAATTGTCCACAAAATGACCCCATTTTGGAAAGCAAACACCCCAACGTATAATCTATGAGGCATAGTGAGTCTTTTCAACGGTGCCCTATGAGGAAGTGCTTTTTGCCACAAAACTAGTCAGGGCTTACCGAGTGGCACACTGCCATCACCCCATTGGACTACTCGGAACTATACGGGTTACCTGCATGCCGCTGGCCAGAGCTGCAGGTTTAAGGCCTTTTTTTATGCTGCAAAATGTGAGTGTATTTCTTAAACCACTTTGTAGAAATAAACATTTTTAAGTGATTTTACACTATCGAGGCATCTCTCTTTTATATATATATGTGACCATTTCCATTGGAGTTATTGCTGGATGATCCGAGTTGAAGTGCCTTCCCCTCCCTCCAAGCCCAGCTGGTTGCTAATTGCTAAATTGCTATATGCTGTTTGTGGTCTCCTCTAACCCAGGGACCAATTCCATCTGGTAAGCAGACTTGCATACACGTGTGGTGGAGGTCTTCAGCTGCATGTCACATTAGTGTCAACTACTATTCCTCTGATCCATTGAGATCTGACTGCACTTGGGTGGATGTCACTTTTTCTTTTTGGACTTTAATATATGAATACAATTCATTTGGAATCCTGATAGCCCTTTCAGTTTGGACTATAGGGGCTTGTTGTGTTTAAGGACATTCATCAAGTTTTTTCCTCTATTTCACTGTGGACTGTTTTTGTTTCATTATTTTATTAGATTATTTGTATGGTATACATATTTATTTTTCACTTACTAATATTCACTGATCATTAGCGCGGTTTATTTTCTTTTCTTCCCTCTGCTACTTTGTTTATATGACATAGGTTAACCGCAGCTTTATTTGTTTACATCGTTTTGCATTTTCACATGCACTTTTTTGATTCAATTTATGTTTCACTTTATGTAGATTAGCGCAATTTATAACACTTTTTTCCACTTCATTTAAAGTCCCGGGGGGAATCCTTTTGTTTTGAGTATCTGTACATAGGACGACAATAAGCCATACACTCCAAAAAGTTGGACTTTATGGCAGAGTGGCCAGAAGAAAGCCATTACTTTCAGCAAAAAACAAAATGGCACATTTGGGTTTTTCAAAAAGGCATGTGGGAGACTCCCAAAATGTATGGAGGGAGGTGCTCTGGTCTGACGAGACTAAAATTAAACTTTTTGGCCAGCAAAGAAAACGCTATGTCTGGCGCCTCACGCAACAAATCACATTACTCAAAGAACACCATGTTTTTCAGCAGTCGGGACTGGGAAACTGGTCAGAGTTGAGGGAAAGATGATGGTGCTAAATACAGAGATATTCTTTAGCAAAACCTGTACCATTCTATGTGTGATTTGAAGCTAAAACAGAGGTTCAACTTCCAGCAGGGCAATGACCCCAAACACAATGCTAAAGCAACACTTGAGTGATTTAAGGGCAAACATGTAAATGTGTTGGAATGGCCTAGTCAAAGTCCAAATCTCAATCCAATAGTAAATCTGTGGTCAGACTTAAAGATTGCTGTTCATAAGCACAAACTATCCAACTTGAAGGAGCTGGAGCAGTTTTGCAAGGAGGAATGGGCAAAAATCCTAGTGGTAAGATGTGGCAAGCTCATAGAGACTTATCCAAAGTGACTTGGAGCTGTGATAGCCGAAAAAAGGTGTCTCTACAAAGTATTGCCTTTGGGGGGGGGGGGGGGGGGGGGTGAATAGTTATGCACATTGACTTTTTCTGTTATTTTGTCCTATTTGTTGTTTGCTTCACAATAAAAAAATACATCTTCAAAGTTGTGGGCATGTTCTGTAAATTAAATGATGCAAATCCTCAAACAATCCATGTTAATTCAAGGTTGTGAGGCAACAAAACACGAAAAATGCCAAGTGGGTGAATACTTTTTTAAGGCACTGTAGATAATAAACAATATTTGTGGAGATTAGTCAAGTTTTGTAAGTACAGAGAATGTGACGTGTCATAAAAATGCAGACTATTTGGACATACTCCTAATAATTTTCAACTAGAGACCAACGAGGCTCTTAATTTGGTACTGCCCTTAATATAAAATTCTCTTGCTTTCTTGCGTTAATGGATTGTCTCATCAAAACACTGGTGCGGTCCTGTCCTGGAAGAAACACTGCTATAAAACTACTGGTATATGACAGCTAGATAAGTGATAAAGAACTTTACACTGCATTGAGCTGACAATATAACTTGATCATCCATGCCAGTACTAGAACTGAAATATAGTACACACTGTATTGAATTCATATAAATACTCATAGTCCAAAGGAACATTCAATAAAAGATATCTAGCAGACATCAAAGTATCATATCTTCCTTACAGATCACACTTTTTTACAGAAAAGATAGCTACTATCTCTTGCTTAACTCGCAGGTGTGAATCACACTACTGTACTTTGCCCACCCTACAAGATTCCACTTCCAAAAAAAAATGTTTTTTTTGTTAATCAGGTAGTTTCTATTAAACAGTTTTTAAACAATGCAAACAAAACAAACATTATCCAATCCCTTAAACCTCCCTACTGCTATCCCATACCCCAAATCCAATACAAGCAATATAGATATAATAGGACAATTGCTTTCATCTTTTATCATCTTGTTTTTGATTAATGTTAGATAAAGGATGCAGGCAGCAAAGGGAGATGGGTAAAACAAATCGGCAAAATAAACTCAGTATGTCATCATGAGAAGAAATCTATATACACAGTATACCACAAATAGGTAGTGCTTTGTTTAAAGTGGTTGTAAACCCTATAAAAAAAAAAAAAAAGCTCCTGCAGCAGTCCTCTTACCCCCCCTCCGGCCGGAAACATCTCTCCCGAGGGTTACTTCTGGATATCGCCTTATTATAGGCTTACTTGTAGCATAAAGTGGTTGTAAAGGGTTTACAATCACTTTAAAAAATAAAGGTTGGTATACACCAGTAGAATTTGTGCAAAAGGTTTCTATATAAAAAACATTTGTTTGATTATAATCATTAGTGGCGTCAAATTCATGGCTGTTTTCCAACAAAGTGGCAAGAAAATTGCAAGATGCAGGCTGGAATTATTTTTTTAGAACAAACTTATTTCTAAATGTGTATGTGGTTTCTATTCGGAAAATTACATTCATTCCACAATCGAATTCCACACAATTTTAAAGTACATTCGAACAACACTCATCCAGTCACTGAACATATAAAATACTTTTCATGGAAACGTGAATTTGAAAATCTAGCTTAAGGCTGGCCATACATTGTTCGAATCGGCCAGTTCAGCAGGCTGAATGTATTAAGTTGATTGATCGATCGATCAACTTGGGTATAACCAGAGGAAAAAAAAAAGTACTAAAAAAGGTAACTACAAATAGAGAAAATAAAAAATAAAACTGACAAATACACTCCCTAAAGCGTTAACTGCAAAAATGTATTAATGCTTAAAGCATATATCAAAAGACAATTCCAATAGACATATAAAAACTAGTCCCCTATCTAATAGGGAACTATACCCAGAGCATTCCCCATATATAAACCCAATGACGGAAATGTACAAGTAACTAAATTGGGATCAGTTTCCTTAAAAGGGTAACGGATAGTACAGAATGCACACCCACCCTCCCCAAAGCAATATAACCCCCTAATACACCCAACAATGACCATCTCACTATATAAATAGACCCCTAAAAGAGTCCCTACACAGGACAGTGAATTCCTGAGGCCTCGTACAGACGTGGATTTCGGTCTGATGGCTGTACACATCAAACCGAAATCCCAGCGGACAGAGAACGCGGTGACGTAGACGACACCGACGTTCTCTATCGCGCGAGTTCAATGCTTCCACGCATGCGTCGAATCAATTCGACGCATGCCTGGGATTTCGGTCCGCTGGTTAGACGTACTAACCAGCGGACATGTCCGACGGACAGCTCTCCAGCGGACACGTTTCTTAGCATGCTAAGAAACTTTAGCCTGCTGGAAATCTGTCCGCTAGCCTGTACACACGTTCGGATCTGTCCTCTGAAACTGGTCCACGGACCAGTTTCAGCGGACATGTCCGGTCGTGTGTACAAGGCCTGATTGAACAGGTGATGTGTACACTGTCCATGGGTGGAACGCATTTGCTGGAGTGATCACTGAATGAAACCAATCAATAACAGACAACCATGTCCTACACCAGGGATCCTCAAACTATGGCCCTCCAGCTATTACGGAACTACACTTCCCATGAGGCATTGTAAAACTCTGACATTCACAGACATAACTAGGCATGATGGGAATTGTAGTTCCTGAACACCTGGAGGGCCATAGTTTGAAGACCCATGTCCTACACAATAGGCAGAATGTTAATCACAACTCCTGAGAAAAGAGAAAAAAGATGGAAAGTTTGTTTGTTATCCATTGATAATATTCACCCCAACCGGTGTAACGATAGTCTCAAATGTTCTTTCTTTTATCAGAGGTGCTGGAAGGACATGGAGAGTGTCGAAGCACTGTAAGGTAATGATACAATATAAATTAACCCAAAGATACATTCAGAGCTTAGTTCACCTGACTAATAACTGCATTTGATAGGAGTGATTGTAACCACTTTATGCTGGTATTTTCCACTCATTCAGAGCATTTTTGTTCAAAAAGTCATAGTTCATACAATCACTCACTGTTTTGGCTGCCAAATGTAATTTCATATCATATGGATCTACACCGATCCGTCACTGCATGCGTACCCACAGTGCTGAATGCACTACTTATTGGCAGGTGGTGTTCATAAACAACATTGGTCAAGGCAGTTATCCAAAGAGTTTTTATGCACAGTATTACTCACTGTTTTGAAGCTAGGCGTCACTCACAGGAATTGTAACCAGTTCATTGGTACGCTTGTGTCCATAGCACTGAGTGCACGACTTGTAAGCAAACAGATCAGATGGTATTCAAGTGAAGCAATGATTTTGTATTTAATTTGAGTGAGATACCGTATTTATCGGCGTATACCGCACACTTTTTTCCCCTTAAAATCAGGGGAAAATCGTGGGTGCGCGATATACGCCGATCCCCGCTGTCTCCGACATTGTCGAGCCGAGCCGAGTGTACTGCACACTCGGCTAGGCGCAGCTCCGCCCGCAGCCACGCGAGAGGTGCAGAGTGAAGCCGTGTGCGCAGGAAATCCGGCTCTGCACAGCGCGCCAAATTCAAACACACGACGCTGCAACCTTGCAGACGGACACCCACAAGACTTGACGGACCCCGCCGCAGACAGACACCCACAAGGCTGGACGGACCCCGCGCAAGGCAGCAGATGGACGCCGGACAAAGCCACCGATGGACGCTGGGCAAGACAGCAGACGGACACCGACAAGGCTGGACGGACCCCGCGCAAGGCCGCAGACGGACGCCGGGCAAGACATCCAAAATGTAATTTGTTTCCCTAAACTTCCCTTCTCAGGTTGGGGTACGCGCTATACGCCGGCGCACGGTATATGCTGATAAATACGGTATATAATAATCTCCAGTCCAGTTTAGTTGTAGAGCTAGCCTGCATTGAGATTGGTGATTCTCCTGATATCAATCAGGTTAGATCCCCATGTAATATCCTCTAGGCAACAGCATTACTGCTCCAAAATAAGCATCACAGAGCTAATGTGGGGGTGACTAGGTGGGGGGTGCTACTCCCAAGAGATTTACATGTTTCGTTCCATACTCACTAGAACTTCTAGCTCTACACCCTTAAAATAAAACTACCCCACACACTGTACCCTTTACTTTGTGATGGTGTTTACCTATATTCTTTATATCTATCTACAACAATTTAAAAACACCTCATAAAATGTGTATTTATTGTGTTTTATTTTATAAACATACATTTTCTTTTTACATCATGTGAACCTAACATTTATTTTATATTAAGGGCATGGGCGTGCGCAAGGGGTGTGCCTGGGCACACCCTAATCCTGGGGATGGCAACTTATCAATGGTCAAGCAGGTGACAGCTAAACCACAATCCTTCCTTGCCAACCCTCATAACCTGGACAGGAAAAGCGTCAGGGGTGGAATTTAGTTGAACCGATCTGTGTTTTCCTCCTGCAGCAGCTGAAAGCAGGCTTCTCCTCCTCCTCTCCCTCTTTTCGAAATTCAGCTGCCACAGGAGAAAAATATATATGGGATCGGTACCAATATATGCCACACCCACCACCCCTTTTGTCCCTGTTGCTCTTCTTTCTGTTGCCCGGGTCGCCCATGTGCTCCCTTGCTCCCCCTTCCTCCCATTGTTTCAGGATGGAGAGTGGGGAAGAGGCCGGTAAAGATGTCAAACGCATATGTGTTGGAGCTTTGGGATGCACACCCTAATGCAATAGGCTGCGCACACCTATGATTAAGGGGTGGGTCTGGGGTGTGAATCCCTCCATCTCCACCCAAAGAATCAGTGTATTTTATATGCCCATCTTTTTAACCTTGTGTATTCTCAAAATTGTATTTAAATCTATGTATTTGAGAGAGACTATATGATAATCTCCCTCCTCTTTTATCTCAACTTAGTGTTTTTCCCCCAAAAATAAAAAAGGGACCCTCTAACCCCCCATCCATCTTAAATTATTCTCTGATTGTTTGAATTCAAACCAACCCCTACATATCCCATGAAATCTCTGTCTGGCATCATTTTGTAGATGTATTAGTTCCTCCATCAGTCTAATCCTATCTACTTCTCTCTGCCAATCGTTTATCGTCGAGGTCTCTTTTACTTTCCAATATCTCAGAATTACTGCTTTCCCTGCATTCAGCAAAAATGGGACCACCGTTGCTCTATATTTTTTCCTAGGTTTTTCTATAGCATGAAACAGACACTGCCAGGGATCTTGCCTAATCTCAACCCCACGAATCTTTTTAATCATTTTCAATATTTCTTTCCACAATGTTTGGCTCGGAGCCACGGACCCACATTCCCTCCAGCACATCGATGAAACCTCTGGGTTAATCTTATGCAATTTTATTGGGACGTAGTACCATTTAGTCAGCAATTAATAGTTGATTTCTTTCACTCTCGCATTCATTGAGGTGGAGTGTACATAATCTATAACTTTACATTTAATTTGTTCTGGTATATTTTGATTTAGTTCTGATTCCCAGCTCTCCAGAAGGCAGGGTATTCCAATTCCCGGGGGGATATTAGAATCTTGTAAATATTAGATATCCCTTGCCCATTTGTCCCTTCTTGGTCTATAAGTTTTTCCCATGGGCTAAGTTCTTTAATAGAGCGCAGGAGTTTTGGGAGGGTACTTACGAAGTGCTGAAGTTGTCTATATCTCCAGTCATCCCAGGTTAACCCTCCATTTTTCTCCCGTAGTTCAGCTAAGGTACAGAGCACATTCTCTTTCAGTACATCTTTTAATCTCAAACTGTCCGATAACATCCATTTTAGATACATCTTATCCCCTTTCCCTGGGGGGGAAGTAGCTCATACCCGGAAGGGGCATAAGTGGACTGTCGTATTGCCATTTTCTAGCTTTAAACAGACTATCCCACACTAAATGATTCTTTTGTGATTGAAGCTGTATCTCCAGAGAGATCTCTATATTTCCTTGGTACCCACATTGTTTGACCCAGGCGTGATTTGCCTAGGTTTTCTTCTAAGGCTACCCATTTTTTCTGACATGTTCGATGGGTTCAGTCAACAGTCCTTTGTAGTACCACTGCCTCATGGTACTTCTTAAAATCTGGTATAAGCCTCCCCTGAATCTCGGCTCTATCAGAGTCTTAACCACTTGACCACTGGGCACTTAAACCCCCTTCCTGACCAGACCAATTTTCAGCTTTCGGTGCTCTCACAATTTGAATGACAATTACTCAGTCATACAACATTGTACCCATTTGAAATTTTTGTCCTTTTTTTCACACAAATAGAGCTTTCTTTTGGTGGTATTTGATCACCTCTGGGTTTTTTATTTTTTGCGCTATAAAAGAAAAACGACTGAAAATTCTGTAAAAAAAAAAAAAAAAAAACTTGTTTCTGTCATATTAGCAGGTTATTTCTCACACACAGCATATGCATACCACTAATTACACCCCAAAACACATTCTGCTATTCCTCCCGAGTATGGCGATACCCCATGTGTGCGACTTTTACACGGCGTGGCCACATACAGAGGCACAACATGCAGGGAGCGCCATCAGGCGTTCTGGAGCACCGAGACCAATTCTGACATTTCTCTCCTACATGTAAAAATCATCATTTATTTGCTAGAAAATTACATAGAACCCCAAAACATTATATATGCTTTTTTAGCAAAGACCCTAGAGAATACAATGGCGGCCGTTACAACTTTTTATCTCGCATGGTATTTTCGCAGAAATTTTTTGAACGCGTGTTTTTAACCACTTAAGCCCCGGACCAATATGCAGCCTAAAGACCCAAGGTGTTTTTACAGTTCGGGACTGCGTCGCTTTAACAGACAATTGCGCGGTCGTGCGACGTGGCTCCCAAACAAAATTGGCGTCCTTTTTTCCCCACAAATAGAGCTTTCTTTTGGTGGTATTTGATCACATCTGCGGTTTTTAGTTTTTGCGCTATAAACAAAAATAGAGCGACAATTTTGAAAAAAAAGCAATATTTTTTACTTTTTGCTGTAATAAATATCCCCCAAAAACATATATAAAAACATTTTTTTTCCTCAGTTTAGGCCGATACGTATTCTTCTACCTATTTTTAGTAAAAAAAATCGCAATAAGCGTTTATCGATTGGTTTGCGCAAAATTTATAGTGTTTACAAAATAGGGGATAGTTTTATTGCATTTTTATTTTTTATTTTTTTTTTACTACTAATGGCGGCGATCAGCAATTTTTTTCGTGACTGCGACATTATGGCGGACACTTCGGACAATTTTGACACATTTTTGGGACCATTGTCATTTTCACAGCAAAAAATGCATTTAAATTGCATTCTTTATTGTGAAAATGACAGTTGCAGTTTGGGAGTTAACCACAGGTGGCGCTGTAGGAGTTAGGGTGCACCTAGTATGTGTTTACAACTGTTTGGGGGTGTGGCTGTAGGAATGACGTCATCGATCGTGTCTTCCCTATAAAGGGAATGACGCGATCGATGCGCCGCCATAGTGAAGGACGGGGAAGCCGTGTTTACACACGGCTCTCCTCGTTCTTCAGCTCCGGGGAGCGATCGCGACGGAGCGGCTATAAACAAATAGCCGCGCCGTGGTCCCGGATCGCTCCCCGAGCGGACCCGACCGCCGCATGTAGCGGGGGGGGTCCCGATCGGACCCCCCACCCGCTAATAGGCGAGGACGTACCCATACGCCCATGTGCCTGTACGTGCCATATTGTGGACGTATATGTACATGGGCTGGTCCTTAAGTGGTTAAAAAAAAAACTGTTTTGTGCTTAAAAAAAAGACAAAACAGTAAAGTTAACCCAATTTTTTTTCATAATGTGAAAGATGAAGTTACGCCGAGTAAAAAGATACCTAACATGTCACACTTCAAAATTGCGCACACTCATGGAATGGCGCCAAACTCCGCTACTTAAAAATCCCCATAGGCGATGCTTTAATTACTTTTATTGGTTACATGTTTTTAGTTACAGAGGAGGTCTAGGGCCAAAATGATTGCTCTCGCTCTAACGTTCGCAGAGATACCTCACATGTGTAGCTTGAACACCGTTTTCATATGTGGGCGGGACTTACGTATTTGTTCGCTTCTGCATGCGAGCACACGGGGACAGGGGCGCTTTAAAAAAAAAAAATAAAAATTATTGTTGATTTTACTTTATTTACTTGATTTTGACACTTTTTTCCCCAAAAATACATTTTTTTATCACTTTTATTCCTATTATAAGGAATGTAAACATCCCTTGTAATAGGAATATAGCATGACAGGTCCTCTTTACAGTGAGATACGGGGTCAATAAGACCCCACATCTCACATCTAGGCTGGGAAGACTGCAGAGTATCGCGCAGGGTATTGGGGTATTGCAGAGTATCGCACAGGGTATTGGGGTATTGCAGAGTATCGCGCAGGGTACTGCAGAGTATGGGGGTATTGCAGAGTATTGCGCAGGGTATTGCAGATTATTGGGGTATTGCAGAGTATTGTGCAGGGTATTGCAGAGTATTGGGGTATTGCAGAGTATTGGGGTATTGCAGAGTATTGGGGTATTGCAGAGTATCGCGCAGAGTATTGGGGTATTGCGCAGGGTATTGCAAAGTATTGGGGTATTGCAGAGTATTGCGCAGGGTATTGGGGTATTGCAGAGTATCGCGCAGAGTATTGGGGTATTGCAGAGTATTGCGCAGGGTATTGCAGAGTATTGGGGTATTGCAGAGTATTGCGCAGGGTATTGCAGAGTATTGGGGTATTGCAGAGTATTGGGGTATTGCAGAGTATCGCGCAGAGTATTGGGGTATTGCGCAGGGTATTGCAGAGTATTGGGGTATTGCGCAGGGTATTGCAGAGTATTGGGGTATTGCAGAGTATTGCGCAGGGTATTGCAGAATATTGGGGTATTGCGCAGGGTATTGCAGATTATAGGGGTATTGCAGAGTATTGCGCAGGGTATTGCAGAATATTGGGGTATTGCAGAGTATTGCGCAGGGTATTGCAGATTATAGGGGTATTGCAGAGTATTGCGCAGGGTATTGCAGATTATAGGGGTATTGCAGAGTATTGCGCAGGGTATTGCAGATTATAGGGGTATTGCAGAGTATTGCGCAGGGTATTGCAGATTATTGGGGTATTGCAGAGTATTGTGCAGGGTATTGCAGAGTATTGGGGTATTGCAGAGTATTGGGGTATTGCAGAGTATTGGGGTATTGCAGAGTATCGCGCAGAGTATTGGGGTATTGCGCAGGGTATTGCAAAGTATTGGGGTATTGCAGAGTATTGCGCAGGGTATTGGGGTATTGCAGAGTATCGCGCAGAGTATTGGGGTATTGCAGAGTATTGCGCAGGGTATTGCAGAGTATTGGGGTATTGCAGAGTATTGCGCAGGGTATTGCAGAGTATTGGGGTATTGCAGAGTATTGGGGTATTGCAGAGTATCGCGCAGAGTATTGGGGTATTGCGCAGGGTATTGCAGAGTATTGGGGTATTGCGCAGGGTATTGCAGAGTATTGGGGTATTGCAGAGTATTGCGCAGGGTATTGCAGAATATTGGGGTATTGCGCAGGGTATTGCAGATTATAGGGGTATTGCAGAGTATTGCGCAGGGTATTGCAGAATATTGGGGTATTGCAGAGTATTGCGCAGGGTATTGCAGATTATAGGGGTATTGCAGAGTATTGCGCAGGGTATTGCAGATTATAGGGGTATTGCAGAGTATTGCGCAGGGTATTGCAGATTATAGGGGTATTGCAGAGTATTGCGCAGGGTATTGCAGATTATAGGGGTATTGCAGAGTATTGCGCAGGGTATTGCAGATTATAGGGGTATTGAAGATTATAGGGGCATTGCAGAGTATTGCACAGGGATAGCTGAGCTGGGATGGATGGATGGAAGGCTGGATCTGTGACTGCAATAGTCACAGATCCAGCCACAGCGCTGCTGCTGACACCCGCTCCCCCCCCTCTCCTCTCACACTGTACCGAACAGTACAGAGAGGAGAGGGAGGAACCAACGTCATCAAATGACGCCGGTTTGTTTACAAGTGATCGCTCCGTCATTTGACGGAGCGATCACGTGGTAAACGGCCGCTAACAGCGGCAATTTACCGCGATCCGTGATGCGCCGGGTCTTCTAGACCCGGCGCTCACGGATGATCCCAGGGGGCGCGCGAGTGGAGCATTCTGGGAGGACGTCCCAGGGACGTCCTGTCAGAACTCGACCGCGCCGTAGCAGTAAAATGCCTATGGCGCGGTCGGCAAGTGGTTAATGGATTTCATATGAATTTCCCGATCATTGCTCTAAGAGTGTTAAAGTGTTATGCTTTTGGGATGTTTATCGGAAGCGTTTGGAAAACATATAGGGCCCTTGGTAAAGTCACCATTTTGATCACATTCATCCTCCCAAGCCAGGACAGCCTACCCCCCCCAGATATTCCTTCAGATCTTGTTTAATTTTATTTAGCATATGGAAGGTAGTTATCCTGATATAGATCTACTTCCGACGAGGAAAGGAAAATACCCAGGTACTTCAAGGCACTCCGCTTCCATGCAAAGTCATATCAAGATTTAATATCTCTACACTCCGGGGGGACAGAGACATTCAGCACCTCAGTCTTTTCTTGGTTAATCTTTAGATTTGACACCGATATTTGATATTTCTCTGTATTTCTCAAATTCTTTTAGTACCTTTGGGAGTGCTTGTCCTGGGTTTGAAATATATAACATTATGTCATCTGCAAATGCAGAGACCTTATGTTCCTGTCCTGCTATTTCTAAGCCGGTAATTTCTTGGTTCGATCGTATGGTGGCCAACAATGGTTCCAGGGAGAGGACAAAAAGTGCGAGAGTGGGCAACCCTGACTGGTGCCATTATACAACGCAAAGGCCTCCGAAAGAAAGCTAGTGTGCATGGAGCTTTGCAGGCACTATAACAATAAAAATAGTGCCTGCAAACCGACCTGAAACAGCTGCTGCTGTTTTTCCAGTGTGAAAGCCCCAAGGGCTTTCACACTGGAGCGGTGCGCTAGCAGGACGGTAAAAAAGTCCTGCTAGCAGCATCTTTGGAGTGGTAAAGGAGCAGTGTGTATACCGCTCCTGCCCATTGAAATCAATGGGGCCCCGCAGCTATACTGCAGAGGCGCTTTGCGGTGGTTTTTAACCCTCTCTCGGCCGCTAGTGGGGTAAAACCGCCCCGCTAGCGGCCGAATAGCACCACAAAATTGACAGTAAATCGCAGCTAAAAATAGCGACACTTTAACGCTGACGCCGCCCCATGTGGGAGAGGGGCCTAAGGGGTCAATAAAATAAAAACAAACCCTAACATTTAGGCCCCTTTCAGACTGGGGCGGGAGCTGCGGTGGCGGTATAACGCCGCTAAAAATAGCGGCGCTATACCGCCGGAATTGCCGCGGGTATCAGCCGCTAGCGGTGCGGTATTAACCCCCGCTAGCGGCCGATAAATAGTTAATACCGCCCGCAATGCGCCTCTATAGAGGCACATTGCGGGCGGTATTGCCGCGGTTCCCATTCTTTTCAATGGGAAGGAGCGGTGAAGGAGCGGTATACATGCCGCTCCTCTCACCACTCCAAAGATGCTGCTGACAGGAGATTTTTTTGTCTCCCGCCAGCGCATCGCCTCAGTGTGAAAGCCCTCGGGCTTTCACATTGAGTCTGCAGTGCGGGAGTTTTTCAGGCGGGATAGCAGCGCTATTTTTAGCGCTTTACCGCCTGAAAAACTCCTCAATGTGAAAGGGGCCTTAGTCTCCCTCAAACCTTTATGTATTATCCGAATACCTTAAAAATTGAATAACATTCCCCTAATCTTTACCATAACCTCTAACACATAACACATACTAAACTTAACCCTAACATCAACTGGAAACATTATAGTCCTGTATATATCTTGCTATTACTTTAACCTACTATCAAAGTAAAAACACACACATATGTGAATATTTTTCATTGTTTGTACCTGATGTAGGGCCTGGAAACAATAGTGCAAATATTTTTTATTCTATTTAAAACACAGTGACACCAACACTAAATTATTATTTATTCTAAATCCTACCCAAATACACTGACCCCAACCTTTGACTCAGACCATGAAGCTATATGTTCATTGGCTGACACCCGCGATCTCATAGGGACCAATGTATGTCCCTTTTTCATCCGTACATGGATGGATGAAAAAGTGGACATACAGTCCGCAGGTGTGAAAGGAGCCTTACTGGTTTAAAAAACATTGTTGAAAAAATGTGTTTTTTTAGTTGCAACAAAATCAAACTTCAACTGAATCGGAGTTTAACAGTAAACTTTTTCTTTTTCCTACATCAAACTTAACCAAAAAAAACAGGACAGCGAGACATGCTCACGGTACTCCGCCCTTCACGTCTCTTCTGTGGCTTCGCATCACATGTGGTTTATCCATTCGTTTACCTTTTTTTTTTATATTAAATATTTTTTTTATATTGTATGCTTCTTTTCTTTCTTATGCATAACAAGAAAGGTCTCTCTTGAATGAATGACCATTTTTAATTATAACCATCATTACAAAGAGAAAGACCCGCCCCTGGAGTACTACCCTTCTTTCTTCCCTTTGACCCCCCCTAATCCTAACCCCCCCCCCCCCCACCTCCCTTCGGTTCTGTCAGACACCATTTAAGTTTGAATTCACTATTTATACATAGGTCTCACCTATCTGGTTCTATCATTGCCTGTGTGAATTCTTTTGACGTTTTGAAGGCTCTCCATTTCTCCCAGACTGTTCTACATCTAGCCTCTCTTCCCAGTTCACCTCGCCCCAGATATTCCATTTCAGCTATAAAATCGACTCGGTATATCCACTCTTTTATGGATGGCCTCAGTGGGTGTAGCCAATTTTTTGGGATTAGGCTCTTTGCGGCGTTCAGCAGCACCGGAACCAAAGTCAATCTATACAGTTTTTTTGGCCTGACTGTTCCGTGGAACAGGCAGGACAAAGGATTTCGTGGGATCTTTTCACCTGTAATTTCTTCTATATGTTCTAAAACTTCTTCCCAATACTCTTGTATTCTCGGGCAGTCCCACCAGACGTGTATTGTGGTTCCTACTTGATTACATTCCCTCCAACACAATGCAGGGTTATTTGGATGTATTTTATTCATTCTCTCAGGGGTCAAGTGCCAGCGTAGCATACATTTATAATTTGTCTCGATTGTGGTGATGTCAGTTGCATAGTTGAACACTGCGCCTATCATTTGTGAGTGCTCTAGCTTTTTTCCAATGTCTTGTCCCCACTTGTCCCCAGTGTTCCCTGCATCTCTAAGTCCGTTAATATCCCGTATAGTACCGCAATTCCATGTTTTAATGGTTTCGCATTGAGGTATAGCTTTTCTATTGAGTTTAATTTTTTATATTCTCTTATCGGCTGTGGTAAAGTGCTCACAAAGTGTTTTAATTGAAAGTATCACCAATCACTGTAATGTTGAACCCCTTCTTGTGTTTAAAGATCCTTTCTTGACCTTATTTTTCCTTGTGCGACTAAATCACCTAATCTTTTAGTACCCAAATGCTTTCCCATTCGTGTCCTATTGCCTGGTGGAAAAACAATTGTGCCTGCTAATGGAATTAGTGGGGAGTTATATTCCCATTTTTCCCATCTATATATTGTGTCCCATATTTTAAATACATTTTTCGTTATGCTGTGTGTGTCCGTGCCCATTTTTCTGAATTTAGGTGGAATCCAAACATTTTTGTTTAATTGTGTCGAACTTAATGTGTCTTCCATCTGTGCCCACTTTTTTTTTGTGTGTATGTTTGTCCATTCTACTAACCTTGCTAAAATTACGGCATGATAATATCTTTATATCCGGGAGTGCCAGCCCCCCCCTTTTTTTTACGGCTTAGGATAGAATATTTTACTCTGGCCTTTTTACCCTGCCAAATATATTTCAAAATTATGGTTTTTACGATCTTGAAAAAGCTTTGTGGAATTCTTATAAGGAGCATTTGGAACTCATATATTATTTTCGGTAGGGTCATCATTTTAAATGCATTGATCCTTCCTACCCAGGAGATCGGTTTCCTTGCTAGGTTTTTCATATCTTGTTTTATTTCATTAACTAAAGGGATGTAATTAGCCTCCTATAGTTTTCCTACTCTGGGTGTAATTTTTATTCCTAAGTAGGTTAATGTTTTTTTTTCCCAGGTGAATGGGAATTCCTTCTGTAAATCTTTTTCTTCTTTTGCCTCTATTCCCAGGTTAAGGATTACTGTTTTTATGGGATTAATTTTTAAATTAGAAAGTTCCCCATAGTTTTTAATTTCTTTCATTATATTAGGAAGAGAGAGTCTGGGCTCGGTCACATAAAGGAGTATGTCGTCTGCGTACGCCACAACCTTATGCTCCTCATCTCCCACTCTCACCCCCCCCTCCATATCTGGATTTTTCCGTATCCTGGCCAATAATGGTTCCAACGATATTACGTATAGGAGGGGTGAGAGCGGGCAGCCCTGTCTGGTCCCATTCATCATTTCAAATACAGATGACACACTGCCGTTTACCTTCACCCTTGCAGTCGGAACACTTTATAAGTTTTCCACCCATTTCATAAATCTCGGTCCCAGTCCTATAGTTCGCAAGGTTTCCATTTAAAACCCCCAGTCGACTCTATCAAAAGCTTTTTCAGCATCTATTGACATGAGTACAACTGGGGGTTTCTTCTTATCATCATCATGCAGTAACAGTATAGTTCTTAAACTATTGTCCCTCCCTTCTCTACTCTTTACAAATCCCGCCTGATCTGCATTTATTAGATCCGGCATTAATGCCTCTATCCTCGTTGCCAATATTTTTGCATAGAGCTTTATGTCCGCGTTCAGTAGTGCTATTGGACGGTAATTGGAACAGAGTACCATCTTTTCCCGTTTTGGGGATAATTGAAATATTGGCAAGGAGGGATTCTTTTCTTATTTCTTCCTTTTCTCCCAATCTATTAAAATAGTTGCATAGCTCTGGGACCAAGAGTTCTTTACGTTTTTTATAGTACTTAATAGGTAACCCGTCCGAACCTGGGCTCTTGCCTCCAGATGTTTCTTGAATGGCTTTATGGATCTCCCTCTGTGTTATTGGATCCTCTAGTAGTTCAGCATTTTCTTGCGATATCTTTGCTATATTGGCTTCCTGGTTTCTTTCTGCTCTTGGGTTTCTCCCTTCTTGATGGAATACAGTGCACTATAGAAGGTCTGAAATGCCTCTGAAATTTCAGAAGTCTTGTATTTTATCTGACCTACTTGTTTTTTTATTTTTTCAATATAGTTTATGTTTTTTTTTTCTTTTAATATTCTAGCAAGATATTTCCCCGGTTTATTCCCCCATTTGTATCTTTCTTTTGCTACATTCTTGAATATGTTTCTGATTTCAAGTTCCATCAGATCTCTAAGTTGGGCCCTCTTTATCACTATTTTCTGATATATTTCACTATCTCCTTGGTTTTTATGTTTTTGTTCAAGGTCTTGTAATGCGCTTATTATGTTTTTTTTATTTGCTTCTCTTACCTTTTTTTTCCCTGCCCATATGGAGATTAACTTACCCCTGATACATGCCTTATGGGCTTCCCATATTGTCGCAGAACTGACGTCCGATGTGTTATTAGTCAAAAAATATTGCTCTATTTCTTTTTTAATGTGTCCCCTACTTCTATATCATCTATCAGTTCTTCATTTAAGTTACACGTCTCTTTCCTTTGTTCTATCTCATTGAACCGTATTCTAACTATTACCGGGGCGTGGTCAGAGATTGATATTATACCTATTGAGGTTTTGTTTGCATATTCCAATACACCATGGTCTACCATTAGATAATCCAATCTTGAGTATGTGTCATACACCGATGAGTGGAATGTATAGTCCCTTTTATTGGGATGAGCAATTCTCCACGGGTCTATTAGTTGATGATTAAACATTTTTTTTTCAATAGTCACAGTTGCTTAAGAGTCTCGCATCAATGCACCAGACGTACTATCAAGATGATGTTCCAATGAAAAATTAAAATCACCTGCTAGGATTACATAGCCTTGTTTGAAATCCATTAGTGCATTTAGGATCCCCCTGAGATACTTTTGTGGGTGTCTATTGGGACAATATATGTTTGCTAGCGTGTATTTTTTCCCTTGTAGGACCCCCCTTAGGAACAGATAGCGACCCTCTGGGTCGACTCTCCTTTCTTCAACCTTGAAACTAATATTTTTCCCTATCCCTATGGCAACCCCCTTGGATCTTTTCTTTGGGGAGTCTCCATAGAACCAGGTTGGGACTGCCCGAGAATAGAGTCTGACTCTAGAATCTACTGTTATATGTGTCTCTTGTAAAAAAAACTATTTCTGCAGAGTACCTTTCAATTTCTTTTAAGACCATATGTCTTTCTTCAGAGGAGAGGCCTCGTACATTGTATGTAATAAAATTTACATTAGCCATGTGATTTTTTTTCCCTTTTTCTTTTCAGACAGATAACCAAGACCTAATCTCCTACCCCCCCTCTTTCCACCCTCCCCCTTCCCTCCGTCTTTCTCTCCCGCCTCCACTTCGCCCCCCTCCCCAGTAACTCCCTCCCTCCCTCCCCCTTTCCCATTATGGAACCTAGACCCTATGGTCTTGATATGGAGCACCCCCCTTGGCGCTCTTGTGATACTCTCAGTAGGGTGGAGAACTATTCGCCACAATCTTGTGTCCCCTATTGTCTAGGGGATTGACACAAAGGTATTACCGTGGCCTCCGGCCCCCAGGTCTCTGATTCTTTTTCTATATTTTACAAATCCTCATTATGCTCCCTCTCACCCTCCTCCCCCCCCCCCCCTCCCCCCCCAATTTATTCTTTTTTTTTTCTTTTTTCTTCCATTAACTGTTAGGTATTGGCATATCTAATTTTTGACAAAATTCTGGTATTTCCTCAATGAATCTTAGTCGTGACCCCATTTTTCCTGCCAATCAGGCATGCAGGAAAACCCCAATTGTACTGTATTCCTTGCTCTTGCAGCACCCTTAGTAATGGTCTTAAATTTCTTCTTCTGAGCGTCTCTTGAGATGGATCCTGATATATTTGAATATTATGCTCTTCAAATTTTATTGGAGGCTTTCCTCTCAGGTTTTTCCATAGTTGATTTTTCTCTTCCCAACTTTCAAATCTTATGATGATATCTCTAGGGTTCTCCTTTGGTATTCCTCTTGGCCTTCTTATCCTATGTGACCGTTTGATTCTTAGTGGGAAGGTTATTTCCCTATCCAATAATGGATTACAGATTTTCATTATTATTTCTGTAAGGTTTTCTGACTGAGAGGATTCTGGAACTCCGCGTATTCTAATATTTTTCCTTCTGTCTCTGTTCTTCTGGTCTTCTGCTTTGTACGCTTGTTCCTGTTGTTCTTTTTTTATTGCTTTAATTTCTTCCTCCAATTTTCTGATGGTACTTTTATTCAAATCTGTTTTTTTTTCCGCTTCCTCAAGTCTTTCCAACATATGCCCCATAATTCTCTCCATTCTTTCCATTTGTAAGTAAACCTTTTTAATGCATTTTTGCATAAAGCTTGTGAATTATGCTGTATAACGATTTGTAATGACATACGTGATAGAACATGAGAACATAATAATGCAAAACAATATTTGCAGCCCATATTCATTTAATACAGGCTCAATTCAGCAGTGATAACAGAGCAGGAAAAGACCAGCAGAGAGGTTATTTACTAACAAAAAACACATGTTCAGTAGTCCATAACAATTAAGACACAATTCTGTTTCCATTGTCCTGGATCAATCAATCTAACTGAATTGCTGAGCAATGCAATGGTTGGATGAATATTTAAACTTATGTCCTTTTGTTGGTAATTAACCCCAGTGCCTATGTGAAATTGAAAAAGAACATGAATAATTATTTCATGTAAATTATAATGTGTACACTGTACACTGCAAGTAATCTGACACAAAACAGAGACATGAAAGGGCCATAGGATTTTAGTGCAGCTCTTAAGATTAATTGGACTATAATTATAGCAATAATTATTTATGTATTTTAAGTATAAAGCCACCACTGTAACTTTCATTATACTATTTAAGGTTGCTAGTGAATTCATTAAGATCTAAAGGGAGGTTTGTATCATACAGTCCTGAGCTGCATTTTTCTACGACAAATCTAACAACAGTTCCCTGACTGTCAAAACTGGGGAAAAAACACATATTCAAGTATTCGGTTATCACTTCTGAAATGAATCTGTGTCATACAGTGGGTGACTGTGATATTGTGTTTTTAGCACGACAGCATTGCGCTGATTCTCGGCGACATGGTGCCGACATCTCGCACTCGCTGGAATAGACAAAGCACATTCCAACGTGCGCGTCATAGAAGCGACGGGGATCCGACTTGGATTCCCGCAAATTCTAGCGTCGGCATTTGGTATGCATTCCTGAGAGGGAGAACTCCACGCCAAATTTTAAATAAAAAAACGGCATGGGTTCCCCCCCCCCAGGAGCATTTCGGGCCCCTGGGTCTGTTATGGGTTGTAGGGAGACCCCCCCTACGCCGAAAAACCGACATAGGGGGTCCCCCTACAATCCATACCAGACCTGTATCCAAAGCACACTACCCGGCCGGCCAGGAAGGGAGTGGGGACGAGCGAGCGCCCCCCCCTCCTGAGCCGTACCAGGCTGCATGCCCTCAACATGGGGGGGTCGGGTGCTCTGGGGCAGGGGGGCGCACTGCCGGGCCCCCCCACCCCAGAGCACCCTGTCCCCCTGTTGATGAGGACAGGGCCCCTTCCCGACAACCCTGGCCGTTGGTTGTCAGGGTATGCGGGCGGGAGGCTTATCGGAATCTGGGAGCCCCCTTTAATAAGGGGGCCCCCAGATACCGGCCCCCCACCCTAAGTGAATGAGTATGGGGTACATCGTACCCCTACCCATTCACCTGCAAGCAAAGTGGTATAAACACAAATAAACAACACAGGGTATTAAAATATTTTATTAGTCTGCTCCGGAGGCCCCCCTGTCTTCTTTAGCTCTTTTAGCAGGGGAGGCTTCTTCTTCTGCTCTCCGGGGGGTCTTCTCCGCTTTCCGGGGGTCTTCTTCTATGTTCGCCGCTCTCGACTCGGCGCACCCCGGTTCTTCTTCCCGCTGTCCGGTGCCTTCTCCTTCAGGGCTGGCCGCCGCTATCATAGCGGCGGCCAGTCCGCTCTTCTGTGACGTCTTCGTCTTCTCTTCTTCTGCCTTCTTCCGATGTTGACACGCCGGCTCTTCTCGCTGCAATGATGGGTGCGCGGCTTGCATCGGACTTATATAGGCCTCACAGTCCCATCATGCTCCGGTACCTACCCACGTGGGTAGGTACCACGTGGGTAGGTACCGATGCATGATGGGACTGTGAGACCTATATAAGGGCCTGGTATGCTCCTGGGGGGGGGGGGGGAACCCATGCCGTTTTTGTATTTAAAATTTGGCGTGGAGTTCTCCCTCTCAGGAATGCATACCAAATAAAGACACTAGAATTGGCGGGAATCCAAGTCGGATCCCCGTCGCTTCTATGACGGCTTTGTCTCTATCGCGGCAAGCCAGCTCGGCGCTGGCTCCCGCGATGGGGCTCGCAGGTGGTCAATCTCGCCGAGAAAGGGAGGGAGATTGACACAATATCGCGGTCACCCACTGTATCTGTCCTCTTAGACATCTGAATTGATCACAGAGCTGATGTGGGCCGATATTCTCTATGGTGGTTTAAGAAGTCATCAGACTGCTTAGAAAGAGTCTTCAATGCAGGGACCAAAGGGCATTAATAGGTACTGAGTTTCACAACTACAGAGGGTAACATAAGAAGTATGTGTACTTTCCTCACATTCTAAGGCCGGGTACACACGGACAAACATGTATGGTGAAAGCGGTCCGTCGGACCGTTTCCACCATACATGTCTGCCAGAGGGCTTCTGTACGATGGTTGTACACACCATCGTACAGAAGTCCGCGCGTAAACAATACGCGGGGCGTGTCCGCGGTGTCGCCGCGTCGATGACGCGGTGTCGCCGCGACAATGACGCGGCGACGTGGGCGGCCCGCCTTTAAAATGCTTCCACGCATGCGTCGAAGTCATTCGACGCATGCGAGGGACGGCGGGCGCCTGGACATGTACGGTAGGTCTGTACTGACGACCGTACATGTCCGAGCGGGCTGAATTCCAGCGGACTGTTTTAAAACAAGTCCAGGAATATTTGTCTGCTGGGAAAAGGCCCGGCGGGCAAATGTTTGCTGGAATTCGGCCCGCTCGCGCCCACACACGACCAAACATGTCTGCTGAAACTGGCCTGCGGGCCAGTTTCAGCAGACATGTTTGCTCGTGAGTATGGGGCCTAATGGGTACAGTAGAGTAAAAAAAAAGTTATCGATATATTTTGAGTGCCTGTCTCAAGTTATATTCCCTTTTAATGAGAGAAGCCTAGCACAACTTTTCTTAGCACAGAAGCCAAATACATTGCTAACCTCTAATCTATCCCTATGATAAATTTCTCCCAAACATCTAAACCTCCTTCTACCTGAGCCTACTTCTGAATGGGCTGTCATTTTCAGAGTTAAAGGCCCATGGTTCATACAAACCACAAAACTGTCTGCCATAGTGCAAGATGGTATTTGTAGTTTATTTATTCACAGCCATGCTTTTTTTTTTTTTTAAAGTACCATTGGGTGCAGGGAAACTAACTCCTGCCTGCTGTCACACTGAGGGGGCATCAGGGACAGCAGCTGAAACGTGTTACATGTTCCACCCTAAATACAGGTGAAACATGCAACATGTTCCAAAGGTGAACTTATCCTTTAAGGTAAAAATCCTTTTGAAAAAGAGAAATCACCGCTCTAGGATACTAATCAGAAAGTCTCCCCACCTGATCCAAAGCCACGGATGCTGGCAATGCATGGAATGATGCAAAATGAAGGAAACATTTTTTGGACAGCCGCACTCCAAAAAGAAATTGCTTTTATTTTAAAATAAAAAAACACACAAAAACCATGCCACAGCAGACAGGGTAAAAATCGGACACGTTTCACACCAAACTTTAGTGCTTATTCATAGCTTACAGCTATGAATATGAAGCTATGAACAAGCGTTTTTCCTTCATTTTGTAAAAATCCCTTTGCCTTTACAACCACTTTAAGCCCCCCCCCCAAAAAAAAAAAAAGACTTGAGCCCACCCCGACTCATATACATTCACATTAGAGCATAAACAGAAATGGCAGGTATAGCCATGTATGAAAAAATTAATTGCCCATAACATATTGCTGCACATGGTGGAGTGACAATAATCAATCAATAATTATAGCCTCAATATTCATGGTTAACCTTAAACTGATGACCTGTAGGTTCTTTTAAAGCATCTATGGAAAATTTTAGGTACCAAATATTTTTTATAATGTCACAGACTGCTGCATTAATATTGTGTTAGATAGAAATTTGGAACTACCACCGTTTTATTCTCCAGGGTCTCCGATTTTATAAACTATATGTTTTTTTTTATTATTCTATATTTATAGTGACAATACATACAGCTAAAAAGGGCTAGCCAGGTGGCCAAATTTTCCAGTCTTCGCATCAGTTACAGTACCTTGAAAACGTTGAAAACAACCTTGGAAACAACCCAGGGTTTCCATTAAAGCGGTAAACCGTAACATTTTGTGGATCATGATGCAGGAAAAGCTGGCCAGCATCCTAGCATCTAACACGAAACAAAAATTTGAAGCTGTATGGGAACCATGGGCGTCCCACTGTGGTTTATCTCTAGATAATGGGGTACACCCTGGGCAACCTGCATCCTCCAGCTCTAGTTAGGCACCTGCTCCCTTCCCTTTCTTTTTCTCTTCCCCCCACTTCTCTTTCTCTTTCCTACCTCTTATCCTTTTAAGATAGTTGTTTGACTTAAAGGTAAAGTTTTATATTAGTTTTTTTATAAAAAAACTATTTGGCAACACTATAGGCCTAATTGAATTCGTAAGTATGAACTAGAAGTGCACTGAAGTCAAATTCGAACCCACTAATTTTCTTACGTATGCTTTTATTGGAGGGGGTGGATTGGGGGGGGCCTGGCCGGGGCACAGAATGATCCTATTAGGGGTGCCCGGGACAGGTAGGACTCCCCTGAGCGAGTGACCTCTATATTCATTTTTTTCCTCCCCTTCCCGTTAGCAAGCTCGTATATTTCCTTTAATCAGCCTACAATCGGGCAATATGAAGTCGGTTGAGGCCTTGTTGCTGACATTTTGCCTTATTTGTTGAATGTTTTGATGTTGTAGACACAGCCTTTGGTCATACTGTAATTGTATTCTATATTTGGAAAAATAAAAATCTATTGAAAGTAAAAAAAAAAAAAAAAAGTTGAAATTGTCCACATTTTGTCATGTTACAAACAAAAATGTAAATGAATTTTATTGGGATTTTATGTTATAGACCAACACAAAGTGGCACATAATTGTGAAATGGAAGGAAAATGATAAATAGTTTTACATTTTTTTTACAAATACATTTCTGAAAAGTGTGGCATGCTTTTGTATTCAGCCCCCCTTTGTAGAAACACCTTTCACTGCAATTACAGCTGCAAGTCTTTTTGGGGATGTCTCTACCAGCTTTGCACATCTAGAGAGTGACATTTTTGCCCATTCTTCTTTGCAAAATAGCTCAAGCTCTGTCAGATTGGATGGAGAGTGTCTGTGAACAGCAACTTTCAAGTCTTGCCCCTGATTCTCAATTGGATTTAGGTCTGGGCCATTCTAACATATGAATATGCTTTGATTTAATTCATTCCATTGTAGCTCTGGCTGTATGTTTAGGGCCATGGTCCTGCTGGAAGGTGAACCTTTGCCCCAGTCTCAAGTCTTTTGCAGACTCTAATGCCGCGTACACGCGATCATTTTTCGGCATGAAAAAAAACGATGTTTTTCGGCATGTAGAAAAAAAGATTTTTTTCCAACTTCATCATTAAAACGACGTTGCCAACACACCATCGTTTTAAAAAAAATGCTCTAGCAAAGCGCGGTGACGTACAACACGTACAACGGCACTATAAAGGGGAAGTTCCATGCGGATGACGCCACCCTTGGGGCTGCTTTAGCCGATTCCATGTTAGTAAAAGACGATTCGCGCTTTTCTGTCTGTTACAGAGTGATGAATGTGCTTACTCCATTACGAATGGTAGTTTTACCAGAACGAGTGCTCCGTCTCATAACTTGCTTCTGAGCAGGCACGGGTTTTTAACATCGTTTTAGCCCACATGCGATAATTTTTTACAACCCTAAAAACGACATGGTTTAAAACGTTGTTAAAAAAATGCAGCATGTTCGAAATTTTTTTTTTTAGTTTTTCAGAACCCGAAAAATGATGGGAAGCACCCACACGATCATTTTAAATGACATTTTTAAAAACGACGTTTTTTTCATGCCGAAAAATGATCGTGTGTACGCGGCATAACAGGTTTTCTTCAAGATTGTCCTGTATTTGGCTGCATCCATCCTCCTATCAACTCTGACCAGCTTCCCCGTCTCTACTGAAGAAAAGCATCCCCATGGTGGTGCTGCCACCACCATATTTCACGGTGGGGATGGTGTGTTCAGGGTGATGTGCAGTGTTAGTTTTCCGCCACACAAAGAATTTTGCTTTAAGGCCAATAAGTTCAATTTTGGTCTCATCTGACCAGAGCACCTTCTTCCACATGTTTGCTGTGTCCCCTAAATGGCTTCTCTCAAACCGCAAATGGGACTTCTTATGGCCTTCTTCCTGCCACTCTACCGTAAAGGGCAGATTTGTGGAGTGCATGACTTATAGTTGTCCTGTGGGCAGATTCTCCCACCAGAGCTGTGGATCTCTGCAGCTCATCTAGAATTACCATGGGCCTCTTGGCTGCTTCTCTGATTAACTGGTTCCCGACCATACATCGGCAGAATGGCGCGGCTGGGCAGAGTAATGTATATATACGTTAAATGTGAAAATAACACTGGCAGTGAAGGGGTTAACCACTAGGTGTCACTGTAGGGGTTAAGTGTGCCCTAGTGTGTGATTCTTACTGTAGGGGGCATGGCTTGCCGTGACACCTCACTGATCGTCGTTTCCTATGACAGGGAACAGTCGATCACTGCCACTGCCACTAGAAAGAACAGGGAAAGGTTTGTTTACACTTACCTCTCCCCGTTCTTCAGCTCTGTGACACGATCGCGGGACACCAGCGGCGATCAGGTCCGGGGGTCGCACACTGAATGGCTGAATCTTAAAGGGAACGTACCTGTAAGCCCTTGTGCCCAGTCGTGCCATTCTGCCAACGTACATTGGCGTGCAGCGGTCCTTAAGTGGTTAATGGCAGGCATGTATCGCGTACATTATATTGAGGGCAGAAAAATGAAAATAAGTAGTAGAAAGAGGGAATGAAAAAATAATCACAAAGAAAAAAAAAGTGCAGGGATGAGGGAAGGGGGGCAATTCCCCTATCCATAAATAGTGTGTGGATGGGACAATGGTATACATTTTTTCATTCAACCTGCTGGCTGAACAAAAAAAAAATTAAAGAGAAAGGAAACCCCACGATTTTTCTTTTTTTCCAAGTGTTATATACTGACAAGAAAAAGAGGCAGGAAAATACCTTATTTCTCTTATTTTGTATATCTTCACTTCCGGGTATTGGCCGCACCATTTATACTGTGGTTTCTTGAATCTAGTATTGACGTCATTTCCACCCTTACTATGTTTCCCTTTACAAATCTTGTGCATGTGCCGTATCGCCTAAACCAAGCCTCTATCTCGATTGCCGTTACTATGGCAACCAAGCTAAACCATAGCTGAAACGAAATAACTTGTGCAAGGCGGTATCGCAAGACTTCGCTCTGTGCCGTTCAGAGAGGAAGTTAATGAATGATAATGACCGTCATGCAGAGGGGGACAGAAGCGGCACACACAGTGTGCCGTTAAAGAATAAACCTACTGCGCAATCGCACCTGACATCACCCACGCTTGCAGGGCGATTGCTATGGAAACTACAACAGTGAGTACACTTTCACAGGTAGCCGATCAGCTGCCTGTGTTATCTAGATTTCAAAAAACAAAAGTTGTATTGGAGGGTTTACAACCACTTTAAGCATTTTAGACAAATCATACATTAAAATGTGAACTTAGGTGGTTATAAGTTCCCAGGTGGCTCCCTGCTAATGCATGTGCTTTTGACTGCTTGTGGTTGCAAGTGTTTTTTTTTTTTTGATAAGTTTGCGATCGGTTGTTAAAATACTTTTTTCCCTCCTTTTTCTGACACTGAATTTTTTTTCTTCTTTGTTAATTAAGGGGAGCGGTTAATTGTTGACAGGTGTATATAAGTGTCTAAACAACTCCCTTTGGAGCTAATGCTGGCTTGCGTCTGGATCTTGTTAACATAAGTGGAATTTTAAACTAAAGTGGAGAGTTAATAACCAGGAGTTGTGCTTTTGACTGCTTGTGGTTGCAAGTGTTGTTTTTTCTCCTTATTTGATAAGTTTGCTATCAGTTTTTAAAATACTTTTGCCCCCCTCTTTTTCTGATACTTTTTAACCACTTAAGGACAGAGCCTCTTTCTTAGACTGGTTAAAGTTAAGAACTTCCATACCGGGCCAATTCTGGCACTCCTCTCCCGCCGCCTATAAGAACGATCAATCGGCGGAACTGCCGATATGATCGTTCTTATGGTGCACAGAATTGCCAGCTGAAAAGAAGGATAGCTGCAGGCATCATTCAGATATCCCCCCCAGAAAGTCCAGGACGTCATACGAGTGGTTATAAAGAAGTTAAAAACTACTTTTTTTTGCTAGAAAATTACTTTGAAAAAAAAATATATATATAATAACGTTTGGGGGTTCTAACACCCTAAAGAATAAAATGATGGTCATTGCCATACTTTTTGACACACCGTATTAGCACAGCGGTCTTACAAGCACACTTTTTTAACCACTTCCCGACTATATACGCCCGCAGGGTGGTTCTACTTCTCTGGGGCGCCGTCATTTGACGTCCGCCCCTTTCCGCGTTCCCCGTGCGCACTCCCAAGCGCGCAGCGGGGAACTTCTGTGCTGGCCGTGTCCCTTGGCCAATCACAGATCGCCGTGAACGGCCAATCGAAGTGGCCGTTTGCTAGGCGATCTGTGCGGCCAATGAGAGATGATCTCATATGTTTACATATGAGATCATTTCTCATTGCCGGCTCTCCCAGACAGCGGTGCTATCAGGGAGAGAGGAGACCGATCTGTGTCTCTTGTACATAGAGACACAGATCGGTCACCTCCCCCAGTCACCCCCCTTCCCCCACAGTTAGAACACTATATAGGGAATACATTTAACCCCTTCCTCACCCTCTAGTGTTAACCCCTTCCCTGCCAGTCACATTTATACAGTAATTAGTGCATATTTATAGCACTGATTGCAGTATGTGAATGGTGTCAAAACTGTCCGATGTGTCCGCCATAATGTCGCAGTCGCAATAAAAATCGCAGATCGCCGCCATTACTAGTAAAAAAAAAAAAATTCTGTCCCTTATTTTGTAGGCGCTATAACTTTTGCGCAAAGCAGTCGCTTATTGCGATTTTTTTTTTTTTTTTTTTACTAAAAATATGTAGAATACGTATCGGCCTAGACTGAGGATAAAAAAAAATTAGCTATTTATTATAGCAACAAGTAAAAAAAATTTTTTTTTTTCAAAATTGTCGCTCTATTTTTGTTTATAGCGCAAAAAATAAAAACCGCAGAGGTGATCAAATACCACCAAAAGAAAGCTCCATTTGTGGGAAAAAAAGGACGTCAATTTTGTTTGGGAGCCACGTCGCACGACCGCTCAATTGTCAGTTAAAGCGACGCAGTGCCGAATCGCAAAAAGTCCTCTGGGCAGGAAGGGGGTTTAAGTGCCCAGTAAGGAAGTGGTTAAAATAAAAACCAGTAAAGTTAGCCCAATTCTTTTTTATAGTGTTAAAGATAATGTTACGCTGAGTAAATTGATACCCAACATGTCACACTTCAAAATTGTGCCTGCTTGAGGAATGGTGACAAACTTTTACCCTTAAAGGGTCACTAAAGGAATTTTTTTTTTAGCTAAATAGCTTCCTTTACCTTACTGCAGTCCTGGTTTCATGTCCTCATTGTTAGTTTTTGCTTTGATGTTGCTGTAATTCCTCTCTGTTCTGGACACTTCCTGGTTGTCTGTTTCCTGATAACCACAGTACTGGGAGATTTCTCTCTGTGGTCACTAATCAAGAAGGTGTGGATAATGTGTGTCTACAACCCCTCAGAACCAATCCAGTTTAGTTTTACAAACCATCACTGCCCTCTATTGGCTCTCTGGCTCTGTACACCAGAGAGACAGGAAGCAACAGGCAAAAACTAAACTAAACTGTAGGTACATTATATGATTGATTTTTATCAATTTTTAATAATTTTTAAAAGGAATCAGTTAACTTTTATGTCTCTATACCCTGTAAACAGTCCTTTCAGCAAAAACATTTTTTTTCCTTTGCAATTTCTTTAAAAATCTCCATAGGCGATGTTAAAAAAAATTCTACCGATTGCATATTTTGAGATACAGAGGAGGTTGTAGGGCTATAATTATTTCTCTTGCTTTACTGATCACGGCAAAACCTTGCATATGTGGTTTGAACACCAGTTTCATATGTGGGCGCTGCTCACGTATGCGTTCTCTTCTGCACGCAAGCTCAGCAGGATGGGGTGCGTTAATTTTTTTTTATTAATTTTACCTTTTATTTTAACACTGTTCTTTAAAAAAAAAAAAAGTGTCACTTTTATTCCTATTACAAAGAATGTAAAAATCCCTTGTAATAGAAAAAAAGCATGACAGGACCTCTTAAATATGAGATCTGGGGTCAAAAAGACCTTTTACACTAAAATGCAAAAAAAAAAATGGTCTTTTGCCGTGAATCCGCCGCAGAGACCAATTTTATCTGAAAGCGGACCACCCGCTGAATTAGGGGATACCGGGGTTATGGTAGCTAGCTGCTGTCATAACAGTATTCAAAATACCGACGTATAATGACGACGGGCAGTCTGGAAGTGGTTAAACAGCAAATTTTTTTCTTCTCTGCTAATTAAGGGGAGTGGTTAATTGTTCACAGGTGTATATAAGTGTCTATACAACTTCCTTTGGAGCTGGCCCCCTGTTAATGCTGGCTTGCATCTAGATTTTGTGAACATAATTGGAGAGTTAATAACTAGGAGTTGAAAGCAGGAGTTAAGACAGGAGACTTCTAACCTTTAAGTAACATATTAAACTTCCTATAAGTAATTATATTTTAACTGGGAAATGAGTGCTAGCAGGGTTGAAGGGTTTGCTCACTGCACAGTGTGTCACATGTATGCGAAATTGGAGTTACAGCTCCAGGATGGATATCATTGTGACAGATGTGAGCAGGTTGCTATTCTGGAAGCTCACATTAGAGATCTGAAGGAGAAAGTTGCAACACTGAGCAGGTGGTCAGTAGGGTGGATGTGGAGAGTGGAGGGGCAATCAGGATTATCATGTAGGAAGATGGGTTAATGTAGTTAGAGGGAGTGGAAGGGGCTCACAGAAAAGGAACGACAGTCCTGTGTGTGTACATCAAAACCAACTTTCCAAGTTGAGTGAAAATGTGGAGGTGGCAAATTAAAAGAGGTGGCAGCCCTGGATGTCACTGCTAACCCTAACAGCCGGGAGAGCAGCCCATCTAGTAGGGGTGGTGAGGGGAGTGCAGGTAGGCCTAGACAGATGGTGGAAATAGGGGATTCTATAATCAGAAAGACTGATAGAATAATTTGTCGCCAGGATCGCCTCAACCAAATGGTTTGCCGTCTCCCTGGTGCTAGGGTTCGGCATGTGGTGGACCGGGTTAATAAATTACCGGGAGGGGCTGGGCATGACCAGGCTGTCTTGGTCCATGTTGGAACCAATGACAGAATACATGAAAGGTGGAGGTTCCTTAAGAATCAATTTAAAGAACTAGGCTGCAAGTTGAAGGGAAGGACCTCCAAGGTGATATTCTCTGAAATATTGCCTGTGCCATGCGCAACACAGGATTGGCAGGGGGCAGTTAGAGAGCTAAATGCATGGCTTAAGATCTGGTGTAAGAAAGAAGGGTTTGGGTTTTTAGAGCACTGGGCTGACTTTTCATTGGGATGCAACCTATACGCTAAAGATAGTTTGCACCTGAATGGAAGGGGGTCTGTTGTGCAGAATGAGAGGTTTATGGGAAGGTTGGAGGAATATTTAAGCACCTCAATATAGGGCACTTTCACCCCCTTCCTGCTTTCAGCGTTGTCACATTTTGAATGACAATTGCGCGGTCATGCAACGCTGTACCCAAATGAAATTTTTATCATTCCCCCCCCACAAATAGAGCTTTCTTTTGGCGGTATTTGACCAGCTCTGCGGTTTATATTTATTGCGCTATAAACAAAAAAAGAGTGACTAGTGTTTTTTTTTTTTTTTTTTTAAACATAATATTTTTAACTTTTTAGTATAATAAATATCCATTTTTTTTAAAAAACTATTTTTTTCTTCAGTTTACGCTGATATGTATTCTACATATTTTTTTGTAAAAAATCATAATAAGCGTATATTGATTGTTTTTTGTGCAAAAGTTGTAGCGTCTACAAAATAGGGGATAGATTTATAGCATTTTTATTATTATTTTATAATTTTTTTACTAGTAATGGCAGTGATTTTTATCGTGACTGCGATATTGCGGCAAACATATTGGACACTTGACACTATTTTGAGACCATTCACATTTATACACTGATCCGTGCTATAAAAATGCATTGATTACTGTATAAATGTGACTGGCAGGGAAGGGTTAACACTAGGGGGCGATGAAGGGGTTAAATACGTGTCCTAGGGAGTGATTCTAACTGTAAGGGGAGAGGACTCACAAGGGGAGGAGACCGATCAGTGTTCCTCTGTACAAGGAACACACCGGTCTCCTCTCAGCTGACAGGACGTCTGTGTGTTTACATCACGCCCACCAGGCACGTGCATTGGGTTCTCAGTGATGCGCGCCCTCTAGTGGCCTGGGAAGGCGAGGACGTCATATGACACCCGCCTAGAACTAGAGCTGCACCGTCTGGGCCGTAATTTGACAAGGCAAGCAGTTAAACTAGGATTAAGGAGGAGGGAGTACTAGAATTCAATCGGGCAGACAGGTCAGGTAGGGGTCAGAAATTTATGAAGTGTGGAATGGGGATAGATGGGGGGAGGGTTATGGCAGGTGACAAGAAAGTTCCCATGTTGAAAACAGCCATTGGTAATTATAGTGCTATTTGTACTACTAAAAAAGATATGCAAAACACCAGAGCAAAATGTATTAATGCATTAAAGTGTTTGTTCACCAATGCCAGAAGTCTGCCAAGCAAAATAGGTGAGTTGGAAGCTCTGGTGCACAAGGAGAGCTATGATGTAATCAACAATGCTGAAACTTTGCTTCATTCCTCACATGACTGGGCTATTAATATTCCTGGCTATGCACTCTTTCGGAAAGAAAGGGTAAAAATGAAAAGGTGCCGGGGTCTGTCTCTATGTGAGAAGTGATCTCAAAGCGAGTGTGAAAGAGGACCTAATTGATGGAGAGTGTGATGTGGCTGAAACATTATGGGTGGAACTGCCTCCAGATATGCCTAATTCAAAGTTAATCATTGGAGTTTGTTACAGACCACCCAATGTTATTGAGGAGGTGGAGCCTCAGCCCCTTGCACAGATGGAAAGGGCTGCAAGGGCTGGGATGGTGATAATAATGGGGGTTTTTAACTACCCATAAATTTACTGGAGTAATGGCACTGCTGGATCAGTTAAAGGGCAAAAATGTATAAACCTATTACAGGACAATTTTATGGTCCAGTTTATTGAGGTCCCAATTAGGAATGATGGTCTGTTGGACCTGGTAATCTCAAACAATGCAGAGCTTATTACTAATGCTCATATAAAGGAACATCTGGGTAGTAGTGACCATAACATGATTTTATTTGATGTTAGCTGTAAGCAAAAAACACATAGGGGAAAGATAAAAACACTTAACTTAAGGAGAGCAAATTTTCCAAGGATGAGGGCTGCTCTGGAGGACTTTGACGTCAAAGTCCTCCAGAGCAGCCCTCATCCTTGGAAAATTTACTCTCCTAAAGTTAAGTGTTTTTATCTTTCCCGTATGTGTTTTTTGTGTCACGTTATTCGGTGGGCGTCTACCATGAAGGCAGAATCGATCGTGGCGGCGTGTATCGTTGGGTCGTGGAAGGATTACAACGCTGGATTTTTCTATTTTTTATTAAATGACTTGTCCTAAGCTTTGTGTGTGTTTTTACAATTTTTGTCACTTTTTTGGGTGAAATGGTAGGGGTAGAATGTACCCTGTTACCAATTCACATAGGGGGGGCGAGATCTGAGTGTCCCCTTTGTTAAAGGGGGCTTCCATATTCCGATAAGCCCACAACCACAGACCCCCACAACCACCGGGCAAGGGTTGTAGGGGTGAGGCCTGGTACTGTTCAGGAGGGGGGGGCGCTCTCTCCTTCCCCCTCTTTCCTGTGGCCTGCCAGGTTGTGTGCTCGGATAAGGGTCTGGTATGAATTTTTGGGGGGACCCCCACGACATTTTATTTTAATTTTGGCGTGGGGTTCCCCTTAAAATACAGACCTGAAGGGTCTGGTTTGGATTTTGAGGGGGACCCCTACGCCATTTTTTATTTTTTTTAAATGGTGCAGGGTTCCCCTAATATCCATACCAGACCTGACGGGCCTGGTATGGAATTTGGGGGGACCCCCATGCATTTATTTTTAATTTTGGTTTGGGGTTCCCCCTTAAAATTCATACCAGACCCAAAGGGCCTAATAATGGACTGGGGGGAACCCATGCCATTTTCAATAACATATCTGTATTTCAGGGACCCGACAATTCATTATAGCCGCGAGTAGTTTTAAATTACTTTTTTCCTTTAGAAATGTAATTTTGTGCAGGGACTGTTCTAAACTTGGGCTGTTACTGATCAAAATTTTTGTGTTCGATTAATCAATTAATTTTTTTAATTGATTGACTAATTTCGATTAATTATAAGGCACATACAGATCCAACTACTTTTAGCTGATCTCCTTGCAGGCTGATTCCCAGTGCAGCTACCAACCACTGGAAAAATGGATAGCAGGATACAAAAAACACACAAAGGCAGCGCTCAATGGGAATAGCATTAAAACTTTTATAGTCTTCAAGTAGGTAACAAAATAAATATTGCATTGGAGATAAAATCGATGTAGCTACATAAACTGTAAAAATGGTGCTAGTAATACCAAATGATAGCAAAAGCAGTCATGAAAACATGTAGCTAAGTATGATACTGGTATAAAAATGTGTACAACGATACCACTGCTGAATCCAGATGAGGAGAGATGTCCCGTGAAGGGAACTATCGCAACTCTCAGTGGATGGTTGTAGAATCCCAGGTCGATAGAGGGAAGTGTAACAGCCCTTGCTGTCCCACCAGCATGCAGATATGAAGGCACAGCAAAGGAGCCCTTCAGATGGACACGGCAAGCCCGGCCGCTGTCTGTGACGTCACCGAATCTCCGACGGAACTCCCTGAATGCCCGAAAGTCGGCGGAGAGGAGAGTACCAATCAAAAGAATTTTGATCGATCAAAAAAAATTAAAGATTAATCGATTAATTAATAGTTAATTTCCCATGGCCCTAAACACGTGAAAAATGTGCCACTTTACAGGCATACTATAAACAACCCCCAGGTACGAAATTTAAAGGAATATTTTCTTAATATTTTACTTTTATTGTTTCACTTAAAGCATTTTTAAAATCACTGCATTGTTACATGTCCCCTGGGGCAGAACCCGGGTCCCTAAACACGTTTTATGACAATAACTTGCATATTAACCTTTAAAATTTGCACTTTTGATCTCTCCCATAGACTTTTAAAGGGTGTTTCGCGGCTTTCGAATTAGCTGCGAACACCCCAAATTGTTCGCTATTCGGAGACTAAAACATCAGGCTCATCCCTATTGTTTAATTGTTACAAAGAAAACAACAGAATATGTAAAAAGGAAATCAAGGACGCAAAAATTCAAAACGAACCAAGGTCAGGTCTAAGCATGCAGTCTCCTTACAAAATAATCTAGAGTTACATAGTTACATAGTTAGTCAGGTTGAAAAAAGACACAAGTCCATCCAGTTCAACCACAAAAAACAAAATAAAAAAACACAGTAAAATCCTATACACCCAACTCCATACCCACAGTTGATCCAGAGGAAGGCAAAAAACCCCAGCGGAGCATGATCCAATTTGCTACAGCAGGGGAAGAAAATTCCTTCCTGATCCCCGGAGAGGCAATCGGATTTACCCTGGATCAACTATACCTACAAATCTTAGTACTCAGTTATATTCTGTACATTTAGGAAAGAATCCAGACCTTTCTTAAAGCAATCTACTGAGCTGGCCAGAACCACCTCTGGAGGGAGTCTGTTCCACATTTTCACAGCTCTTACTGTGAAAAAACCTTTCCGTATTTGGAGGTGAAATCTCTTTTCCTCTAGACGTAAAGAGTGCCCCCTTGTCCTCAGTGATGACCGTAAAGTGAATAACTCAACACCAAGTTCACTGTATGGACCTCTTATATATTTGTACATGTTGATCATATCCCCCCTTATTCTCCTCTTCTCATGAGTGAATAAATTTAGTTCCTCTAATCTTTCCTCATAGCTGAGCTCCTCCATGCCTCTTATCAGTTTGGTTGCTCTTCTCTGCACTTTCTCCAGTTCTCCTATATCCTTTTTGAGAACTGGTGCCCAAAACTGAACTGCATATTCCAGATGAGGTCTTACTAATGATTTGTACAGGGGCAAAATTATATCTCTGTCTCTGGAGTCCATACCTCTCTTAATACAAGAAAGGACTTTGCTCGCTTTGGAAACCGCAGCTTGGCATTGCATGCCATTATTGAGCTTATGATCAACTAAAACCCCCAGATCCTTCTCCACTACAGACCCCCCCAGAGTGGGTTACTGGGGACAAAGAAAGGGCACATTTATTAAATACATTCTTCAGTTCTGTGTATACAAAGGAGCATGGGGGAGCTCAAGTCCATAATGGGGATAGTATTGACACAGCCCCAAATGATTCACAATGACTCAAAAGTGATATGGTCCAGAAATATTTAGACACAATAAAGGTGGATAAAGCACCTGGAGAAGATGGCATCCACCCATAAATCCTAAAAGAATTGAGCTCTTTCCTTTCAAAGCCATGGTTTCTAATTTTTAGGGACTCATTAATGGTGGGAATATTACCACTGGATTGGCGTAGGGCCAATGTGGGGCCTATATTTAAAAAGGGAACAAAGTATTTACCAAGTAACTATAGACCTGTTAGCTTAAAGGGGTTGTAAAGGTTTTTTTTTTTTCTAAATCGGTTTAAGCTTTAAGCTAGTGCATTGTTGGTTCACTTACCTTTTCCTTCAATTTCCCTTCTAAATGTTTTTTTTATTTTTCTGAATTTCTTGCTTCCTGTTCCTCCTTGTTATGGCTGACTAACCCCCCAGCCAGAACAGCTCGGATTATGGGGCAAGCTTACTGAGGAGAAACAGGAAGTGAGAAATTCAGACAAAGAAAAAAAAACATTTAGAAGGAAATCGAAGGAAAAGGTAAGTGAACCAACAATGCACTAGCTTACAGAAACCTATTTAACCACTTCCCGACGGCCGTACGACTTTGTACGGCCGCAGGGTGGCTCTACATCTCTGGGAGGCCGTGTTTTTACGGCCTGCGCGCGCAGCCAGCGGCGAGGGCGCGCGCGCGTCCGGCGGAGGCGCGCGCGCGCTCGCCGCATCGCTGAGATGCCGATGCGAGTGCCTGGCGGCCGCGATGTCCGCCAGGGACTCGCGATCGGCGGCTACAGGGACAAGACGTGGAGCTCTGTGTGTAAACACAGAGCTCCACGTCCTGTCAGGGGAGAGAGGAGACGGATCTGTGTCCCTTGTACATAGGGACACAGCATCGGTCACCTCCCCCAGTCACCCCCCTTCCCCCACAGTCACCCCCCTTCCCCCACAGTTAGTAACACAATTCAGGGTACACATTAACCCCTTCCTCACCCCCTAGTGTTAACCCCTTCAATGCCAGTCACATTTATACAGTAATTAGTGCATATTTATTGCACTGATCGCTGTATAAATGTGAATGGCGCCAAAAATGTGTCAAAAGTGTCCGATGTCTCCGCCATAATGTCGCAGTCACGAAAAAAAATGCTGATCGCCGCCATTAGTAGTAAAAAAAAATAATAAAAAATAATAATTCTGTCCCCTATTTTGTAAGCGCAATAACTTTTGCGCAAACCAGACACTTCTTGCGATTTTTTTTTTTTTTTTTAACAAAAATATGTAGAATAATACGTATCGCCTAGACTGAGAAAAAAATATTTTTTTAAAAAAAATTGGGCAATTTATTATAGTAACAAGTAAAAAATATTGTTTTTTTTTCAAAATTGTCGCTCTATTTTTGTTTATAGCGCAAAAAATAAAAAGGTGATCAAATACCACCAAAATAAAGCTCTATTTGTGGGGAAAAAAGGACGTCAATTTTGTTTGGGAGCCACGTCGCATGACCGCGCAATTGTCAGTTAAAGCGACGCAGTGCCGGAAGCTGAAATTTCACCTGGTCAGGAAGGGGTATATGTGCCCAGTAAGGAAGTGGTTAAAAAAAAAAAAAAACCTTTACAACCTTTTTAACGTCTATAATCAGGAAGATACAGGAAAGAACACATTGACGAGTTCTTGCTGGAAAAAAATATTTTAAGCAACAGCCTGGGTTCACGAAAGACAGAAGTTGTCAAACAAATTCAATTTATTTTTATGAAGAGGCAAGTAAAACCTTGGACAGAGGGGTGGCTGTGGACGTGGTATGGGATTTTGCAAAAGCGTTTAACACAGTACCCCACACACGGCTAATGTGTAAGGTAAAGTCTACAGGCTTGGAAATATCAGATTGTAAATGGATAGAAAACTGGCTAAAAGACAGAATTCAGAGAGTAGTTAATGATTCTTACTCTGAATGGTCTAAGGTCATCAATGGTGTACCCCAAGGTTCAGTGTTGGGACCCTTACTTTTTAATATCTTTATAAATAATATAGGGTCTGGGATTAAAAGTACAATTTCAGTCTTTGTAGAGGACACCAAACTGCAGTGAAATAACGACCTTACAGGATGTCTCCAATTTACAAGCCAACCTCAATGAACTGTAATTGGGCGACTATGTGGCAGATGAGGTTTAATGTTGATAAATGTAAAGTTATGCACTTGGGGACTAAGAATATGCATGCATCATACATACTAGGGGAGTACAATTGGGGGTCTCCATAGTGGAGAAGGATCTGGGGGTTTTGATAGCTCATAAGCTCAATAATGGCATGCAATGCCAAGCTGCGATTTCCAAAGCGAGCAAAGTCCATTCTTGTATTGAGAGGTATGGACTCCAGGGACAGACATACAATTTTCCCCCTGTACAAATCATTGCCTCTTGGGGGTCAGGAAGGAATTTTTTCCCCTGCTGTGGCAAATTGGTCATGCTTTGCTGTGGTTTTTTCGCCTTCCTCTGGATCAACTGTGGGTATAGGATTGGGTATACGGAATTGTTTGATATATTTTTTTTTTGGTTAAACTAGATGGACTTGTGTCTTTTTTCAACCCAACTATGTAACACATTTGGATACCATAATGTTAAATAAACCCTGACTCATTATGAAAATATCATACTCATTTAGCCATAGTGCAACAAAAACCTTTTGGGTTCCACATACCAAAAGATGTATGGATCCACATCTCCTAATCCAGGCAATTCTTAAGCGTCCCTCTCTACTCTGCACCCCTTGGCCAATCCTTACCAGATCCCCCATGCATGCCTCATCTTCCCTGCTTTCTTATGCTCAGCCACATTTCCTAAATTTTTTCTATTCTACAACTGCATCTCAGGACTTCTGACCCAACTATCATTTTAACCCCCGGTATCCCTCTAGGTTATCTTTGAGGCTCTACTCCTGGCAACTTAATGTTCTTTTCAGAGACTGTCAGCTCTCCTTGCCCCTTTTCTTCTATGGGAAACTGTCAGCCTCATATTTTTGCTTTTACCACATCTATCACAAAATGATTTTTCACCTTTTGCTTACTGCTTATGCCTACATTGTCTTCATACATTCGACTATTTTACAGTACTGTTCCACACCACATAACTAAAAAGCTTATCTAAGGTTTCTTGTCTGTTCTACCTTTTGGTTCATTGCCAATTTACCCCATTAGTCAAATCGGACAGACATGAATCTGCTTCCACTTCAAAAATCCCATCACAAGATGTTAAATTGCCCTGCATCTCGGCTCATCATCAGTACGCCAAAATTGTCGTGGCTTTGCTTGGGCCTAGGCTTTAGCTTTGAAGATATGACAGCTTAAAGTGGGGGTTCACCCCAAAACATTTTTTTAACATTACATTCAGCCGAGTTGTCCTAATAACAATCGGCTGTTTTTTTTTTTTCCCGTACATACCTTATTTTGACCGCCGCTTCCGGGTATGTCTTCTTCGGGACTGGGCATTCCTATCTGATTGACAGGCTTCCGACCGTCGCATACAGCGCGTCACGAGTTGCCGAAAGAAGCCGAACGTCGGTGCGGCTCTATACGGCGCCTGCGCACCGCGTTCGGGTTCTTTCGGCAACTTGTGACGCGCAGTATGTGACGGTCGGAAGCCTGTCAATCAGATAGGAATGCCCAGTCCTGCAGAAGACATACCCGGAAGCGGCGGTGAAAGTCGGTATGTACGAAAAAAATAAAAAAAAACTGTATGAATGTAATGTTAAAAAAAAAAATTTGGGGGTGAACCTCCACTTTAACTGCATGGCAAGTGTAAACATGGCAGGTGACTGGATAAGCATGAAAATGTTTAACCACTTCAGGCCCAGAAGGATTTACCCTCTTCCTGACCAGCACTTTTTGTGATACGGTACTGCGTCGCTTTAACTGACAATTGCGCGGTCGTACGACATTGCTCCCAAACAAAATTGACGTTCTTTTTCCCCCACAAATATAGCTTTCGATAATTTTGAAAAAAGCTGTATTTTTTGCTATAATAAACATCCCCAAAAAAAGTATAAAAATATATGTCTTTCTCAGTTTAGGCCAATATGTATTCTTCTACATATGTGTGGTATGAAAAAAAAATTATCGCGATAAGCATATATTGATTGGTTTGCACAAAAGTTATAGCGTCTACAAAATAGGGGATAGATTTATGGCATTTTTATATTCATTTTTTTTTAATTAGTAATGGTGGCGATCTGCAATTTGTATCGTGACTGCGACGTTATGGCGGACACTTTTGACAATATTTTGGGACCATTGTCATTTATACAGCGATCAGTGCTATAAAAATGCACGGATTAGTGTGTAAATGTAAATGACACTGGCATGGAAGGGGTTAACCCTCCTCTTATGTTAGCTTTCTGTTACTATCCATGATGTGAACGGGTCGGTTATGACCCGTGTCTTAAATCAGCCATAAAATACCCTCTGAACAATTATTTATCATCCAATTTGTTTCTTACCTCTTGGCTACCTTGTTAGGCTTTTTTATCCTTGAAAAGATTGGTTTTAATATTTTTGGTGTGACCTCTTAGATCTTTCTTTTGATAGCATACATCTCATTTTCAAATTTAAAAAATGGTAAAATAGTCAGCAACTCTGAAATGTATTGGTCCTATGTTTCTTTACTTTATTTAGAGAAGCAGACAAGCAGGCAAAGAGATAGGCCCCTCCCTAACTACAGCTTACAGGGTTGAGAGGTGATTGGCTGTCAGTGTTACTAAGCAGAGAGAGTGTGATTTCAGTTTTGGCACTTATTAGTGTCCTATAATCCTATATTATAACTGGGTCAGAATTGACCCTAACACCATAAATGTCTTAATTTTCACCACAGTAGTTTATAATTTAGTGAAAAGGATTCTTTTTCTATTACATTGTTTAAATAGAGGTTCCTAACAAAGTAAAAAAATCTTGATGCAATAAACAAATTTATGTGATACTTATAGACATTCAAAACCTGAAAACGGGTCGGTTCTGACCCCAACACAAGAGGAAGGTTAAACACTAGGGGGCGATCAAGGTGTTAAGTCCTAGGGAGTGACTAACTGTAGGGAGGATGGTCTCACTAGAACATGACAGAGATCACTGCTCCCGATGTCAGGGAGCAGTAGATCCCTGTCATGTTGCTAGGCAGAACTGGGAAAAGCCTTGTTCACATAGGCAACTCCCCGTTCTGCCACTCCGTGACACGATCGCAAGCCCCCAGCAGACATTGAGTCTGCGGGACCCGCGGGCACACTCACGGAGCAAGCGACGGGTGCGCGATTTAAAGGGGGACGTACTGGCATGCCCATTCGCCCAGCAGTGCCATTGTGCCGAAGTAAATCGTTGTGCACTGGTCGGCAAGGGGTTAAAAAATTCTTGGTAAATATTAGAATATCTGCAGCATGCCTCATAAAACAGAGAAACTCCTTATGTTATGCGCAAACTTTGAAGCCAAAGGTTGAACAAATGATTATTACTCCATATATAGGCAAATCAGGTAAAGGAAATAGAATATGACAACCCAAGATCATGAGATGAATGAACTACATCCAGAAATGTATTCAGTTCAATAGATACATATGCCCTTGTCACTTTTTAGCACGGGCATTTGCTGAACACAGTGTAAGAGCTTGGAAGTGTGACTTACGCATCTATCTTTGGATGCAAATTACATGCAAGTCTGAAGCTTTTAAGATCATAGGGATTACTGACTCGCAATTTTTTTTTATTATTAACATTCAGTATTTAACATACAATTTACAGTACAACTTTGAATCTTGAGCTGGTCTTTAGACGCTGAACAATTTTTTTTTTACCAGCACGTACAACCGAATTAAAAATTGGACCCAGGCTTTCAGTCAAATTTTTGATCAGTCTAATAGACCTGTCAGGAACCGTGTCATTACTCGTTTCACCTGCTGGTGACACTGTCGTGTTTAGCACCAAGGGGTGTAGTTCTGATGGCCACCAGCGGGTGTCTCCCAGCCGAGATGTGGGACTGCTGGACTATAAAAGGACTGCCCTTCACCAAGGTTCAGGGCTTCACAATTCCCCCTGCAAGCCTTATCCCTGCCTGAGCCTAATCCATTCCTTGATCTGTTCATGTTTGATGGGGTTTTCAGGGCTTTTCTGTACCCACACGGACTGTCAAGTGCAGAATGGGGCGTCCGGAGGCCACTCCTTAGGGGGGGGGGACTGTCAGGAACCGTGTCATTACTCGGTTTACCTGCTGGTGGCACTGTTGTGTTTAGCACCAAGGGGTGTAGTTCTGATGACCACCAGCGGCTGTTTCCCAGCCGAGAGGTCAATTGACAATTGAGCCACACCTGATGTGGAACTGCAGGACTATACAAGCCCACCCTTCACCAAGGTTCAGGGCTTCACAATTCCTCCTGCACGCCTTATCCCTGCCTGAGCCTAATCCATTCCTTGATCTGTTCCCGTTTGTTGTCCTGGACTCCGCATTCTGTATCCTCACCCTGAGACCTGTTGCCTACTCTGTGCTCCTCTGTACCTGGCTTCTGTTCACTTTCTTGCTTCTCCCTGCTGTTTGCCTATGTGTTTTTCCTTCATTTGTATAAAGTGCTTAGTTAGCTAGTTAGGCGTGATTAGGGTTGCTTTGTTCTTTGTATTCATCACTTGTTTATGGTTTGCTTTGCACGTGTGTCTTTATCCTAATAAATATACCTTTCTTCACTTACTTGTTTGTTCCGGATTCCTTAAGTGCAGCCCATCGATCTGATCAACCCGCCCTGGATGACTGTGTATGGCATCTCTGACAGAATTCTGAAGCCACACAATCGGATAGACTGCACCTGGGAATTAGGGCTGAGCTCAATTACTGCAAGATGCATCTGAAAGATATTTTTTATACTTCACTCTTGGCAACAGACGACAGAGATTTTTGCTATCAGACGTTGAGAGAGCACACTAGAGAGCAGTGGTTAGAATGTATCCATGTGACTTCATGTTTTCATTAATCAAGACAGTTTTCGGTTTGAGGTTGTTCAACCACTCGTTCAGATTTGTGCAGAGTTGGCTCTGTCTAATGCCTCTAGTGGAGGTAATGATCGTGCGCCCCCTTTTAGTGTAGCTCAGGTGGAGTCTTTGGTTTGACTATTGGAGGAGGACTCAGACTTTTTCTTTGAGCAATACTCAGCTTGTCCTTAACAAGTGCTTGCAGAATGTACTGTTTCAGTGCAGTCTCTGATCAGACAAGCAGTGTGCAAATCTGATTTTGTGCAACCAGCCTCTGTCAGCTGCCAATCACCCATTCCTGTGGCTAGATACCAGCCTGCTGGGATGTCTTCCTCTCCTTGACCCACAGCAACCACAGTTGCTACCCAATATACCCTGCTACCAAGTACCAGTCAGTACCCCGTTTCCACCTGCTGTACCTACCCTGCCTTTAACCCTTCTACTTCTTCTCTGCAACAATTCCACTAAATCTCCCCTCAAAAACGGCTTCCTCTGTTTTACCATCCTTCCGCTCTTCGCTTCTACCAGCTGCACCCACTACCTACAGCCCTGAATTCATATACAAGTCTTCAGTGGCTAAAACCAAAAATAAACTTTAGTTTTTCCCAACTCATACCATCCTGCCATTATTCAATCCTGCCTTCACACTGGCCGATCTGCTCCTGCCTGCTGTTCCAGTGCCCCCTCTCTCCTCATTGGCTCACTGACTCTGACAGCAGCGTGAACCAATGGTGCTTCACTGCCATCTCAGCCAATGAGGAGAGAGAGTCCCTCACAGCTGTGTCTATTGTGCAACATCGCTGAATCGAGAGGGGGCTAGGGTATGTATTAGGGGGGCTAAAGGAGAGTTGCTGCACACAGAAGGTTTTTTATCTTAATGCACATAATTCATTAAGATAAATAAGCCTTCTGCCTTTACAACCACTTTAAATAAGATAAATTCCAAAACACTTTTCTTGAGTAACAATTTCAGGGTATGCATAACAATATTAAGTTGTAGTGCAAATTTGTAATAATGGGGGGGGGGTCATTGCATATTATGATCATAATCAATACACAGGGCCATATTATACTACATAATTGTGTTTTGTATATATTGAACTAAATAATTATCTGACCATCTCAATTTATAATTATTAGGCACAATTGCATATTAATACCACCTATTTTCTGATAAAAAAAATTGAAATTGAATCTCTCAAAAAAATAAAGCCATTTTAACAAGTCATAGTTTAAGAAAAACTGCATATTTTAAAAAGGAAGAAACAACTATTTAGTTTGTAATAGAAAATAATCTGTTCACAGCACGAAATTACCTGGCGGCAAGGGAATTAATTGCTGCTCCATGGCCTGTGCTAAACTGAATAATTCATTAATTGCTTAAACATAATAATCAACTTTTCACCAACCTTCAAAAAGTATCATTGATGCAACTATATAGCAGCATGTAAATTGCTTCATGAGAAATTGGATGATTATAGCAAGCCATGGAAGGGCACTGTATTCTGGATTAACATTTGCAATGCTTTGCTTGTATTAAGCAAGAACCTACAAGCTGCAACAAGAGAGGAAAATATGTTTGCTTGACTGTCCAATACAGTAAAGGCAGTGTTTTATGGTAGTCTTTTACAGGGGATTTAGCATACAGGGGCTTTACAGTAATAACATATGAAACGTTTTTACCGTAAAAAATAAATTTTAATACAAATACAAAGACCAATGACAAAAGTAGCATAACAGCAACCTACACTGATCCACTGTCTTCTTCCATCATTCCTACTTGGTTATATCAGACAAGAACTTGTAGAGAAGGTGTATAATGCTGTGTACAGCCAGCATTGTGAGTGTCCAGTAGATTTTAATAAACAAGTGCAAAAAAAGAAACAAGGTGCATGTTCATTACTGACACTTGTTCTGCTGCCCCAGGCATTACTGCTTGCAGTGTTGCCTCGTGTTCAGTGGATGCGTTTACCATAGCAGACACTTGGGGGCATAGTCATAAAGCAGAGAATCTGACATTTAGCAAACAGACTCTGCAAGTGAATCTTCCAGGTCCATGTGTTTTAACTGGCAGTGACTGATCCTCTACCAGAGAATATTTGGTGAAATTCACACCATTGCTTTATAAACAGACCCTTTACAAATAATATTTCTAGTGAAGTTTAGGGCATGAAAGGAAGAATAACTTTATTTAATGCCTTACATGTCTTACAAGTTTTTGGTATTTGTACCATACAACCAATATGAATTGCCAAGGACTGTGTTTATTCTAGAGATTCACCAGCTAAACTGGAAAACAACTACTCCATTATTACAACTATTCCATTATTAATTTACCTTTTCAAAAAAAAAATATTTGCTATAGACCTCAAATACAAAAAAGTGCATTTCAAAACCATTTTCTAAAGTTTCGGTTCTTCCCAGCTTCAAGCAATCCCCTGAAACTAAATTACGCATATTGGAGAAGTTCATGACCCAAACTGGGTAGCAGGCTCTTTGCTGCTGGAAGAACATATTTTATCAGCCAGGAAAGTCATAATGCTCTCCTGTATAATGATATTTAATGGTACCCTATCTTCTCGAGTGCCTTTATCTCGCTCAGCCAGTAGAAAGGCAACTATACAGTAAGCACATTTGCTGTAAGGATTATTCCTCAATTAAATCCACAGCACGTTGGCTTCTGCTTAGAATATGATTCTGATTCCTTGGCTGCCTTTCCTATTCTACACAATTTATCATTCGTCGAAAAAAATGGTAGATTATGAGCTGAGCAAAACCACAAATTTACGCAAGTCCATGTTTTGACAGCACAGCAGCAGTGCCGTTTAAATAAGTACTATTGTTTGCAGTGCCGTCTATGCTAGCAATATATCTGCCTCATTTTGCAATGTTGTGCAAGTATTTGACTGATACTGCCAGTATTTGCTTGTCTCTTCTCTATTCAGCTCAATCTCCTTCCTAGGTAATGACCCTTCTAGTGAGGCAGAAACTCAATTATTTTGTTATTTTCCAAGAATTTAAATACACACTTTTACAGCCAAATCACCTTGCATAAGGATCTTTCATCCAAGCAAACTGTTATAAGCATTTAAAGAGAGAAGCAAACTGCAGGTCAGTGGTAGCATGTTTCTACTATCTCTCATGATGCCCAGAAAGAAGCGAAGTGCCTATTCCAGCAGATAGATTAGCTTAACAGATGTAACTCGTGTTTAGTGCCAACGCTTGTTTATTCTCAATACAAGAAAATGTTTGCATTAAAAGAGTCTGTAAATTTTAGAAAAAAAATCTCCACTGCTTCCAACATCACAAAAATAATTCAATAAAGGATAGATTACTATGCAATGACACTCTATGCATGCTCAGTGCTAGATGCAGGTAAACAACTGCTACCAGTACAAAACCACTACACACAAAGCACTAAACAGTGTAAAATAAATCATGTCAGCTTAAAAGTACGCCCCACACCCTCATTCTTTATCTTTTAAGAGCTCGCAGGTTGCTTCAAAAATAAATCAGCCAGTAGAAGATAATTATACTAATATAGACCCCTTTTCATGTCAACTTAAAAGGATAAGTTCACCTTTTAACAAAAAATAACACATGCACTTTTTTGGCAAGAAAAAAAATGGGCTTTTATTATTTTTGGTTTCTGAAGCAGTGCAGGTCCCCTGCAGACCTGTCAGTGTATCTGTGCACCCGTACATCGTAGCTGCAAGCAGATACAAACTGACGGGAACAAACTCTGTGAACTACCAACAGCTCTCCTCAGTGCTGTGGCAGTTAATTGAAAACTACAACTAAAAACAGCATTGTACCGCATTTATTAAATGCGGCCAAAAGATTAATACCAAGGTATTGGAAACAAGCAACATGCCCCACCCTTCAAGAATGGAATAGGGAAGTAGTTATAATAATGGGAACAGAAAAATGGATACATGACATCAAGCATAAACAGGAGAAATGTAAAAAAACCTGGGAAAAACATAACCAGGAAATAGATGGATAAAACCAAAAGCCTTATGAAGCTCGAAAAAGAAAAAAAAAAGTAGATGGAACTATAAAAGAAAGATGGGGAACAATCCACAGCTTTTATTTTTAATGTGTATGTTTTTATGTATGTCTTGTTATAATGTCTAATCAAAGAATGTGACACTAGAAGAATATGGGAAGGTGTTTAACGATCCTCCTCACCTATTTGGGGGGGGGGGGGAGAGAATGTGTGGGTGTTTTTTTTTTCTCTCTCTTTCTCCTCTTCCTCTTTTTTTTTGGGGGGGGGGGGAGGATCCAAAAACACATATAATTTAGAAGGGAATACTATAATTATAAATAAGAAGACACATATAAATATAACATTTTAAACACAACCCCCTTTTTTTGTGGGGGGTGTTTACCCCTCAATAAGGGAGGTAAATCTGAATCACAGACAAATAAATATAAGAAGGCACAGAGGAACATAAATATCACACGTATATAGCACTATGAATACATATATATTATTACATTTTTTATAGTCACAAACGTCTTCTTGCGTTCTCCCTCCCCACCCCCCCTTTTTTTTTCTTCTTCTTGGGGAGGACCGGAAAACACCATATAGTAAAGGATGGTAGTATCGAGCTGCCTTTTAAGTGTCAAGGCATGTTAAATGGTATATGTAAAGATTTTTTAATAAAGTTTAATTATTAAAAAAAAAAAAACACACCGCTCTTCCAACCGCTCCAAAGATGCTGCTGGCAGGACTTTTGGAGCCGTCCCGCCTTAGTGTAAAAGCCCTCGGGCTTTCACATTGAGACTGCAGGTAAGGAGCTATTTTTAGAGCTAAACCGTCTGAAAAACTCCTCAATGTGAAAGGGGCCTTAGAGGCTCCTCTCTTCTTTTTTATACTCATTTGTGACATGGCACTACTCTTATATCAAGACATCGCTTGTATATCAAAACAACATTTATATAAACATTTTGCTTGTCTTGCAAAAAAAACTACAAGCCGACGGCCACAAGGATGTCGGGATTTGTAGTCTTCCAGGCATAGAGGACATAAATAATCCCCGCTTGGCCCCATTTCGGGGCAGAGAACATCCCTGCTAGCTGTCAGAAATGGCCAGGCTGTTCTTAAGATGTTACACCCTGAACATGGGTGTAACATGTTATGAAAGGTGTACTTATCCTTTAAAGTAAAATTGTCAAAAACCTGGGCATCTCCACCTACGATGAATGAATAAATGATAAATAAATTTATAACTTTTCCTGTAAAAGATTAAGTTTGCCATGTTTACACTTTAAATTAAAGGACCATTAGGGAATCCCAGGTGGGGTCACACAGCTGTCCATATCTATGTATCCAGAGATGGATTAAGGTCCCATGGGGCCCTAGGCATGGTAGATTTTTGCCTCTTCACACTGTCAAGGGATTTACCACAATGTGTGCACAATGATTCTGTGTGTTCGGTATCATTCAATTTGAATAGCACCCCAATGCATTTAGACCAATTAGAATAAAATAGTTGAACACCAAAATCCATCCAACAGGTTTACTGAAAGACTGCCACCAGGACTATAACAACGGACCAAAGGGTGACAATGTTTCACACATACATTGTGCTTTTTGAAACCTCAATTGCACTGCAGAAAACCAGGATACATGTACTATGCATTGTGGCACATTAAAAAAAGGTTAGTTATGATTTTATGCGTTTTATTGCAGCACACCCTAATGCAAGGAGACACCATAAGGGGAGCACCATAAGAAGCACCTGAATTTATATATAAGGACTATTTGTGTATTTTTTGGTTTAAATGTTCAAAATTGACCCATTGTTAATCTAAAAGCACCAGTCACTTTATTCATTAGTCACTAATTTGCACTGGTTTTAACATTTATTTTGGGTTGAAATTTCATGAATTTCCATTTTTATATTTTCGCTTCTAAGGTAGAAGAGCTTTTGATATATATTTTTAGGAATAAATTAAAACCCATTCAAAGTTAAAACCACTTGCTAGCATATACCAAGGTTTGATCAGCTGCATATTTAAGAGCACTAGTAACCTAAATCTGTATTGTTTAAAGAGCACCAGTCACTTTTATTGTTTACACTAGGTCCAAGATCCATTTAATTTATAGGATTGTGGATTTAGAGCACTTGACACACAAGTTTGCAAAAAGGACATATTCACCTATAACAGAACAGTGCCACACCTACTACCTTAACCCATTACCAATGAAACAGTAAAAGTCAAAGCTACAAGGACTTTAAGTTGGCCATCTACAACCACTAACAGGGAATCTGACCTGTGAAACTTAGGTATGACGTTCAAATACACCCTACTCACTCTAAATGCGTCTAAAAAATATAAAGCACCAGGGTGAACTGGTTTGGGGCCAAGTGATGGAAGCATAATGTCTGAAACCACATTAAAACATAACTAAAGGCAAACCTTTTTTCTGTTTTAGATTGGAGTGGAGAGGGATTAGAACACCTGTCAGGTTAGTACTGCTGTCTCTCTCCCCAGTTAAGGACATGCTCTCAATTTATCCTGGTGACTCAAAACACAAATAAAGGACTAATCTTCCAATGGGGACACTATTCTTGGTGGCCCCATATGACTACTAAGGATTTCCTTCAATTTGGAGGGCTTTCCTTTCGCTTCTTGTTGTAATTATAGGGCAGGAAATGAAGGGAAATCTCCCCAAAGGCACACAGATGGAAAAAAAAAACTGACAAGGATTATAACCCTCCCTTAAACTATTCAAAATAGAAAATAAAAAGTTTTGCCTCCAGTTCTACTTTAAGCAGGAAAGAGTTTCAGATGCAGAGTGACATTATCCTTATGAAAGAACAAAAAAAATGGAGGATTACAGGACAACGCTGCAAGCTCTGAGATTTTGAATACTGAAGTACTGGCTACTAGGAATGCCACTTGTTTAAGAGTGTGTTAACAGTGGTAACTTCCTAATATCCTTGAGGGCCAGTTCACACAACATGCAGTCCAGTGCATTTTTGTTCTGCACTAAAAATGCATGGAAAGTAGGTTATAATGTTTCCAACGGCATAGTTCACACCAGTGCAGCCAGTTCCAGGCAGATCATGCTGCATTTTTCCTGCACTGGACTTTACAGGAATGCAATAAACGCATTAAATCCGCACTGGAACGCATAAAAAATGCACTGGACGTGTGTGTCTTTGTGGTGTGAACCGGCCCTGAAAGGCAGTTTTTGCATTATCAATAATACCAGGTTAATGTCCCACAGAGACAACAGTGGCCTGAATGGAAGGATGATATACAAAACACCCCAAATAAAAATGTGGACAAGTGTCAATGCTGATACCTGACCTTTAATTGTGCTTCAAGACAACTGCTGCTCCACCCACACTGGAAAGAAGCCAGGGGGTGGGACATAAGGCAAAAACAAGGCCATATTCCTAGGGACTTACCATGCAAAATATAACTTCCAAATACAAAAGTATATGTTTTGAGTAGGGCTGTGGAAATTAAAGATTAATTCCTTGATTAATCGTACATTTTTTTGATCTATCAAAATTCTTTTGATCGGTACAAGTGGTGCACCGGATCGTAAATGATCCGTGATCCGAACGGGTCACCATATGCAGATTGGCACACCACATAATTCGCGAAGCTCCACTGTTGCCTCGGCCATAGGAAAGGCCGCGGCTTCGGCCTAGCTCCCGATGCGGTGGCTATCTTGCTCCACCCGGTGGCGGCCTAGAGGAGCCTAGAGCGGCGCGCTGATGTCATCACCCAGCCTCAACTGCTCGTGTTTGGCCGGCTTCTCTGGTAAGACTAAGCAAGCACTAATCTTCCTATACAGTGGGGGAGATGTGGACCATATTACAGTGGGGGAGATGATGTCTGTGGATATTACAGTGGGGGAAATGTCTGCGGATATTACAGTGGGGGAGATGTCTGCGGATATTACAGTGGGGGAGCTGTCTGCGGATATTACAGTGGGGGAGATGTCTGCGGATATTACAGTGGGGGAGATGTCTGCGGATATTACAGTGGGGGAGATGTCTGCGGATATTACAGTGGGGGAGATGTCTGCGGATATTACAGTGGGGGAGATGTCTGCGGATATTACAGTGGGGGAGATGTCTGCGGATATTACAGTGGGGGAGATGTCTGCGGGATATTACAATGGGGGAGATGTCTGCGGATATTACAGTGGGGGAGATGTCTGCGGATATTACAGTGGGGGAGATGTCTGCGGATATTACAGTGGGGACTATATATGGCGGTGATCCAGAAAATGTATGTGCGTTATAATTAATCGAAATTAGTCGATTAATCGATTCAAAAAAAATAGTTTAATCGAAATTTTAATCAGTAACAACCCTAGTTTTAAGATGTGTTCTTGCAAACCTCAAGCTTGGTGACGATGACAGCATACCATAACCCTCTATGCCTCCACACTGGTTTTAAACAGACAAGCTGTTAAAGCTATCAGCTGTAAAGCAAAGTGGGTGAGTGGGCCTTTTCTAAAAAAAAAAAAAAATGCAGAAGTAGCAGACACAGAGAACTATCCACTACAAGACAAATGAGATCTGTGTACCACAAACTGCTTGCCACTCTGGAGCCACCAGGATTACTGGAATCCTTTTGATTTATATCTGGCAAAGTAGCCACAACAAAAGCTTCATCTGTGGGTATAAATCAGAGTTTATTGATCCCAATGCACCCACAGCTGTTTGCCCAAGTGTCTTTTGCGATTGCTACAAACCTGTTAAATTTTCAATTGAGGCATGGCAATTGGAGATTGACATATGGTGTTATCCCATTGTAAGTGAATTTGTTGGATACTCTCCAAAGGCTTACTCCCCCTGATCCAGACTTTTTAAAATGAGATAGTCTTGCCAGTTTTCTATACCAGGTATGTACACAGTGGATAAAGCCGGCACATAACTCTCTGCGCAACTCAGTATGTTGTCCTTCTAGCACTGCCACATCATTCTTGGTCCTCCCCGATGATTTACATTATTAACCAAAATTATATATATATATATATATATATATATATATATATATATACACATACATTCATTATGAATATACGCCACTGCCAGAGCTTTGTCTGACTGTACCAGCATCTGGTGTCACTCCAGATGGTGTGTCCAGCAAAGAAGGTCCCAGATAATCACTTAAAGCTCCAGCACATTGATGGGAAATAAACCACCTCCTGGTTCCAAGAGCATACAGCTGTCCAGACATCCAGTACTCTGCAGGCTGTTACTATATTCCAGTACAGAGGGAGAACATTACTTCACAACTAGCAGCAGAAAAGAGCAAAGTCACCAAACTAGAAATTACTTTATCTGATGAATTACCTTAAAGCGGGAGTTCACCCGAAAAAAAAATTTAACAGTAGATTGGGCCTAATTACGGGAAGCAGAATCGGGTGTTTTGATTAAAATCAATGCAGTACTTACCTTTTTTGAGATGGATGTTCTCCCGCCGCTTCCGGGTATGGTCTTCGGGACTGGGCGTTCCTATTTGATTGACAGCCTTCCGACGGTCGCATACATCGCGTCACGAGTTGCCGAACGTCGGTGCGGCTCTATACGGCGCCTGCGCACTGACGTTCAGCTACTTTCGGAAACTGGTGACGCGCTGTATGCGACAGTCCCGCAGCCCATACCCGGAAGCGGCGAGAGAACATCTATCTCAAAAAAGGTAAGTACTGCATTGATTTTAATTAAAACACCCGATTCTGCTTCCCGTATAATTAGGCCCAATCTACTGTTAAAAAATTATTTTTTTGGGTGAACCTCCACTTTAAATCACTCTCTCGAAAAGACAGAGGAGACACGTTCCACTGCAATATGATCTTATATGCTGCAAGGTTCTGGTATGGTGTTGCACATAAGAAATGGCTGTGAGGGTTACTATCATACTGTGGCGGCCCGTCCATAGGGGACCGGAGGGTGATTGGGCGGTGCTTTTTCGGCACTGCCGTGTCACTTCCAGTTTCCCGGCTGGCTCACTGGAACTTGTGGAGCAGAAGTGCAGAGAAGCAACTGTCCGGGACCCAATCAAAGTATGCGGCGGGGAGCAGATCACTTGCAGCAGATGGACATGCAGAGCTGGCAGTGTACTAGAGCACCAGGTGAGTGATTGAAACAGCTGACCTTAGTATTGCTCCCCCTCCCTGCATGTCTCTCTCTCTCTCCCGGCATCATGCTTCCCCCTCCTCGGACTCCTCTGCAGCCAGAGCGGCAAGCTCAGTGACTGTTCCACCAAGCAGTGAGCTGAGTACTACTGTGTCCTGCCGACTGCATCATGCTTCTCCCTCCTCGGACTCCTCTGCAGCCAGAGTGGCAAACTCACTGACTGTTCCACCCAGCAGTGACCCTGCCTCCCCCCCCACCTCTGAGTCTGATCACTTTTCTCAGCTGCTGCAGAGATTTACGGAGGTGGGACTGCTGAGTGTGTGGCAGAAACCAATCAGATCCTAATCATGATTTTAGTCTTAGTACAGTTTTGGAAAAAAAAAAAAATCTGATTGGTTGGTAAAGATAAAGTTCCCACTGCATGGCAAAAGTAATGTAGTGTGAAGGGAGGGGGATCCTGCTTCACCTTTTACCCAAGCTATTCACTAGTAATCTGCTGGTAAAGACAGAGACATGTTCCTGGCAGGAGAGAGGACCTCTCCTGCCAGGCACATGTCTATGTCTTCACCAGCAGGATTACAAGTGAATAGCTTGGGGCAAAGGTGAAGCAGGATCCCCCTCCCTTCACAGTCAGTTTGATCCGAGCATATACAGACTTGAAGCTGTGTGCAGCGGGACTCAAGAGAGCAAAAGGGAGGGGGGCTGATCGTAGCAAATGCTTCTCCCATTCACCACTAAATCTCTCTCTCTCATCTGTCTGTCTTATCTATCTATCTCTCATTCTTCCCCTTAAACCCAATGTCTGTCGGTCTATCTCTCTATCAATCAATCTGTATGTTTATCTATCTATCTCTCATTCTCCCCCTCCCACCCAATATCTATCTGTCTGTCTCGCCCTCCTACCCATTGTCTATATATTTCTCTATCTGTCTATTTATCTGTCTGTATATTTATCCATCTGTCTCTATTTCCACACAATGTCGGTCTTTCCATTTATCTGTCTGTATATCTATCTATCTGTAGGACCTATTGTGGGCGAGTGACTGGGGTGGGGGGGGGTATGGGGTTGGTTGGGGCTTTGTTTGCGCCCCCCCAAAATAATGGAGCACCAGCCGCCACTGCTATCATAGGACTCAAAACTGACATGCAGTGGCAAATAGATGAGCACCTGAGCGCACACAGTAAGCAAACCTGAAGTTGTAGTTTCCACAGTTTTTTCCAATTGGAAAATCACCTAGTTGGCATTCAAGATCAGCTCCAGGTATTCTAGATGAAGTGATGGAACCAGCAAGGTCTTCTCAAAATTTTAAATCCACCCGAAGCCTCCAGAATCTGAATGGCAACTGACAGGTTCTGTGCAAGACTCCACATGCAATAGAAAGTCATCCAGATACCACATAATTGTTCTCTCTCTCAAACTCAAGGCGGATAACACTTGTTGAACATCTGAAGATGAGTTGAAGGCAAGGCTGCAAACAGATAATGCTTCTCTCTTAAGGCAGCTGCAGCCATGATCATGGTATAACCACTTGCTCCTGAGGATGTATGGGTATTTACTATCGCTGGAAGTGGTTAATAAACATCTATTCACTCAAATATTGTATGAACTGACACAATACATTCACTTTGAACTACAACTGACCACTTCTATAACAGAACATCATGTGTACTGGTAGATTTTACTCTAAAGTATTAAAAAAGGGAATTCAGAAAGCACATTTAGTGTTAAGTACAAGAAAACAGATGATAGATGGCAAGAAAAAAAAATAGGAAACATATAGGATATTATAGAATAATAATGCATTTGAGTACACCAGCAGAATTATACATATGTACACAAAGTAGCAACTGGGGCCATTTATTTAATCCTACCTCAGCAGCAAATACGATATGCAAGCAAAAAAATTAAGCTGTACAAACAAAAATATAAAGTTGCAAAGGTTGCAGACACTTATGTCAGAAAGCACATTTAAAACAAAAATGTTGCAAGGTTTTGTATTGAAAAACTATGTTATGCTGGAGGGCTTCAAGGAGACACATTTCAGATTTTTATAAAACTAACATTTCCTAAACAGTATACTTACAGGTAGCCAAACGGACAGTATTTATCACAAACCACAGGCTTGCACTTCTTGGGCCGTGGTCGGCACTGACAGATTTCACAATTGTGGATGTGTGTCTGAAAGCCATATGGGCAGTCCAATGCACAACCTGATATGAGCCCTGTACACAGCTCTTCTCCTAAGAAAACAGAAAACACGGAAAATATTACTTTTACTAAAACAATGTAGAACACACTGTTTATTTTAGCCATTCATATATTTTGCTATGACAACATACTGTATAGAGTAATTCACTAGACAATTCGTTTTGGTCCAAATATAAATTCGGACATATTTTTAGTTATTCGCATCTATCCAACTCTACGAATGAAATAGTAACAAATTTAGTTGAAATTAATTTCATTTTGTTTTGTATATTAGTTTTCCAATGAATTCCAAATTTTTGGAACGGTTTCGAATTTGGATTGAAAACTGATCAACTGATTTGAATTCTGTGTGAAGAATAGCTGTTTGTTAAGGAGCGGGCTTTCCCCATTGACAGCTGAAATGTAAAATAAAAATGCTGGCAATGAAGAATTTAGGAAACAATAGCCAACCCCCCTCACAAGCCATATCAGGCCCTTCGTGGCTAATATGTATTTTACGGGGAACCCCATGTCAAAATTATTTTAAAAAACAGTGTGGGGCCCCCGAGAATCCATACCAGTCCCTTATTTGAGCATGCAGCTTGGCAGGTCAGGAAAGGGGGGATTTGGGAAAGTGGCATCCTCCTGAGCTATACCAGGCCACATGCCCAGGCCACTCTAAAGCACCTTTTCCCCAACAACATGGCCAGTGGTTGTGGCGGTTTGCGGGTGGGGGGCTTATTGGAATATAGAAGCCCCCTTAAACAGGGGGGCTCCCAAACCCTGGCCCCCCCATATGTAGTACCCCTACCCATTCATCAAAAAAGTGTAAAAAGTGAGTAAAGACCAAACACAAGCTTTTGACAATGCCTTTATTAAAACGGTTTTAAAAAATGTCCCTCATTGTAAATTCAGCGTCAATCACTATGCCCGCTGTACTGCCGGACCCGAAAAAAGAAAAAGAAATGCTTCTGGTCTCATTGAAGGCCCCCTGTGACCCCCTTCTTGTGATGTCATCGACAGGGGCATGCTGGGTTGGTGAAGTCACAAGGAGGCGGGGTCACCCAATGATGCAATCAGGTGACTCTGCCTCTTAGTTATTTAAGAAATGTCAGACGGCGGAGCAGGCAGATGGCGGGTGCCTTCGACGAGACAGGCGTTTTTTTTTCGGGTCCAGCAGTCGGGGGGCGTCGTGACAGACGATGGATCTACACCGAGGGACATTTTTTTTAATAAAAAAATTGTCTAAAACCTCCGTTGTGTTTACTTACTTTTTTGGTGAATGGGTAGGTGTACACATGTGGGGGGTGGCATCTGAGGGCTTCCAGATTCTGATAAGCACTCCACCCGCAGACCCCCACAACCACCAACCAGGGTTGTGGGGAAGAGGTTCTTGTCATCAACATGGGGACAAGGTACTTTGAGGTGGGCATGTGGCCTGGTATGGTTCACCTTCTTGATAAAGAAAAAATTGCGCTTATCAATACATGTAAATATGTCAATAAATTGGACACAATAAATTAGGGAAGCAGCAGCTCATGTGCGGGTGCACTGGAACATGTATGGAAAAAAAAGGGGGGGGGTTGAGCTGCGCTATAGAACCCGGACTCAGTTTGATCTACAGTCCAAACATCAAATTGGTAGATGGTACACAAGCCCTATAGGGAAACTGGATGGTACAAGAAAGTCTATATTCCTTCCATTTGAAAAAATCCTGCTGTACACGGAACACTCCTGTCACCACGTGAATTCACAGCACACTCCTGTAGTGAGAGCCCGCCACCACTTATGTAAAGCAGCTTACCAGAAGGATGTTGCTAAACAACAGTCGGCTGTGACCCAGCCGCGGCCTTTGGGGAGGGATCCTCCTCCCTGGATCGAATCAGCCCTTAGCTCCCGCAAGTGTGACCGGACACCACCATACGATTTACATGTAGAGAATAGCAGGCAAAGTGTAGTACCGCAAGGATTTATTGATAAAAAGTAATTCGTAAACTACTCATATGATGTAGAAGAAAAACATGCGTTTAAAATATTTGTTGCCGGCCGGCGAACATACAAAGCGGAGCCCTTCCTCCTAACATGATGACGTCACCACACGTCCTCCCAGACGCGTTTCGTCATTGGACGTTGTCAATGGGATCCCATTGACAACGTCCGGCTGCATGCTCGGATAAGGGTCCGGTATCGATTTTGAGGGGGGGGGGACCCCACACAGTTATTTTTATTTTGGTGTGGGGTTCCATACTATTTTTTTGTTTACATTTCGGCTGTCAGTGGGGAAGCCCGGTGACAGCTGATAAGTCTTTGAATAAATAACGGCAACCGACTTCCCAGCCCGCTCCTTAACAACCAGCTATTCTTCACACAGAATTTAAATTGGTGGATCATTTTTCGACTGGTCCAAGTTAGAAGCATTCTGAAAATGTGGAATTTGTTAGAAAATGTATAAAACAAAATTAAAAGACAACTTAACTAATTCCATAACAAATGAACAAAACAAAATTAGTAACATAACTAACCAATCTGAAACTAAACACATTTTTCTATAATTCACAGTTATGTACTATGGTGATGCCAGTGATGCCCTTTTCCAGTGGGTGCTTGAGCAACTTCCCCTGTTTGCGCTAAACATGGACCGTTGATCGCTCTTGTACATCTGCCTCTCAGGAGAAGCCTTTTTTTTTAATGCCTGTTTAGCCGAGGTGGAGAGGAGGGGCCAATGACATCTCCAAACTCCATCATGGTTAAAGATGTAAAATTTCTGCAATTCTACAAATTCAAAGTCATTTTATTTGCTTTGAGCGGCTAGGTATGGCCACTAGCTCTGTTCACTATAATGACAGGTCACTGTCAGCCGCAGGTAGTTGTGGCTATCCGCACAGCCACCGATTGCCTGCAGTAATCTTTGCTGAACGTGCACGAAGATAATTGCTGGCTGTGCAGAGAGCTGCTTATAGCCTTAATCATCAGTGTGAATGTACCCGCCTGTATTATCAAAAGTCACATATCCTAAACATTGTTTGTTTGTGGGCTGGAAGAAACAAGAACACAAACTTTAAAATATATACATCCTGTCTCAAATTGTGATTCTTTACATCATTTTGCTCATCAGTGTATATGTTGTATTTTTCTGGTTACACCTGAGTATCAGTATTTTGGGATCTTTTTGTGTAAATTACCTCAGTACGGCAAATCAAAGAAAATTGAAGCAATTCTACATATAAATTGAATTGAATGTTTTCACCCCAATTTAATTGCTTTACTCTGTTTTTAAGCTTTTGATTTTTTTTTTGTTATGTAGTCTTTTTTCTTCTTTGCAAAAAAAAAGACAGACATATTCTTAAGATAATTTTGCTATGCTGAATCATGTTTTCCTGGAATTTTTTTTTTTTTTAATTTCTAGGAAAGCATAGTATTTATGTTCTGCAGATAAATTGTTTGCCTGTCAGTAATATTACGGACTGCGATTCTAGTATTAGGGCCCTGTCACTTTTCATCCGTCCGTTTGCAGATGAAAACGGGACATACATGGGTCCCTATGTGATTACGGGTGTCAGCGGATGAACATCTGCTGACACCCGTAATTTGTCCGCCTCCGCAAAGATCCGCATTTGCAGACGGAAGAAATCCTATTTTTCTTCCGTCTGCCGGATCGGATGAACACTGACATAGGGTCCGTGTTCGTCCGATCCCCTATAGGGGAGAGCGGAGGAAACACAGGGCGGTCCCTGCACAGTGTGTGGGGACCGCCCTGTCAGCTGCCAGCTCAGCGGGGATTTTACGGAGGATCCCCGCTGAGCAAAGCGGACACACGGAGAGGATCATTACTGATCCGCTCCGCGTGAAAGGGCCCTTACTGTATCTTCAATGTGAGTAAACCATTAAAACAATCTAAAATGGAGTTCTGAAGGATACCAGGTAAGGTGATTAAAGTCTAACTTCTCATCTTTAATTTAACCTTTATTATTACTGTGATATTAAAGGATACAAAACCAAAATCATTCATGAAAATATTAAAAGCACTTAATGGGGGACCTGCAATCGGTTGGACAAGACTGCACAGTGGCATCAATGTAAAAGAAAATGGCAAAGATTAAGTTATAAAAAGATCAGATGTTTGTTGTCAAAACACTCAGATCTGAGAGAGGTAATCAGCTACAAGGTCGTTTCTCACTCCTGCTTCTGCACAAATGAAAACTATAGCTGCTATCTTGGGCGATAAAAGATTGTGCCACAAAAATAAGTCAATATTTCCTGCAAGACGGTTGTAGTGACGTTTAAACAATTGTACAGTGGCTCTGTCAGTTGCACAGCTCAACACCTTCCCTGGCTGGTCATAATGACTTACATTTATTGCCATGATCATGACCAGTAACAGAAAAGCAGCTGCAATTCTTGATTTTGCAACATCACAAAGAAAAATCATTAATGTGTTCAGGGCTCATTTGCCACGGTAATTATTATTGTGGCAAACAATAAAATATCTATGTCCATTTTCTAATTACACCATCAGATCTCCTACAAACACAGTGTTGGCCTCCTGAGATATTCTGCAGCAACCAATTCTCCTACAGCTGTCTCTCCAGTGAAATTGCATAACTGCTCCAAAATCATTTGTACTGTGAAACAAATTTCACTCTGTTTTATGACCAGCCTGGGAAAATCCTGACTCAAATTACATTTAGGTTTTACATTCTGCACTGGACTAACAATACTGCTCACTTGTATACATTTTGGCCATGCTGCTCTGATTATTTTGTCAGTATTTATGGAATAAACATGGCAATGGAAAAAGTAGATAACTATGAGGATTCTGGAGGAGTTTCACCTTTGCAATTTGATCTGTTATTTGGAACATGTTTTTTCATAAAACATGAAAATATTTATAAGCCTATAATGATGATGATTTCATTAACTTTTTTTTTTTGTAATCATTGCTTTATAACACCTGAAACCCTAGAAACAAGAGACCGAATGTAACAAATGTACTGTTTAGGGCATGGGTCTTCAAACTTTTCAAACAAAGGGCCAGTTTATTGTCCTTCACACTTTAGGAGGGCCAGATTGTGGCCAGCGGGGGCAGAAAATGTCCCGGGCCCTGCACCAGTGAGAATAAATATGGCCTCGGGGTTGGTGGTCAGTAGGAGGAGGAGCAGGGCCCCTATCAGTAGGAGGAATATTATCCCATCATTGATATCAGTAGAAGAAATGGTGCCCCCTTGTAGGTGTCAGTGGGAGGAATAGTGCCTCATATCAGTTGGAGGAATAGTGCCCCAAGGGCCGCATAAAGGCTAGCAAAGGGCCACATCTGGCCCTCGGGCCACAGTTTGGAGACCTCTGGTTTAGGGACTTTCTGTCATCCAAAGTACATATGTTCTGAAGACGCTGGACACTTTTCAAAGTGTTTTCATCTAGCATGTAGCACACAGAACTGCTCGTATAGGGAGACATCCTTTTTTGTTTTGCTGCCACCACTAAAAACATTTTGGCCGCCTAAAACAAGTGATAGTGTCAGTAAGATAAAGTTCTTGTTAGACATGTGGAAGGAGACAGACACCATACATAAGAAAACTAAACTGTTATCATCTGGGTAATGTTCCCTCATTTATCAATTTTCATATTTAATCAAGACTACAGCACTTGACAAATAACTGTGGACATGTGTATGAAGTGTTTCACAAAGTAATTAAGTTTATATGCTTGACTAGGTCTTCACTATATCACGTGTGAATGCCCTCCAACTCAATCCTGCGGAGTGAGGTGGTGAGGAGAGTTCCAGAGGCGGTTAAGGTGTAGATTAGGGTTAACCTTTTCCACGGCTGTGCAGCCATGCCATTCATTCTCAGAGATCTGGCTTAACAAGTGGAACGCATGCTAGGATCCAGACGGCGTCCATCTTTTGAATGTAATAGTCGCCCGTATTGCAATGATTGCAATAAGTGGTGCATTTTTAAACTTATTTTATTACATATATCCAAAATAATTGTATTTTAGGAGAGGCTCCCTCTCCATTTTTTTTTATCTTTATTATACTGCCTGCCCATTAAACCCTTTAGAGCAACACTGGGACCATACAGAGGAGAAGTAATAATCTGCACCAGGAATTGTATAAAATTCCACTCTGTGCCCATTTCGGTCTACAAACTGTGACCTTATTTCTTCTGGCCATCATGGATGACTTCTAACCTATCAGATAAGGCACATTCTCACCAGTTGATTTGATTTACCACAACAGTTACCTAACAGGTAGTTCATACCAGCACTTAAGTTGATACATTTCTGGGCTGGTTTCCCTTTACTAGATTGTGTCCAATATATTATATTAAGTGCTAATTTTTTTTCAATGGTTAAGTAGACTGGATGGGTCCGGTGGGCCACTGCGCCCCCCACAGTGTCCGCACTTGCTTAGGACTATGGTCCTAGCCAACCACCGATCTCTTGGTGCATCTCTTTCTCTCTTTCAGTACCTCCCCTCTTCTTTACCCTCAATCTCCCTTCTCTTTACTCTTCTTTGAGTCGCGTCCCTTAAACACTTTTCCACCATGACACTACACTGGTTGTCGTTAAATGTTCAAGGTATGAACTCACCAAAAAAAAGGGTGCAAGTATTTAAGCATCTTAAAAAACATTATATATATATATATATATATATATATATATATATATATATATATATATATATATCATGTCTACAGGAAACTCATTTTTCTTCTGCCTCCAGCCCTAAGTATTTTGACGCCCAATAACCCCAGGTGGTTATGGCCAACAGCCCAACCAAACAAGAGGGGAGTTCCTATAGCTTTTCGCAAATAAGCACCTTTTAAAATGTATAACCCAGATCGCGGACCCCGATGGTCGATACCTCCTGCTCATGGGTACTATTCAGGATACAGAATTTACCATAATGACCTATTATGCCCCCAATTCTAACCCAGGACCCTTCTTATCCCATGTCTGCTCCCTATTGATATCTCACAAACAAGGAACCCTGCTTCTAGCAGGGGACTCTAATGTGGCCCTGGATCCTGTACTGGATAAATACCCTTCAGAAAGGGTGACAGCTTTACCTGCAGCAACATTTTTTCCCCACTCTCTACGCTCTCATGATCTGGTAGACCTCTGGAGAGAATTACACCGATTGAGTAAAGATTACACGTACTACTCTCACCCTAGAATTGACCATATGATAATACTTAGAAAACATCTCTCTTTAATAGATTCAGTGTCTATTCTTGCGGCCCCCTGGATGGACCATGATCCCATTTTGTGGTCTGCCGGTCACTAGTGCATAACCCTCGGTATTCCTCATCGATCATTAACGACTC